>NC_047672.1:8773412-9143412 GCF_011762505.2 Arvicanthis niloticus | reverse complement strand
CAGGACAGGAACTCAAACAGGAACCTGGAGGCAGGAACTGATACAGAGGCCCTGGAGGGGTGCTGCTTACTGACTTGCTCCCCATGGCTTGCTCAGCCTGCTTTTATATAGCATCTGGGACTAACAGCCCAGGGACTAACAGCCCAGACCACTCTCAATGGACTCCCCCCCATCCATCACCAATTAAGAAAATGCCCCACAATCTGATCTTACAGAAGCAGTTTTTTTTTTTTTCTTCAGTTAAGGCTCCCTTCTCTCCAATGACTTTAGCCAGTGTCAAGTTGACATTAAACCAGCTGGCACGTCCTCACTGCCTCCTGCCCAGGCCAACGAAGAAGGCTTTGAGGAGTTGGCATTGAGAGGGTTTCCAGGAAGTGGGTGATTCCAGGCTGAGGAGATGGTATGAACAGAAGAAAGGGCAGAGGGGGTAGCTAGGACATTGAGTGTATAGGACAAGGAGGAGCGGGGACTTATGGACTGGACAGATGACGGAGGAGCCCAGACTTTCTTTTCTAGGCAATATAAAGAAATGAATCTCAAGTAGTTTGGGTGACCTGGTGATTTCTTAAATCAATGATGATTAATTATGTAGGATTGTGGAGTACAATGTGGTGTTTTGACACATGTTTAAATTGTGAAAATTATTAAATCATGATAGTATTTTTGTCTCCTTAAACATCGTTTGATTAGTGCCTTATAACTGTATATATTTTGGGATACAGTGTGATATTTTGATGCATACATGTACTGAGCAAATTGGGGTAATTAATATTCCCACCTCTTCATCCTTTGTGGGTGGAAACTTGAATCACTTACCAGGTAGACGCATGCTTTAGGAAGCTTAGTCCAGGGCAGTACTGAACAAAGTGACAGAGGGGCTGGGAGCTGGGTTTCCAGGAAGAAGAAACCTCAGGATGTGGGCGGCAAGAAAGGTTGTGAGCCTGGTGCTGCAAGGACATAGGACTGTGTGGATCAAGAGTAAGATGGGTGTTTCTGGATAGGGGAGCTTTTATTTCCATATTTCATGGCAAGCAGATTCTGTGCAAAATCTGCCAAGAGGCTTGGGGAGAGAGGGTCATTAGGGCAGTACTGGCATGGCTGTGGCTGATGAAGTTGTTGGAGGGTGAAGTGAACATTACCAAGAGTGACTGATAAAAGCGTCAAGGCCAGAATCTTGCAGCGGGAGACCTGTATGCTTGGTTGGCATGGAGCAAGAGAAAGGAGTGGTCAGCACAGAAGGAGGACTAGGGAGTCTGATCCAGCCCTGATGAGGCAGAGCTGGTCTCTAGGAGGCAGAGGCTGATCATTTGGGGAGGGTGGGATGTTGCTGAATCTGGTGACAGGATGGAGTGGAGGGACTTATCAGTGGCTTCAGAGAGAGCACTCTGGGTAGAAGATGGCTGTGGATAGAAGGTGGATTGCATGGTACTGAGGAACAGGAGGGTAAGGACACCCAGTGATCCAGGAGCCCTGCTCAAAGGACCTTCATCAAGAAGAGAAGCCTAGGATGTGGGTGGCAGTTGGTGGTTGAGGCGAATTAAGGAGTAGGGAACTGGTTTTCAAATTAGGTAAGATGGAAGCATATTTGCAAACCAAGGCCTGGGTTCCAGCTGCAGAGAGCAGAAATACATCATCCTCAGAGCCTGGAGGAGTCTGGGTGTGTGCTAGGGTTTGGTCTGCTGGGGGTGGGGGTTGGGGGGCAGTACCAACAATAGTCAATTCATTTTCTGCCATGTTCCAAGATGGAAACTGCTCTCTGTCATGATGGCCCGAGGCATTGCAAGTTCCCAAAGTGCCTTTTAAGTCCCCAGTGAAAGGGCTGATTCTGCTCAGCAGAGCTTTCGAGCTACTTGATTTCAATTTAGGGATGAGAGATTCTCTGTAGATGCAAAGATGGCACCCCAACTCTGGTCTTTGAAACCCTAGCCCCTCCCCCCAGGCCACATGCAAGAGCTGCATACAGAAGTGTTAGTCAGCAGCTGAACACCCTCTCCATACACCCCTTCACGAGGGAGTGCACACGATCAGCAAGCCTGGGATGCATTTGTGGATGAACGGTATTGCCAACATTTCTTTCCAAGAGATGACATAACCAATGTCTTCCCTTCCTCTTAAGGTCCCACTGAGAGGTTGAGACATAATTCCACCAAAGTTTACTTTGGGGAATGTCTTAGTTAGGCTTTTATTGATGTGAGCAGACACCATGACCAAGGCAAGGCAACTCTTAAAAGGGCAACATTTAATTGGGGCTGGCTTACAGGTTCAGAGGTTCAGTCTATTATCATTAAGGTAGGAACATAGCAGCATCTAGGCAGGCATGGTGCAGGCAGAGCCGAGAGTTCTACATCTTCATCTGAAGGCTGCTAGTGGAAGACTGGCTTCCAGGCAGCTAGGGTGAGAGTCTTAAGCCCATGCCCATAGTGACACACCTACTCCAACAAGGCCATACCTCCAAATAGTGCCACTCCTTGGGCCAAGCATATTCAAATCATGACATTCCACTCCCTGGTCCCCAAAGGCTTGTTCAAACACATGAGTCTATGGGGGCCATATTTAGCCATAGCATAATTTAAAAAAAGTCCATGTAGTCCAACTTCCAAAGTCCTTGTAGTCTACAGCAGTCTCAACAGTGTTGAAAGTCCAAAGTTCAAAATCTCTTCTGAGATTCATCCAATTACTTAACTGTAATCTCTGAATCAAGACAGGAAACCAGCTGGGCAAACTCCAAACTCTGCATCTTCATGTCTAATGTCAAAGCAGTTTTCATATCTCCAGTTCCTTTTGTTTTTTCATCTTTGTTGACTGCAACAAGCTTCTTTTGGAAGAGGGCACAGATGAACTTCCCAAGGTGGTGAAAGCTTGGCGGGAGGATATCCACTCATGACAAGGGGCTTGTGTCGCGGGGAAGCGTTTCCTCCCTCTGCCATGAGGATCGAGGGGAAAGGAATCTCTTCACCTGAAAGCTCTGGAGGTCGGGATGAATGTGACTGTCCACTTCTTTCCTGCAATTCTCAGGGCTGGCACATTGAGCTGCCCCAAGATGCTTCTTTAGGCAAGTGTGAAGACCGATGGGAGGAACATTCTTACAAGTGACAGTATGGCTTCCTGTGGCCCCAGGGTCACTTTGTCTGTCTCCTTCTCTCTCCACCTACAGTTTCCTTTCACAGTGAAAAGAGAGCATACAACTGAGGACCCTATGAGTGTCAGCTTTGGGAACCAGGCCAAGCACTCTGCCCCTACAAGAGTCGAGGGTCAGTATTCCACACCTACCTACACAGAGCACTGAGGGAACTTCTGCACAGAGGGCATGGGACAGGTGTCCAGGAACCAGCCCAAAAGCTGCCAAGGAAATCTTCCCACACCATAGACCTCTACAGCCCAAAGCCACCCCTGTGCCCCACCAAAGCTTCCAATAGGTCTTAAGTCACTTTCTATCCTAGATGTGAGCAATTAGCCACTCTTAAAAGCTCTAGGAGAGAATTCAATGAAGAAAAGTTGAACATAACCCATTTTGGTTAAAAACAAAAGCATCATAGCTCATTTAATATTCAGCAGAGACATCACAACTGCTTTCTCCTTCCTCTTTTGGAAGAAAACAACTCCAAAGGGAACAGGTCCTAAGTGTGGGAGTCTGGAAGTACTTAGACAAGGATCCTGGCTTTAAAGTGTCATCATATAAACGAAGCCACATAGGTTTCTCAGGGGAGTGATGCTGATTCAGGAGAGGCAGGCTGAAGTACTTAGCTGTGGTGTGGCATGACCTCAGAGCTTGCTTTTAAATGTTTCAGCAAAGCAACCTTCTCCCCTGAAAAGGAGTGTGTGTTCTTCTCTCTCTCTCTCTCTCTCTCTCTCTCTGGAAAGAAAAGAGTGAATGTGACCTGTCACCCTGAGTAAAGGGCACAGGGATGTGGGATGTCTCCTCCCACTTTCCTTATGTTGTTTTCAGTGAAGGAGAATTGGAAGCACAAGGAACAGGAAGGGAAAGTGAGGGGCCAGTAGCATGTGTCTTCTACCACTGAGGAAAGACCCTAAAAATGAACAAGGTCCTAGTATATGTCATGAAATGTTGGCATCAGGGTGAGGTGATGGCTCAAAGTGGACTAGCCAAGAGATTGAGGGTGCATGGTGATATGACTGAGGAGTCCAGCAGCTCTTTTGCTACGTGGGACTCCTAGGAACTGTGGCTTTCACAGAACTGGTGGCTTGCACCAGTTGCACAGGTAGCAGCCTGCCTCAGGGTGGCCCTTTGGGGCACTGGAAAGCTGGCTTGTCCTTACCCCACCAGACTCGTCACCTTCATTTACCCCACAAGGCCCAGAACCCTCTTCTGACCCCCCTGGATGTTTTCTTCAAACCCTGACCCTTTGATTAGACCTACCTCACAAGGTTCAATGCGACGTTTCCTACAGCAGACAGCGTGGCGTGGTTCTAGTTGCTTCAAAAGGTTTATATTTATTCTGGAAAGAGTTCCAGATACCACTGGTTAAAGCGCTTCCTGCTGGCTGTGTTATTGGGGCTATTTCTTGTCTACATGATTCAGGGACTATAGTCTAGTCTATGTTTCTGCACAGTGGCCTGCTGTGGATGGCAGAGGTTGACACCTGAGAAGCAAGGACTTGGGGGTTTGGGAGAGATGTGTCTGTCTCATTAGATTCAGATCCATACAATCCAGTAAAGCAAGAGTCTTGCAAGGGCTTCATTCTGCTATGACAGAAGTTTTTATTTTTGCTTAATTCTTTTTCTGAGACAGAGTCTCATTGTGTAGCTCTGGCTGTCCTGGAACTCAATATGTAGAACTCAGAGATATGCCTGACTCTGCCTTCCACATGCTGGGATTAAAAACATGCACCAGCCCACTAGGCTTTGGCAGAAGTTTTACTGTTGAGGTGAAAAGAGCTTGTGTTGCTTACATCATCCCCCCCATCCACCTACCCACACTTCCTTACAAACTTCCATGAAATCTGTTACCACTAAGGGACCCAGACGGGAAATGTAAAACTCTGAAGTCCCCATGAACTGACTTCTTGAGGCAGTTGTGTGCTCTCCAGCTTTGGGACTCAGAGAAAGTTTTAGTTCTGAACCCCCACTTACCAGACCAACCCTGAATAGCTGGTTTCTCTGCCACGCCTCAGTTTCTCTATAAGTACCCCATCTGCCAGGCTTCCCACATGCAAACTGACTGTGTTCAATAGCTGGGGACTTTCCTTAGATACAGGGAGAGCAGAGAGGGAGGGGATCCCCAGTTTGAACTCAGGGGTAGTCACACCTCATTTCTAGTGAAAATGGCTGCCAGGAGAGGCACAGGAGGCAGCTTAGCTGGCTCAGGGACACATCTAATTTTAGCCCAGAGTGAGCTGGTTCTAAGTCGGGGCTGGCTTACTCATGAAAATTCCACAGCTCTGGTTTCTGTGTGTTAGGGCATGGTGCTCAGTCTCACAAGGTTAACGAGCTTGTGACGACCTCTTCCCTGTCCTTCTTCTAAGAAATATCCAGAAAACAGTTTGTCCTCTGTGCTTTAAGAGTAGGTCAAACTTTCCTGGAGGTTCTTTTTCCATGATGGGCAGTGTGGGGTAGAGGAGGGAGTAACTGAAGGGGCCAGTTTTGGTTTCTCTGCCCAAACTGGGGAAGGATAGAGGCTTGCCTGGGCCTGTGTGCCTAACCAGACCCCTGATCATCCACTGGCTATAATTGGTCATGGACTCCAGGAATTAAAGGAATAGAAAAATTAAGAAAAAGATAGCAGAGCCAGGCCTTGTGGGGAGCCCTACGATTCCAACTACTTGAGAGACACATTCAAGGTTTGCTTGACTAAAGAACGAGTCCAAGATCAGTCAAAGCAATGTAGCAGACCTTGTCTCAAGAAATGGGTAAGGGTCGGGTGGGATGGGGCTGGAGAGGGGACCCAGTGGCAAAGCTCTTGCGTAGCATGGTTTCAGCCTTTACTACCACAAACAAATCCTGGACCCAGGTCACTTTCAGAAACAGACTCAGAATTCCTGGGCCTGAGAAGTGCACTGTCTAGGTGGCCTCTAGAATTCCTCCTTGTTCCTGTTTAATTTTATTTAATTTTATTTTCCTGATTGTTAAACCCAGCTTTATGTACCCTGGGCAGGTAGATCTCTGTCCCCGAGCTTTACTCATGCTGGGTAGGTTCCTGACCACTGAGCTTCCCTTTCATGTCGGTTTAACTTTGAAAATTTCACTGGTGTGTTTGTGTGTACATGTGTGCTAGTGTGTGCGGAAGCTACGTGGCTGCTGGGGGGATTGAACTTAGGTCCTCACGGTTGTACAGCAAGCGCTTTACCAACTAGAAAATTCCTTAGTCCCGCCCCCTCTTTTTTTTTTTTTTTTTTTTTTTAGAAATTTTTATATATACTTCATTGTTTAATTAAACTCACTCTGTAGTCTTGGTACATTTTGAACTTGTGCTCCCCCTGCTTGAGCCTACTGAGTGGCTGGGATTACATGCTTGCATCATTCGGCCTAGCTGGGTGGACTTTTTAAAGAGAAAGAATCAAAAGGGCATTTTATTTTTCAGATTCTCTAAAAATAACAATAGCATGTATACATCTGAGGACCCTTTGTAAAGGAGGGCTCCTGGAGCTGCACTCAATGCTAAAATTGACTTTATTTGAGTTGTTATTATAATTTTTGGATGACATTAATACACTTCCATACTGTTGAGGTAGGTGGCCACCTGGGAGTAAAGAGCCCACCTCTCAAGTGACAGGGCTTTGTGAAACATTTTACTGTATGGTGTCCCCTTCCTCTGTGTCACCGCACATCTATGAGTGGGAGACTGTTTTGTAGAGGACAGCTGAAGCCTGAGCCTCAGTGTCCCCATTTGTAAAAATAAGGCTGAAAGTTCCTGTGCTCACATAGGACTTTGTGAGACTTAGACTTGAGAGTTGCTCTGCAGGTGCCTGAGAAAGCAGACAGTGGCTGTCACACAGGCAAAGCTGGCATTAGAACACCTAGACTGTTGCAGGAAGGGAGATACAGGCCAGGGCGGATCATCTGAAAGCCACTTGGAGACACAAGTGTCATTTAACAAGAAGGGCTTTACTTTCTCATTTGTCTTTCTGAATGGTTGTTCCATCCCTGTGGCCCTGACAGCACTGTTTCTCACCCCCCTCCCAGGTCTTTAATGAATATGGTCAGCAAGGAATGGTCAGTGTGTTCAAAATGAAAATACATCATTCTACAAGTTGTTTTACACTGTCCTTTGGCTTACTTAACCAAACAGAACTAAGTAGACTGAATGTTTGATGTGGCCAGGGGAAAGTCAGGCTTTGTCTTTGGCATGGCTCCCTTCCGTGGATATATTTGTTGGCCTTCACTGCGACAGTAAGGGTAGGACTACTGCCCCAGTGTGGCTTCTACTCACAGCTAAGCAAACATCTCCACACAGCTTTCCAGACACTGTAGAAACCCAGGCCACTTATGCAATGCCTTCCTGGTGGCTTGTGAGAACCTTTTATAACTCAGAGGATGACCTTAGTCTCCCTGTGGCAGGGTCAACGTTATGGAGACATCCTCTCTATCCCAGACTCTCAGGCCATCCTTGGGAGGCAAGTCTGGAAAGCTGTGTCCTAAGAAGTGCCATTTCCATTGAGTCTCCATGCCACTGGGGAGGTGGAGAAGGAGGCGCAGAGTCCTACCTAGAGGTAACGTCAGTGGCTGTGCTGTCTGGCAGTGTAGGTCGTGCCCTGAGCCTGCGTGGGGCAGACTTCCCATTGTTTCTTCAGCATTCTTCTCCCTCCAGCTTCTCATCAGTGGGCTTGGTTGAACCTGGTAGTCCCAGTTTGGTAGTCCAAGTTGTGGGTAGAGGGGCAGTGGCAAGACCATGATGCAAGTAGGTCATGGGCTGGCTTCATTGTGTTTTGTCTACTGTCTGTCTGAATCAGAAGTTTGGATGCTTTGATGAATTTGGCCATAGTCCAGGGACACAACCCATAGAGACTGCTTTTCTCCCAAGAAGATGCTTATTCTCCAGGAGTGACATGACCTCTACACATTTTTAAACTTTTTTTTTTTTTTTTTTTTTTGAGACAGACTCTCTCTATGTAGCTCTGGCTGTCCTGAAACTTGATATGTAGACTAGGCTGGCTTTGACCTCACAGAGATCTGCCTGTCTCTGTCTCCCATGTACTGGGATTGAGGGCGTGCGCCATCACACCAGCCTCCTTTCCTTATGTACTGAACATCTGCTTCCTAGCATCAGTTACACAGTGAAGTGGAACTTAGACACACCCAGAAACTCCTGAACAAGAGTCAGCAGAGTGAGGACCACAAAGCTTTGCTGAATCATGTACCCCAGAAGGAAGGGCAACCTGTCCTAATGTGGTTTAAGTATTAAGAAAATGCAACCAAGGACTCTTGTTTCCAACATGAGATACTTGAAAAATGAATGGACCAAACTCTCTATAGCCCAAGATAATGTGCCTGGCCTTGCCTGCTCCCAGGATCTTGGGGAAACACAACACTCTCTCCTTACCCAGTCCATTTCTCTTTGATAGTGGTTCTCAACCTGTGGGTTGCAACCCATTGGGGGTATGTGTTAACATATCAGATATTTACATTATGATTCATAACAGTAGCAAAATTACAGTTATGAAGCAGCAACACAAATCGTTTTGTGGTTGGGAATCACTACAACATGAGGAGGTGTATTAAAGGGTCACAGCATTAAGAAGGTTAAGAACCACTGCTCTAAGGCATCCAGGTTGGACTGGGTCTGGAATGGCTTTCTAACTTTCCAGTCAAATGGGCTGTATCCTGGTGAACTCCGAGAACTTGAGGGCTCCCAGAGAGAGTCGTTCAGTACTAACTATGCACAAGCCATGAGCCAAAGCAGGAGACTAGGGAGAACAATATGAGAGAAGGTCATAGCTAGTACAGTTTTGTTTTGCAAACTCTGTGCCCTTGAAAGAACTCTCTGAATGTGAGAAGAGGGTAAATTTCTTTGTTCTTGGAATGTTCCAGAATCCATCTTGACTCATGGAATAGATATACAGGAAGGAGAAATGTTGGACGTGATCTTGGATTTTGCCTGGGATCTGCATAATTCTTGTCAAGAGTGTGTGCCAAAGCATCTCAGGAGGGACACATACGGAAAGAGAGTTAAGCTGAGCAATTATCACCCCCAAGAACAATGGTTCAGGAGGCCGGGGTACAACGTGTATTCCGTCCAGCCAGATACTGGGCCGATGGATTTTCCAGGAGGATGCAGGGCCATCAGCAACTCACCCCCAGTCTGTCATCACCGGGTGATGCCTATCTTTGTCCAACCTTCGTCATCATGGACCCGGATGAGAGAGACCTGGGTATGCAGCCCAATTCCCAATTAGGGATTTTCACCACTTGCAGGAAGATCATTTATGTGGGTTGAATTGTTAAGGCAGATTGTTTTCACAGTGTTCCAAGCAGAGAGCATTCTTACAGGAAATACCAGACCAGCCAATTATAGTCAGGTTTTCCACATCCTCAAGAGGAAAGGAAAAAGATGGTGAGAGAAAGAGAGAAAGGGAAGGAGGAGAAGAAGGAGAAGGAGAAGGAGAAGGAGAAGGAGAAGGAGAAGGAGAAGGAGGAGAAGGAGAAGGAGAAGGAGAAGAAAGAAAGAAAAGGGTTTTCTTTCTATTTGGGGAACTGGCAAGTAGCGTGTGAAGTGGAGACTTGTTGAAGTCCCGAGCTACACATTGTGATGGTTAAAGCACACAATGACTTCTCGATAACCTGAAGTCCTTCCCGAGACCTTATGTTCTTTGTGGCTTAATTTTAAAAACGTCTGCTGATCATCTGGTGGTGGAGGGAGGCAGAGGAAGCCTTTCCAGAGGCTTGGACACCTCCCATTTGTCACCCTGGCCACCAGTGGTGAGATGCTGAAGAGGAAGCCTCTCCAGAGGCTTGGACACCTCCCATTCATCACCATGGCCACCAGTGGTGAGATACTCAGGAACTCCCTCTCCTGAGCAACAGGTGACTTCCCAGCATGGTTCGCTTCCAACTTCAGCACCGCACCTCCCCGTAGGGACTTCACCCATGACTACACAGGAAGCCAGAGAAACGGGGAACAGTGAGGTGAAAAGAAAAAGCAAAAGAACCTCTGCCGTGGAGAACCCAGAGGTTTTTAAAAAGCCTTTCCTATCAGCAGGTCTGAGCATGGGACACACAAAGGCAGCTGCTTCTCCACAGAGCAGTCTTTAAGAGCATGGTTCTTCTCGAAATGCAGGAAAAGAGCAGCACGCAGCTGCTCAGAGGAAGCCTCTGAGGGGTCTAGGGTAGGATGTATCTGCAGGGCTAAAGCCAGGAGCACCATATGTTAGCATCCTTAGAGCAATCAGAGACACCTCAGGTGAAATGGGGGTGGGGCCGAGACTCGATCAGTATGCAGCCAGCGATGTCAGTCTTGTTTGGAGTGTGCAGTCCTTGAGTACTCGGCCAGATTCCTGTCTGGCTCTCGATGACAGGGTCCCTGCCCTCGCTGCATGCCTCTGGTGCACCTTGAGCGGGACACTTAGTCCTGTGGATGTGGACATGCTCCCGAGACAGAGAGTGTTGCACAGCATGCAAACCGCCATCCCGTCCCTTGAGCTTGATCTTCTTTACAATTGTCTGTAGGTATTTGTTTTTATCAGGTGCCTTTTTAGCATCATTTCGTATTTTAAATCTCGTGTGTGTTGGTGTGAATTACATCATTAAATTTTCTACCATTAAAGTCTTGCATCCTTGTGGGGCCATACTTTCCTTAAAACTCGCCAGTGCAGGTGTCTGGGGTTTCATTTCATAATTCGTACTTAGCGGGCAAGTGTGAGTTTTCTGGAGGTTGTACTTGCATCATCTTTTGCCATCTTCACAGGTAGTGCATAGCAGCTGCTATGTGCTGTGTGTGTGTGTGTGTGTGTGTGTGTGCGCGCGCATGTGTGTGTCTGCTGGTGTGTGTCCATGCATGTGTGTATGCTCGAGCATGTGTGTGTGTTCATGTACACACAAGTGCGCATGTGTATATGTGTGTTCATGCATGCATGTGTGTCTCCTTATGGGTGTGTGCATACATGTGTGTATGTGGGCCTGTGCCCTTTATTTAATTGTTACAGTCACTCACTCGGTTTATACAGTCTTCTTAGAGGGGAGGTTTTTATCAATAAGAAAACTATTGCACGAAGTAGCGAGTAACTTACCTCCCTTGCAGGGTTTGAGGGGTGATCTCCTGAAACTCCTACCCAAGTGGGGTCTGGGATCAGAAGGCTACATTCAGAGAAGATACTGTTTTGTGTGTGTACGTGTGCATGCTTGTGCATGTGCTGTGGTGGGGATGCAGAGCTCCAGAGGCCAGCTGTGTGGAATGGGTTCTCTCCTTCCGTCCTTAAGTGGGACTGAGCTCTGATCACCAGATTTGCATGGCAAATGCCTTTACCTACCATGCCATCTCACCGGCCTAATTTTGAGATCTTTCTAGAAAGATTGTTCAGTTTGTTTTGCCAGCTTTCAAATGCCTTGTTTTGACCCTTGGTTATCTGCTTCTTACTGAAGACATTCTGTTTGGAATGTTTGAACCCTCCCCTTGTCCTCTTAGTATTGTTGGCTAGGCTGTCCTTTCTCCTTGCTAGTTATGATGAATCAGGCTAGCAGAGTGAGGACCCCCCAAAGGTGCACCTCTGTTAGTCTCCTCAGGAAACCAGCTTCGGGGATTGCTGAACCACTTCTACTCTCTGTGAGTCTTGTACTTACTTCTCCTGCTGTTTCAGGGCTTGGCTCTTCACTGTAAACTTCCCACAATAACAGGTTCCTCAGGACACTCCCTGCTGTTAACCATGTACCGGCTTCCCATAGTGGCGTTTTCTGTGTAGCCAGTTTGAAGTGTTTCTGACTTCTACTCTCAATTCTTTAGCATTACTAATGCCGTTTTTCAGAGGACTGTAGAGGAGCTATCTTTATTATTGGATTTCTTAAAAAAAAATTCTTTGCAATCAAAAATACAGCTTGGAATATTTTGAAAATTCCAGCTTGCTTGTGTTCAGCTTTTGTAATTAAAGCTGTATGGACGTGCCAAGAATATATATTGTTTAATAGTTGGCTGTGTTAAATCATGCATATTATTTTGACCTTCAAAAATATTCATAGTTGTTTTTTTCCCTGCTTGAGGTATTATTTGCTGAGAGAGTTGTGCTAAAAACTTCCTACAGTGCTCCAAGGTAGACCCTTTGCCCTTTGTTCTGTCAAAGCTTTGTTTCTGTATTTTGGGAGGGTTGTTAGGAGTACAGAGATTCATGGTGAGTACATTTTCCTGTTTTAATTCTGTAATAAGTAGTTTTATCACTAAGAATATTTAATTCCAAAGTCCATTCCTCTGATAATATTTCATTTCAAGAGCATACAAGAGGCACGTTTCCCATGTTTTGCTGTTAGGCTTTTGTGTTTCTCTTGAGAGAACTCACAGGTAATAATGCAATCTGTCTGACTGTCTCTTTTTTTAAAGAATAATTTATTTTCAGTTTCTATGTATGGGATATTTTGCTCACATGACCGTGTGTCATTATGTCTGTGTATCACGTGCATTCAGTGACCACAGAGGCTGCCAGAGGGTGCTGGATCCCTTGGAACTGGAGTTCAGGATGGTTGTGGGCCACCATGTGGATGCTGGGACTTGAACCCTCTGGAAGAGCAGCCAGTGCTCTTGTTCTGGTGCTCCTGTCTGGAGCCATCTCTCCAGCTGTGTCCCTCTTTTCACTTCAGGTTTTCTTAGTCACTGACATGTGACTTTTTTTTTTTTTTTGTCTTGTTATATTCTATTTTTGTTCCACTACATTTTCTTTATTTTTTCTTCTTTTTCTTTGACCATTGTAAACATTTAATACAGTCATGTAACCATCACCTCTGTAGTTCTAAAACCTTCTATTCCCTCAAGTAAGATCCCTTATTCATTCCTTAGGCCATACCTCTCAGTCCCCCAACCTCTTAGCGCTAGGTATCTGGCAAAGTGTGAGATTTCATACACATGGGTTTGTGTGATATGTGTGACCTTTGGTGTCTGTCTGATTCCTTTGAGGCTCAACGGCACTGTAGCCTGTTCAGTATCCATTCCTTTATGTAGTTGGCTAGTATTCCATTCTCCGAGTATCTACTGATAGGCATTTAGGTAACTTCTGCCCCCGGGAATGCAATGTTGTGGAGACATTGCTGTGTGCACGTTGTCCAGCCCCTGTTTTCAGGTTTTTGGCATAGGACTTCCACTGCAGATTCAGATGCTCAACCTAAACTTATCAAGAAGCTGCCTGGCTGCTTTCTGGTGGCACATTTTTTGGATTTCCCCGATGCTTCCCCCTTGGATTGAAGATTACATAGGGGGTTGCAACTCTCTCCATAGCCACTTTTACATTTTTATTATGATTGGCTTGACAGCTCAAGACTGATCAGTCTGCCCCTCAGGAGGGAGAAGATGTAGCCTGGTGAACACGTTCCCCGTCCTGTCTCTTGTTCTGACTGTTCCGGTGGGTGTGGTCGTTACGACTTTTATTGTTTATTATTGCCCATTATCATTTAGTTTTACTTAAATGTTTTCCAGTCTCTTACCATAGCTCTCTTGTCTTTTTCCTGAAACAGGCCCTTCAGTCATTTGCTCAGTGAAGGCTTGTGAGAATCAACTTGGGGTTTTTGCCTGGGACTGTCTTTGGCTTATCTTTAATGATAATTCTAGCGGGAGAATTCCCATTCAGTGGCTGATTTTTTTCTAATCACTCTGAAGGTGTCTTCCCGCCTTTATTGCTACCATTGAGGAGTCGTTGGTTCAAGTTGTCTCTGGGCAATCTAGCTTTTCTCTAAGGTCTTTCTTGTTCTCTGACATCCTGACCGGCTCAGTGCAACACATCTAGAACTGTGTTTATGTTTCCATATCTTGTTGAGGCTGGAAATTCTTAGCTACTTCCTTCTTAGTATTTTCTGCATTCTGTTCTCTCTTCTCTTTGGCGACTCCTTTTCAGGGGACATGGAACTTTCTCTCCAGGACCTCTCATCTTCTCTTTCTGGACTGAGTCACAGTTGGTACTGTCCATTAATAGCTCCTGACAGTCTCCTCATTGGCTCTCGTCTGCTGGTCAAGCTTACCAAGTCCCCCCCCCCCCAACATAAAAAAGTTCAAACTTGCAGTAAAACTGAAAGCATAGTAAATGACCACCCGTGTCCCCCGTCACCTAAATTCAGCAGTTGCTAAGCTCTGTGTGTCTTTTTTCTTACTAATGTGCATGTTTGTATTTACATACTGTTTTACTGATCTCAGTTTTACTGAGAGTAAAAGTCAGTATCATGAAATTCAGCTCAAATTTCCTAAGGACAAGAACATTTTCTTCCCATTCACAAAACCATTATCAACCTCATTAATTAATCAAATAACACACTCTCTAGCCTTTTATGGAACCTGTAACTGATCTGGCCAAGTGTTCAGTGGTGGACACAGGAGAATGAGACACCTCTTTCTTTTTTCCATCCTTTTATTAAAAATAGATTCTTTTCTCATACAGTATATCCTGATTACAGTTTCCCTTCCCTCTGCCCCTCCCAGTTCCTCCTCACCTCCCATCCCATCCAGATCGACTTCTTTTCTGACTCCCATTAGAAAAGAACAGGCTGCTAAGAGATAACAACAAAAACATAATAAATAAAATATAGTGAGATATTGCAAAATTATAATATTGAAGTTGGAAAAGGCAAACCAACAGAAGGAAAAGAGCCCCAGGAGAGGGCGTAGGTCAGACCCAGTCACATGCTCTGGAGTCTCCTAAAAATACTAAACGAAACGCTGTAATACGCAGAGGCCCTGCTGCAGACCCTTGCAGGCCCCACGTTGCTCCTCCAGTCTCTGTGAGCACATATGACCTTTGATCAGTTGATTTAAAGGGCTGTGTTCTCCTAGTGTCCTCCATCCCCTCTGGCTCCTACACTCCTTCTGCCTCCTCTCGCACTGCGTTCCCTGAGCTCTGAGGAGAGGGGTTTGGTGGAGGCATCCCATTTAGAGCTGTGTGTTTCAAGGACTCTCGGCCTAATTTGTTCCCATCTGCTGAAGGAAGAACTGTCTCTGCTGATGGCTGAATAAGGCACCGATTTATGAGTACAGCAGAAGAATGTCATTAAGAGTCATTTTATTGGAATTTTTTGTTTTGTTTTGTTTTAGACAAATAGTATTGTATTTGATTTTCCCCTAGGTCTCTGGGCTACCTAGAGATCTTGGTCACCCAAACAGTGTTTCAGGTATGGGTCCATCTCCTGGAGTGGACCTTAAGACAAATCAGACACTGGCTACTCCCCCTGCACCAATTGCCCTAGCATATTTTGCAGACAAGACAGATTGTAGGTCAAAGGTTTTCTGGCTGGGTTAGTGTTTGTTTCTCTTTTGGTAGCCTGCAGAGTACCTTCCCATACCAAAGACACTAGAACATGGGGGCGAAGGTTCAGTGTAGGCACCATCTTGACCTGTCTGTGTTCAGTGAGTTGTGTAGGTATTGTCTTCAGCGGTGGGATCTTGCTGTCAGTTTGTGAAGAGGAACCTACAGTCTTGGCAGCAGTCTGGGTTGTTTAGGGATTTCCACAGGACACCTTTGGCCAACCTCTCAGTGGCTCTTAACTACCCACACAAGGATTCAGTTACCCAGGGACTAAGTCCTGGTCCTGTACTCCTGAACACAGGACCTTGGCTCTTTGCTCACCCTGTGGAACGTGATAAGGCACAGAAATGGGGTGAAGGTCATCTGGGTATGACAAATGCATGTCTGTCACTGGCCCTTGATGCACGCCTCTGGGTTATCTGTACAGTGTCACTTGGAGACAGCTTTTTGAAGCCTTGATTTATGGTTTTGTCTTGGTTGTTTTAGTAGTTTTCACTCAAAGGCAAGAACACTCTTTTAAACTGACCTTTTAAACTCCACGGCACTTATGCCACAAAGGGACACATGAAAGGAACAATAGCACATTCTCCACGTGTGAGCACACTCGAGCTTTCCTTTGGTGAGGAGATCTATGGGACACAGGCACAAAGGTTCTAAGCTTCTCCTTCAGCTGATGGATAGCTCCCTGGGTGGAAGTCCCATGACTGGGGAGAGGCCCTGCTGTTCCTGGCCTAGTAGACATACTGTCCCCACCCTCTCTGGAGCTACCAGGAACATTGGAGACTCTGTCCTACCATTTCTAGGATTCCATCGAAATGTCTGACAAGGGCAGTGCATGTGCAAATTAAAGGAGTGAACAGAGTGGAGTATTTAAACCACTGGCCTGGGTTTCGAGTGCCTGTGTTGGCTAAATTATGCAGGCTTGTGTAAATCACCTAGTTTCTGTGAGGGTTATTGGGTCATTTAACATCCTCTGTGGGGCTCTGGCTAGTGCTGGACACCCAGCACTCAGTGAGATGAGACAAGTGAGTGCTGTGGTCCAGGTCCCTCCTTGATGCCGCAGTGAGTCTCCCACTCTGGCTGAGTAACACGCATATAATGTCTCACAGTTCTGAAGGCTCAGGTCCAAAGTCAGTTTCACTGGCCTAATGCCAAGGATCTGGCATGGCTAGCTCTTCCTTCCACTGCACTCTCCCACCGTATCTCCTGGGTTAGGTCCCTTTTGGGCTGTGACACATGCATTGTTTCTACCTCCAGACCCAGGCTCAGCCTTCTGTCTCAGGTCCTTCACATTCTGGTTGTTGTTGTAAGATCATGGCTGGAGGTTCTGGCAGTTAGAATGTGGACATCTTTGTGGGCTAGCCTGCTATACCATCTTGCCTTTTTGTTGCCTGGGAAACGGACCTGATAGAAAGCCCTTCATTAGTGCTGGGATGTGAATACATGCTTTAGGTGGATACATGCGTTAGCACTGCAGCTGGGCTTTAGGGCAATGGGAATCTGCCAGAGTGTTCAGGGCAAAGGACAGAATGTATGAGAAGGCGCAGTGGCTTATCCTGAAGTTCTCAACACAGGGCAGTGCAGGTGGAGTATGATGGTTCAGCTGCAGATGCCACTGGGCAAAAGCTGGCAGGCAGGTCATGTAGAGACTTGCAGAGAAGTCTCGGGAGGCCGGATTAGGTGAGATGGCTACTGCTGTTAGCTTTGGAGTAGTGGTTTGAATTTGATTCCTCTGCTGCCTCTTGCTTAATGCAAGCCATGGAAACCTGCTGCAGTAACTGTGTAGTGGGCACAGTGTCACATCAGTCTGTACACATGTCATGGGAAGATGTGGGGACTGCGGACCGGCACCCAGGTGTCAGGACAGCATTAAGAGGCTGCTGAGATTCTGTGAGAGAGGAAGAAGCCGGGACAAGTAGGTTTAAGAGGGCCCTGGTGGCTTTGGAATGCTTGAGGGATGTTCTTGCTGTCCCTACCTGAAATGCTTCACAAGGACCACAGAAGCCATCTTGGGCAAGTGCCTGGGCCCCATGTTCCTTGCCTGTTCTTGGGTTTCCTGTCTTTTCCATCAAAGTGCCCAGTTCTCAGCCTTTGCTGTGGAGCAGATGAGCTGGGGAGAGTCTGAGGGAAGAGGCTTTTGATGGTAGTGTATGAGCTGGGGAGAGTCTGAGGGAAGAGGCTTTTGATGATGCAGCTTACTTATTGCTCCTGGTTGAGGTGGGGTGCTCTGCATCCATGGACCCCTCTTCCCAGCTTCTCAGAGCATCCTGCCACCATGCCCCACAACCTCCTGTGAAATCTTGGTGGCACAGAGCTTAGAGATTCTTTGGGTTTGAATGAAATAAAGTGGCTTTGCTGAATGAGATGGGCACAGTGGTTGAGCAACCTGCTTGAGAGAGAGTGTGACGGAACTCTGGAGCCACAGAGAAAATGAGAGTCCCACGGAACACGGGCACAGGGTCTGAGAACTGGGTGTCCTGCACAGTCTTCATACACACCCTTCATACATCTTCAGGAGGAAGCCAGTTCAATGGAGGGCCCCGAGGCAAGACTATGATTGTTACTGCAGTCATATCTTACCGTGCAAAGGCAGTGGAGGAAAATATATTTCAATGTCATGTTCAAAAGAACTGTCATTTCCAGCATAGTAAATGAGGCTTTGGAGGATGATGTAAGAGCGTTACTTTCAATGTGTTCTGTGTCCTTTAGTTCAGATTGATGGAGGAAAACAAATCTGAGCAGAGCTACTACATGGGTGGAGCCTTTCTAGAAGGCTCTGAATGCACACACATGCATAACAAGTCGGAACCACAGGGCCGCTTCCCTTTATATGCATTGGTACATCCCAGAAGTCTCGTTTAAATGACCACACATGGTTTATAACATGGAAGCTGGGAGAGAAGAAAGGAAGGAAGAAAGGAAGGAAGGAAGGAAGGAAGGAAGGGAGGGAGGGAGGGAGGGAGGGAGGGAGAGGGAAGGGAAGGGAAAAGGGAAAAGGGAAAAGGGAAAAGGGAAAAGGGAAAAGGGAAGGGAAGAAGAAGGGAAGGGAAGGAGGGAAGGGAAGAAGGGAAGGGAAGGAAAGAAGGGAAGGGAAGGGAAGAAGGGAAGGGAAGGGAAGAAGGGAAGGGAAGAAGGGAAAGGAAGAAGGGAAGAGAAGAAGGAAGGAAGGAAGGAAGGAAGGAAGGAAAGAAAGAAAGAAAGAAAGAAAGAAAGAAAGCAAGCAAGCAAGCAAGCAGGCGAGCTGACTTTGAATCCATGAGAGATGAGGCAAGTACACTGATGATAAGTTGTTGCAGCAACATCAGTGAGCTCTGCTGGCATGTGGCCCGCTCAAGGCACTCTCTGGGTATCAGGGCCAGTGATCCTTGTGGTCATCTGTACAGTTTGTGTTCCTCTGGCAGCTTCCTCTTCTTGTACACTGACATTTTTCTTTTTCTTTCAGAAAGAATCAGTTGGCGTCTGACAGGACGGGTGATAAACCAGATGCCCTGCAGCTAGGTAGGTGAGGCTCCTTAGTGTCTCCCTCTACTGCCTGCCTTTCTTTTCTAACTAGTTCTTAAAAGAAGGATTGGAAGCTGGGTGGTAGTGGCATGACTTCAATCCTGGAGGCAGAGACAGACAGATCTCTGTGAGTTTGAGGCCAGCTTGGTCTATAGAGTAAGTTCCAGGATAGCAAGGGCTACACAGAGAAACCCTGTCTTAAAAAAATAAAACAAAAACACAGCAAGCAATATGTCATATATATGTGTTATGTAGATAGATGGAGTCACATATGCTTGCAACCCCAACACTCAGGAGGCTATGGCAGGAGGATACAAAGTTAGAGGACAGCCTGGATCATGTGGCTAGCCCCCGTCTCCCAAACCAAGTCAAGTCATCCAACCGAACAAAGAATATATTGTTTGACCAAACCAAACCAGACCAGCCAATGGAAGCTAGGTTGCTTGTCCCTGGATTTGTACTGCACAGTTGTACACAGGAGCTCTTTGGGACCATTTAGAATGTTTCTGGACAATAGTTCCAGGTCAAAATATGAGGTAGCTCTACCTGGGGTGGCATGTCCGGATAAAAGGTTTACAAGCATGATTGAGACACAAAACACATACAGTAGGGTGAGGGGCTCAGCTTCCTCTCTCAGACCTGTGCCTCTTACACAGTGGCTGTGTCTGTGTCACTGCAGTCTGAGAGCAAGACAGAACATTTATTTCCACATTCCCTTTGAAGCAGTTTCTTGCTGTCTGCAGTCCTTGAAGGTAGAGTCTGGTAGTCTCTGGAGTGGAGGATGACAGGGCTGGGTTGGGCCTGAGAGGGTGGACTTGAGTACTCTTGAGTCTGCTCTCCTCCTGGAAGCTAACCCCTTTACCTGTTTGCCTTTGTTTGGCACATTGAAGCTATTCACTTACTTCACTTCTTTTCCCCTTTAAAGCATTTCGTTTTAAGCTGCAGGAGGAGAGCTGTACGCTTAGAAGTGCCTGTGTTGGGCGTGCAGCCGACTGAGCTTTGATCTAGCTGAAAGTACAGGGCAGGCTCTGATCATGGAGGCAGGCTTGTTTATGCTGCACAACACACTTCAGAGGTAGCAGAGCCTCAGAAATCACCAGGAACCACTGGTGGGGATGATGTGGCCCTGCCCAGGAAGGGCAGGCTTCTGTCCATGGCTGTGCAGACTGAAAGATGGAGTCAAGAAGCCCCGGCATCCAAAGCCTCTGGCCTCTGCAGCTCTTGAAGCTTTTTTGATGAAAGTGACTCATGTTTGGAGACAAAGCAATACGGTGCTCGGCCTTCAGAACCCCTCTCGGAAGGAAGGCTTTTTGGCAGTTCCCAGAAGCCATTTGAAGTATATGCACATGCTTTCTGGAAGGAGGGGCCCCTCTCTGCTGCTAGCTTGGACGATGGTTCGGACAAGGGAAAGGAAAGAAAAGATGGGAACAGAGTTAGGGAAGAGAAGCGCAGAGTTTGAGGGGCAGGAGATATGGGGTACAGGAGAGGCAGCACATTCTGGGAGAGGGTCAGCGGTCCCTTCTGTAGCCTTTCGGTCTTGGGTAGGAGCCTTTGAAGCCCCCTGTAGGCATAGGTGAGGCTTTGTTGAAGGTAGACTCTATGTCAAAGCGTCAGCACTGTGCCTCTTGCTCCCTTTGGATCCCACTTGAAAGGAAATGTGACTCTTTTTTCTCATCCATGTACCCCCCTGTGCCCCCGCATATTTCTTTTCTCCTTCAAAGGGTATATGAAATGGGAAAACAAACCCCTAGCTTCTGTTCAACCAGACATTCATATGATGGCCTTAAAAATAGCATTCTCAAACCACTGGCATTTGCAGACAGTTTGGTGTCTTGGCCAGCATGTCGTTCCTCAGTGCTTTGTTTTTCCCTTGCATGGCGGTCTCGCCACATCTGGCCCTGAGGCCTGCTATGTGGTCCTGAACCAACTCCCTGGGATGGGCCAGGTCCTCCCTGCAGAAACCAAGGGAGATTGCCTGCTCTTCAGCTCACCCCCACTCAATGTGTTATGGGGTCCACTTACCCTCTATCCCAGACTCAGACCCCTCCCCCACTCCCACCGGATATACCAAACAGAGTTCTCCAAATGAGCTTAAAAACTGTCCTTTTTATCCCCCTGGCTGACCCAAACATTTTGAGGAGCCCTGTGGGGTTGGTGGAGTCACTTAGGTTACTCTGCCTGGTAGGTTGGAGCCTCTGATGCCTGTGGTGGGATTAGCCACACATGTCTGCTCTCACCACGTATCTTTACAAACTCTACCTGTCAGCATGCTCTCCTCCTCCTTTCTGTCCTTATTTCCCTCCAGCCCTCACTATCTTAGGCATGAGCTGCATCTGTTCCCGCACAGTCCGGGGCACTGCTTGGTATGCATGTGTCTTTATTTGCCATCTCATTTGATTTCTTCCTTTTCCTACCCAACACCATGTCTCTAAAATCCATTCACATTGCTGCGTGAACATCTGGTTTTCATTTCTGGTTTATTTTTGTAAGGCTATGGTCACAGGGTAACGTTTCCAGAGATTCAAACTAAGAAAGGCCTCATTTAAATCCAGCTTCTTACTTAAAGTTCAACTTTAGTAAAATATTCTTTGACAGTTTCATACATGTGCAGAACGAATTTTAGTTATTTTTACCCCACTTGCCATCTCTCATCCCCTACCACTCCCCCTCCCCCCACCACTGAAGCCCTTTCTAACAGCCCAGATTCCCACTTTCATGTCTTATCTTCTTATTCAGTGGATGAGTTTTCCCTGTGTGCTGGCTGGTTCTCCCTGATGGGGTAAGGAGGAAGTTGTTGAGTGAGATACAAGTGGGTAGCTGTCCTGGGCACTGAGGTTACCCTATGTGCCCTCCTCCCAATGCCAGGCCCACCCTGGCAGTTTGTCTGGGGAGTATGTGCTCAGTTTTGCCAGCATTCTCCTGGGATCCTTTATCTGAGCGTTCTAGTGTATGTTTCACAGAACGGGGACAGGCCAGGCGGTCTTGTTAGCTGAGGTATCACAGGTTGCTGCTGCCACCTCTGCAGGCTCTGCCAGGGTTTGCTTTCAGCTGCAGTCATCCCAGCTGTGAAGGGATATACCCAAGAGGTGTCCTGGAGTCCCTTCTGAGTAAAGGTCTGGGGGAATTGGGGTACCAGTTGGCTTCCAGTCAGCTTGGCTGGTGTCCTGCCACTTTCTCCCTGCCCAGTGTGGGGCGGCTACATCACTGCCTAGGCCTTATGCCCTTGTGGTAAGTGGGAGCAGGAGTAATCAAGCTCTCAAAAGGCCAAGGTGGGGTTGGGTGGTTCAACTCCAATGTTCAATAAATAATAGTGATGATTGTAAGAATTTACTATTGTTTTTACACAAATGTGACTCCTCTAATGCTGACCTCTTATCATGTATCCCTGTGGTGATAGACTTGTGCCTCCTGCTCACCTTTTTAAAGAATGTGTCAGCACTGGGCCTGGCTGGGCCTGGCTGGACCTGGCTAGGCCTGGACCACTGGCTGTAGGCTCTTAGGCATTTGTTTGATTCACTCTGTCCACCTGTGGCGCAGTGAAGGAGGGGTGGTGTCCAGGAGCGGCCCCTCTTTGCTTCTTTCCTAGGTGGGGAGCCCTGGGGCCTGGCATAGAGGTTGGTGTCCAGGCTGAGGCGCTTAATTAAGTTTCTCTAAACTCCTCAGTGTGTTGGTAGTCTCAGTGACTCCTGTCCCATTTCCCTTGAGACACACCATGGCCTTGTTTTCTTTCAGAGGACGTTGAGGATGAACTGATCAAGGAAGACATTATCTTGTGCCCACCTCCATCCATGCTCAAGCTTCAAACTGTGTCAAAACCAATTGACCTCTCACTGGCTAAGGTAGGTGTCGGTGCCAAGGCTCATGGAGTCCACGTCGCACATACCTGACACTTTGGACTCAGTGGTTCTTTCGTAGAATCTCCTGGTCACTGTGGAAGGAAGAGCATTGATGTGATGTAGAAGGAACCTGATCTTAGAGTCAGGAAGACTGTTTTAGTCCTGGCTGTTCCTCTGCCTCCTTGAGACAAAGGGGTAGGGTGGGGTTGGGTTTTCCTATTCTAGATGCTGTAGGACCCTGCTCTTTGATGGCCCAGAGCTGCCCCACCTGCAGCAGTGTGACATTAATGAGGTAGTTATCCCGTGAGACTGGCTGTGTGCCCACACTGACTTCATGCACTAGGCTCTGGGCAGTGGCAGAGCTAGGACAGGGAGGGCTGGCAGTTCTTCAGCATACCCACGTTTGAATGTGTGGCCTCCTGGATGGACCCATGGCTTCAGGACACAGGTTCCCTGCCTTATGGCCTCCTTAGCAGAGGACCCTGTGTTCCCCAGGACCGTCAGTTGCTAGGGTAGCTTACCCATCTTTTGGCTAGAGGCTCCTGCAGGATGGAGTGTTGTTCCTGCTGTCCCACCCCAACCGTTCAGCCTGGATCCAGAAGAAAATCTTGAAGCTCCTAGCAATGCAGCCAACTTCTCCTTGTTCCATTGACCTGTGTCTACTTAGTACTAGATCATGATGTAAAGATTTTTTAGGGTGTATTTCCCCTTCCCTTTTTTGTTCCCCTATGCTTTCTGTCTATCTTTTGAGGCTACAGAGGGACCAGGCACATAAAAGAAAACTCAAAGCCAGACGCCCATGCTATGACCGTCCATAGCCACTGCTGTGGTCCTCTGCACATGGCTCTCCCACTTGCTGCTGAACACTTGTCCAGAGCTTGCCCAGCAAGGTGTCCCAAACCAATCAAAGGGAGTGGGTTTCACAGATGGGAGAGGGCGGGGCTACAGTTTCTGGGTCGTTGTTAAACACACTGGTGTCCCAAAACTGTCCCTACGACTAAGAGGATAGCAACAGAGTCTCCCCAGAAGACCCAAGTCTGTAGTTTTCAGGTTGTTGGAAATGCACCCCAAGAAACTCACAGCTGTACTTGGCACAGGAAAGGAACCCAACACTGATGGATGAATTCGTTTGTCCAATGTACTGAGAGCCACATTTGATGGCGACATGTAGACAAATGTTTCTGTCATAGAGATTCCTTGTCCTAAAGGAAGAGATTAAAGGATTAATTGTAGTGGACAGTGATTCAGGTCTACAGGGGGAGTCTGACCTTGAGAGCAGCCTCTAGGGAGGGGCTGGAGATCAGCTTGCTGGTCCTAGTGCCTTCTTGAGGCTTCCTTTTTTTTTTTCCTCTCTAGATAATATGCTTTTGACTTTGCTCAGGGCTGTGGTCTCTGTTGCAATTACTCATATCTGTTGTGTTGTAAAATCAGTCAGAGACAAATATAAACAATGCCCATTGTTATGCACTAATAAAACTTTACTTATGAAACCAGGTAGATGGCAGGTTTAGTTCATGGACTATAGTTTGTCAACTTTGTGCCAGACCTGTGGCTCTGAAACCTTGCTGCAAGTTGAGTCCTTTGGGGCAGTTTAAAATCTGATGATGGAGATAAAATCTGATAAGGCAGAAAGCCATGGCTTTCATTACACACACACACACACACACACACACACACACACACTCACACACACACACACACACACATGCACTCACTTACACACTCTCTCAAACACACACTCACACACACTTACACACACAAAACACACACACATGCACTCGCTCACACACACATACACACACTCTCAAACACTCTCACACACACTCTCTCTCTCTTTCACACACACACACACACACACACACACACACACACACACACACTCACACACTCAATAACAAAAACCAAACAAACCTATGGAAACCCAGCTCTCATCCTCAGGAATGTGGATTGATTGATTAACCTGGCCCGTGGCCTACTCATCAGGATTATTTTTAAGTGTCCCTAGAGATAATTTTAATGTGAGGTCAGGTTGGAAACTTACAGTCTTTCCGATGGAGGATCTGAGGATCCCTGGTGAAGCCAAAGTTTTAGATTTCAAGGTCTGTGTAAGGAAACTCTTGGCCCATGTTAGCATGGGCTGGTGTGGTTTACAGATGTTCCAGAGGTAAGACCCTTAAGGTCAGGTTTATCTTCCTCAAATATGAGAAGAATGGGCTTGCAAATAGAGACCACTGCCAGAAAATGCACTTCCTTGTAGAACCCAAGACCAACTCCTGCTGAGCCTGTGCTGCAGGCCTTGTTATCATTCATTTTATAAACAGCCAATAAAATGCTTTTCCCTCTCAGGAGATAAAGACCCTTCTGTTCGGCTCTACCTTTTGCTGCTTCAGTGAAGAATGGAAACTTCAGAACTTTTCCTTCAATGACAACGCCTCGTTAAAATATGGCATTGTGCAGAACAAGGCAGGTTGCTCTTGGGGTCTGTAGGGACCTTTCTCCTGGGTCATCCTGCACAAAGCGGGGCATCATTCATGTCCCACCCCACCTCCCAGAGTGGGGTGATCTGGCCTACCACACGGTACAGGCAGTTACGCTGGGGATGCTAGAGCAAGAAGAGCCACTATGATCTTTGCTGGGGACATTCTAGTCACACTCACTTCCTGTGACACTGAGATGTCACCATGAGGGAGCAGAAGGTGGCCTTGAGCATGCTTGGAGGCTTTGAGAACCTTCCTAGGCCTAACCTTGGGAGGAGTTGGGGGTGCAAAGGTAGTGGAGCTGCAGAGGGTCGCTTTCAAAAATGGAGGCCAGAGCGGGGGAGTGGGGAGTTCAGTACTACAAAAAATGCCAGGGCATCGTGGGCAAGACAGGTGTTGGAAGAGCGTGCAGTAGAATCTTCTGCTACAACTTCAAGGGCACACTGACCTATTGCTCTGGTAATCCTTGGCCTGGCGGGAGTTGTCTGAGTGCCGGAACACCCGTGGCCATGTCTCTAGCTTCACACCTGACTTTGTAAATACTTACTTTCACCCCACGAGGAAGGATCTAAAACTGACCTCTTCCTTGGAGCAGAGTGAGGCCTAGAAGTCTACATATGGACAGGTCACCATGCTGAAGGCCCCCTATGACTGGGGCTAGAGGCTGCTGGGTGGAATGGACAGCTTCTTGGAGCCATTTTCACTGGTAGTGACCTGTGTCTTTCTCTGCAGGGTGGTCCTTGTGGAGTTCTGGCAGCTGTTCAGGGCTGTGTGCTTCAGAAACTCCTGTTTGAAGGAGATACCAAAACCAACTCGAATCTGTAAGTCAGTGTTCATCTTCCCTTCCCAAGGCTTCTTTAGCATGTCCAGAATAAATAAGCAAGCGTGGGCGTTCCCTAATATTTCCCATCATCCCCTGAAGGTTAAGAAGGGAAAGGGTGACGGCAGCTAGGTAGCAAGGCTCCTGCTGACCTGTTTAAATGGACATGGTACTTTTGCCTCTAGGAGCAGGCAAGGATGGTGAGTCACATTTGCTGCACATGGCAAGCAACCAAAGACAGCTTTGCAAATATACTGCCTCCTCAGACTCCTTGCATACCCACATGCACCTGCTCAACCTCTGACTAGGCCCAAGGCTTCCTCCCTCCCTGCTTATCTCTTCTCTGTCAACAGCCAGAACTGCATGTTCCAGCCAACTCCACTGTGCATGACTTTTTCCATGCTGTGACCAGGTACTTTCTGTTTCACATACAAAGTGTTTGTACCTAGGCACCCCTGTTCACCCACACATAGTCAACACTCCTAGGACACCTCTGTGCAATGAGAGAACCCAGTGCTTTCTCTCCCTCCTCCCAGCAGAGGTCCCAACCAAGAGGTTTGAGATTTGTTACTGATTTCTGATGAGGCCAACACTTTCTCTGCACTTGACACTCCTGATGTGACAATACCTGCCGAATTAGGGACCCCTGCAAGTCTCAGCAGGGCCCTTGCCTATTTCCCTTCTTAGCTTGGAGCATAAATCATAGGGCTGTGATAGTGGTACCCTTCCCTTCATGGCTTCTGGAACTGAACAGGAGAGCCAGACAAAGAGACAGGTAGTGATGGGATCATGCATGTTGCCAAGGGTGAGAGAGCAGACTTACTGCAGGTACATTTGAATCTTACTGACATCTGCAGAAGGAAGGAAGCTCCTTATCTCCCCCCAACCACACACACATATCCATGTCGTAACTTTTGTTCCTCTAAGTTTTCCTACCTCTCGCCTCACATTCTTTCCCTGTGTGCCCAAATGGTTTGTCTACTGGTCCCTCCCAACATGCTTTGAGTGAAGGGCTTCCCTGACCCTCATTCCTGCCTCTAATTACTCTACCGCTCACTGTGCTCTCCTTCATTGGTGAAGTTAGGTGTCTATATCTGCCTCCTCCCTAGAACACACACCCCACAAGAACAGGGACTTTCCTAAGCTGCCTGGTCCATAGGCTGGCTCCTGGAGTCCGGCACAGTGCCTGGTCCACAGGAGAGGCTCTTAGAATTTTTGTTGAATGAGTGCATGAAGAATGAATGAGTTGTTCAGACAAACAGGGAGGGGAGCCAGAATCCTATTCCCATAAAGAGAACAAGATGTGCAAAGGCCCTAGGGCAGAGAGAAGAACAGAGGTCGCCTGAGGTGGCCAGGGATGGAGTAAGGCCAGGCAACCAGAAGGGCCTCTGGATTCTTGGGAGTGTTGGCACTTTGAGTAAGCCTTGGCCACGGCCCTTGTGAGTGGTGTCTCATGACTCTTGTCAGCCCAAAGCTCCTTCAGGGCCTCTTTAGATCCCTAGACTCATACAGAGATGGTTTCCCAGTTGTTGGGTTGTATTGAAGTTTCTTGCAGAATGGGATGCTCCCCAGGACATAAGCCATCTTAGTTTCTTGTAGTCCACAGGAGAAGGAAGCCAGAGCTTTGGAGGTAGGAGGTCCACCAGGTTGGAGCCCAGGAAGTCAAAGAAAACCCTGCCACGTGGTGGAAATTGATACTCTCTCCCACATCCAGTCATGGCCTGTGATTGTTTGGTGTAGTGTTGGCCTACTCTATGCACTGCTGCACAGGCAGCGTTACCTGCTCAGCAATGTGGCCTCAGCCTAGAGCTCCTGTGTGCTGGGACCTGGGGAAAGAAGGTGGGTTTACCCAGACGACAACCCAGAGGGCAGGCCTGCTGTATTTATATGCGGGACCTGGGTCATGCTGGCTGTTATTGGGATTTATGGGACATGAGGATTGTGTTCTATGTGGGAGTTGTAGTGTTGCGGGCTTCTATTGTATGGGGGAGGGTTGTGTTGTGTGTGGGGCAGTGTTATATTTTTCAATTACTGACTGTGGGTTGCATTTCATGAGAGAAGCTGTGTTGTGTATATGTGTGAGTTCTGTTATGTACATGTATTACATTGAGGGGGTTGTGCTGTGTGGAGATTATATTTGTATGGGAGTTGTATAATGTAAAAAAAGTTGCACTGTATGTAGGATTGTATTGCATGTGTGTGAATTTTGTTTTATGGGATAGTTGTGCTCTGTTTGGAGGACATGTTATGTGTGTGATTGTGTTGGATGTGAGGGTTGTGCTATCTGTGAGTTGTGTTTCCGGCTGTGTTGTGGGTCATTTGAAGGTTGTATTATATGTGGTTTGTGTTTTATATGGATTATGTGGTGTGAGGGTTGGGTTGTATGTGGCTTGTATGATACGTTGAAGTGTTGTGTTGGAGTATTTAGGTAGATTATGTTATTTGAGTGGGTCATGTTTTTAGGAGGTTGTGTTGTGTGTCGGTTGTGTTATGACTGTGGGTTATATTTTGTTTGGGGTGGGTGATGTTATGTGTGTGGGTTATGTTGTGTTCTCAGTAGGTTATGGTGTTTGTAGGTGGTACTGTGTGTGTGAGACACTGTGTATGTAGGATCTGTCTGTGGAAGATGAGATGACAGTGCTTCTTTGGGTCTGAATGGTGCTCATTATCCCTCTGCATCCCACACCCCCATGGTCCTCAGGCTAAGAGCACAGGCTGCTCCTTCCTGCTCAGTGAGAGGGGAGCAGGAACATTTCACTCAGCTCTGTGAAGTCCAAGGAAACTGAAGGAGAAATGGTGGAGGGGTGAGCTGCAAGAGGCCCTAAGACCCTCCCAGCTGACCAGCATGGGCTGTTCCTGGTCAGAGGGCTATAAGTACCGGAACCAATGTACTCTGCAGTCTCTCACCAAAGAAGCGGTGCCAGCTGCCTTAGGCAGACAGTTAGGGAAGGGGAGGAGAGCCATGGGGACACAGCTTAGGCCAATGCTGACACAAGGACAGAGCAAGTGACTGTTCTGGGGCAGGAGGAAAGGAGGGGCACCATTTGCTGTTTGTGTCTTTGCCTTCCTAGTGTTGTGCAGGTTGAGGGCTACAGTAAGTATCCTTGTGCAGTGGGTGCCATGTGCCCTTAGGGAGGGAAGAGTCTGTGCCAGGGCTGATGCTTCAGAGAACACAGCAGCTGGCCCGGACCTGACTTACTGTGGTGGTGGGGAGCTCACATGTCCTTCTCTTTTTGTATGCCTTGAGAAAATGCAGAGACTTTTGAAAAACCTCCCAGAACCATGCAAGTGAGTAGGACCATTGAACTTAGCCCATCACGGTACAGATGGGGAAACTGAGGCATACAGATGGATCGACGCTAGCTCAGGGTCACAGTTAGTACCACTGCTGAGCCAAGACCGGCCTGTGACATCTTGTCTGTCGTAGCCTGTTGTTGCACTCTAGAAGTGGTGGGGACCAGAGATGGCAGGAGGAGCTGAGGCTGTTGGTGTTTGAAACAGCCAATAAATGCTCCAGTACCCTCTAGGCTCACTGTTTACCAAGAACCTCTCAACAGAGCCTCACAACTACGCTGCATTTGGGGTGCACGTGTGTGTGTGTGTGTGTGTGTGTGTGTGTGACACATTATGTCTGTTTTCAATGGTCCTCCTGGGCTGTGCATGCTAGATCCCTTTTCATTCTAAAATTGCTCAGCTTCAAAAGAGTAAGGTTGGGCAGGGATGAAGACAAGCCTCTCTGTTGACCTTGGCATCGTGATGCATCTCAGGATGCTCTGGCAGCCTAAGGACCTTCTACACGTGCAGAATTCCTGGGCTGTATTCTTGCAGAGTGGGTCTAAAGGGACAGAGTTCTAAGAGAGCAGAGCTGAGGGTGGGCAGTTCTTTCAGAGAAGCCAGGCAGAAATCAATGCCTTTTGGCAAGGCTGTGTGTTTTCTGTATGGCTGTCTGGCCTCATTAAGGCTCAGCCCATCGGGCTGGCAGCTGCCTCTCCTCAGTCAGTCCAACAAAGCCAGGCGGCAGGATACGGTGTTTTTCCACTGGACAGGAGGAGCTGTGCTGCTTGGTTCATCCCCTCCATAGGCCCCAAGAGAGCTCTGGGGCTGGAAAGGCCTTTAGAGGGCTGGCAGGAGCATGGAGATCCAGGACATTGGCCTTGCACTGTACTTCCCTTCTGAAGTCGTGGGACATAAGGTACATAGAAGAAATGTGCTTTTCTCTGGATCTCCAGACCCAGGGTCCCTGTGCCCCCCACCCCCATCCAGCCAGTCCTCTACCCCCTCTCAAAGGGAACCATGGCCTGCACACACTGCCAGCTTTATCCAGAACTTTCTATAGGCCTGGTTCCCATGGGTACATCTTCAGGGAAATGTGCAAATCGTCTTGCGATAATTAAGGCAGAAGCAACTCGTCTCTGAAACGCCTGGACAGGCATAGGGTAGGTAGCTCCCCCCCCCCCAAGCACTTCAGTCTTCACTTCTGGAGGAATTAGACCCTTGAGGAAAACTTCTGGTGTAAGAGCCTGGCTGGGGGCCAGATTCCTGGTTGGGATGTGACACGTGTGTCTGCTGTCTAAGCCATGAGAATCGTCTCTCTCACCAAGGGGTCACCTGTTAAGCTGTTGCTCAGATAATGGTGAGGCTTAAGTCCTGGATATGTAGACAGGTACAAGTGACCCATCTTTTTGTTGTCATCTTTGGGATGAGTGCACGTCTGTGTGTGTGCATGCAACACAGAGAGCCCTGACAGTAAACTAAGCAACAGAACAGAAAGACTGAGGAGGGGTGGGGCTCCCTGTCACCTGGGGGTCAGATAATGACCCCAGACCTCTTGATGGATGGTTACTGCATTCTCCATGATCCTCTGTTTTATCTCAAAAATGAGAGCTCAAGAAGCCATGCCTCGGAAAGATGGAGAAGGCCAGGATAAGGTGGGGACCTGCAGACGCTGCTGACTGCAAGCTGACACAGAGCGAGGACTATAGAAACAGGCCAGCTCAGAGAGGAGATGTTGTAGGCAGTGCCAGTGGGACCAGGGAGGGACTGGCCCAGGAACACGCTTTCTTGATTGTGTCACAAGATGCTAGACAGATGGGCTGCAAGGCAGGTGGCAGGTCCTAAAACCATGGTTGGTTAGCCCCACCTTCCTCTTTCTTCCCTGAGACTTGGATAAATCACTTCATTCCCAAGACTTAGTCCTTCGTTTTTAAAGAGGATGCTATAGTGCTCAACTCATCGGTTGTTTAACAGTTTCACATATGGAGTGTTTATCATCAGTGCCTGGCACTGGCTAAGGACTCCTGTGCTAGTTTTAAAACCTTGAATGATGGAGGCTGGGGAGATGGCTCAGTGGTTAAGAGTACCAGAGGACCCAGGTTCAATTCCCAGCATTCTCATGACGGCTTACAACTGTCTAGAACCCCATTTCCAGGGCACCTGACACCCTCATGTATATATAAATGCAGGCAAAACACCAATGCACATGAAAAAAAACCCTCAAATGTCACAGCTTTCAAGCAAGGATTGCTTGCTTCGTCATTCCCTTGGAGTGCTCAGACATCCTGGTGAATGTGTACTGTGGGACCAGAGAGTGTCTAGGAGAGAATAGAATTCACCGTGGGAGGGGAGTGACAGTAACTGTTCAGTGAAGCATAGGTGAGACAGGTAGCCACGAAACACAGGGCCCACAACATGTAAGCCGTAGCCATGACTCCTGTTTGTAGCTTCTGAATCCAAAGCGTAAACGTCCAACCCATCTCAGCCACCCAGGCCTCTTTGTCCCTCGCATGGCCTCTCCTGAAACCTAGAAAAAAATTTTTTTCAATGTTATTTTCCTAGCAAGTGCTGAGCGACCTGGGTTGGTGCGCCTAATGGCTTAGGCCATCCGGTTTGTCGATGATGTGGTCCTTATTTCCTGTGAGGAATATGGCAGGCTTCCTGAGTCTGAGGAGGCATTAAGGCGGTCATTGGCTTATTTTCTTCCAGGCTGAGCTTCGTTGCTTGTCCTGCTGTCTTTGCAGGCTTGCCCATGCCAGGAGCTCCATGTGATAGGTGTCGGGTGAACCCCCGTCTGTGGATGTGGTCCGTGTGGTGACCGCTGTGTTGGAACCATGACTGAAAAGTCCCCATGCATCAGGGACCGGGCTCATGTGAAGTGTCTTGTCTTAGGCTCCCAACACTGAGGGGAGTTGACTGTCATTTTCAGTTTCCCAATGGGGAAACTGAGGCATCACTGCGTCTTGTTAACGTTTTATTTTAAAGTAATTAGGCTCTAATTTTAAATATCAGCCTGGCTCTGTGTCCCACTATGATAGCTATTTACTGGTGTCCTGGTTTCTCTCCTCTTGCCCTGGCCGAGTGTGTGCGTGTGGGTAGATTCTGGCATTCACTCCAGCACACATCTCAGTGTGGTGGGCAGGCATTTTTTTTGGTGTGAGCGAAAACCTGGAGTTCCCCTGTGTGCATGCCTTTGCCCTACCCCCAGCAGGTCTTCATCTTGTTGGTTAGGAAGAGACTCAAGCCAGGCTCTGCAAGCATGTAGGGGAGATCCGCAGAGCACAGAGGAAAGCCAATGAGCATAGCACGAAGGAGCCCTGGAAATGTCAAGTGGAAAGAATCAACTATATTTGGCCACTGCCTTCCTCCCTCTTATTCTTGCCCTGCCCCCAGGAACCTCTTAGTCACCATTTTTATGGCAGAATGGCTCAGCATCTTTAGATGTGGTGCCTGGCTGAGCTTTCTGGCTGAGGTACCCTGTGCCTACATGTTGCTGTTGTGTGTCCCGCCACGCTCTCTGACCTTCTTCTCCTGTGCCTACCCCCCTCCCCCCCATCCCAAAGGTCCATCCTAGCGGCCTTTTCTCTAGGAAATCTCTGCCGGCCCCACTTTGTCCTATGCTTTCCATGGACCTCACAGCTTCTCAAAGGGTTCACATGTACCTGGAGCTCAGAGTTCTGAGGAGGGGCAGTCCCCGTCACAGAGCAGCCACTGCTGCAAGTCACAAACTGGTTTCAGTTGGCAGCATGGTAGCATCCCTAAGGCCACCCAGGGACCTGGCTCCTGGTCACTTGTGTTCTCATCTGCCCCCCAGCTGATGGGACTGTGCAGGGGAGCCACCTAGACATGTGCCATAGGTTGTGCCTGTGTTCCTCTGTGTCTTTATAAACCTAAACATGTTCTCTTTCTCATCAGCCGGCTGCAGCCCTCAGATGCCCAGAGGACTCACTGCCTTGCCCTGGCCATTGCTGACATCCTATGGCGAGCTGGAGGCAAAGGGCAAGCCGTGGTGGCACTGTAAGTGGTTCTGGGAGTCATGTCCCATTTAATCCCTAACTTGTCCTGGCCTAGCTGCTGGCTGAGGCTGTGCTGGTCTGTATGCTGGGCAGCTGGGCTCTGCTGATGTCCAAACTCCAGGCTCATGTAGGAGGATGCACTGCTGCCTGCCTGCCATGCAGGACTTGAAAAGCACAGGAGAAGGCCTGCGACTCAGTTCCCTTTAGTGTTTCCCTGACCCTGGGGCCACAGGCTGACTCAGCAGTGACATCACCAGTGTGTACCACCATCCAAGACCCCAAAGCATACTTCTGCCTGTGTCACCGGAACCTCATTATGGTGAAGATGAGATAGAGCGGTGAGCAGCAGAGGCCGTGGCCTAACCCCTGGAGTCTGTTACCATGACCACCATCAGCTCATCCCAGACACCTCCATGTTGCCCTGCAGTCCTACAAGTCGTCATCTGCATCTTCAGCCTCACCCCTAGGATAGAATCATCACTGCCTACCTCTGTGGGGAAGGAAGTGGCTTGGGGATCAGTTTGATGACTTTAGCATAGTGCTTAAGAAAGGGGGGCTCTCTGAGGCAAACTCTCAAAGCCTTGATTGTTAGATGTGGAACCTGGGGACCGGACCTCACTTTCCTATGCCTTATATGTTGACTTGTATAGAAAATGGGGTGATAATAATGATGACTTAATGGTTATAAGAACTAAATGAGTAAGTATAAATAAATGATACATATTAGATATAATAACATTATCAGTATGAATCATTTATTAGTGTAATAGATGGCGGATGATAAATGCGATATGCTTTTGGCAGTATCTGGGCATCACATCAGTTGTGGGTTGGGTTGTCGGCTACTGCTACCTGCCTTTGGTACCCTATGCCAGGTAACTAATTAGCCTTGGCACCTGTCTATTTGGCAGCTCTAAGGGTAAGAACTTATGAAACAGAAGCCCAGAGAAGAAAGATGATGTGTCCCAGGCCGCATAGAAGCTGATGGCAAGTGGGTCCCACACACAAATTCTAGTGTTAGTCAGGGCTGCCCTGGGCTACACTCCCATTTTTGTTGCTGGGGGAGTCTCCGTGGGTGGGGAGACTTCTAAGAGCATGGCTGGAATCCTTGCCCTGGATGAAGACAGTGGCAAGCCCGCAGTCCTTCCTCTGCAGATGTGTTTGCCAACTGTAAGGGAGAGTCAGGCCTCCTCCTGCCAGACATAGGTGTGGTTGCTCCAAGCTCACCCACCACTCTCTTTTTCCATGTCCTGGACTTGTGGATGAGTCCATAGCAGGAAAAACGACAAAATCCTCTCGGGAGCTGTCACTCCTGTCCCCGTTTATTACATGGCACATGTGGCCTTGCTGTCTGGAGGGCGAGCCTTTTCCTCTGGTAGAGGACTTATGCGCCTTCTTTTCCTTTTCAGGGCTTCAGGAACACCGCACTTCAGTCCAACAGGGAAATACAAAGCAGATGGAGTCTTAGAAACAGTACGGCTTTCTGGAAAACTATCGTGCCACCTTTGGCTTTGTTTGGGGACTATCTCCTTTCATATAAGTAAATCCTCCCCCAGCTGGGGCTGGCTGGCCATCCCTGCAGCCCAGACCCCCCAGAATCTTGCCCTTTGGGGTGGGGGAGAGTTGGGTGGCTTTGTGGTTTGGTGTGGTTTGGCTTGTCAGAGCTAGATCAATGGCTGAGAGGCCCAGTGAGTCTCCTCATCACCCGCCATGTACATAGGTATAGAGATGCCCGTCTGCAGTGTTCCTTGCCGTGCTGACCTTCTGCCCCTCCCAAATCTTTAGTATCATTTCTAGCATTCATGTGGATGGGGAGAGGCGCCATAATATAGAAAGTGGGGGAGGAGAAGTTGATAGGATGGGGCAGCAGCCATAGGCCCAGCCTAAGTGAAACTCAGGGAAGAAGTAGGAAAGATACCTTTGTAGTATTGAAAATGCAGACACGGTAAAGAGATGCGAAACCCGATATGCCTTCACTATTTGTTTCAGCCAGTTTGTTTCCTATGGTCCAGCCATATGCACATGTGACCTTTGAACCCTCATTTGGGACCTTGCTTGATTAATGTTTTCTGGAAATGTGTTTTTTCTTAACTTGCTTGAAAAAAGCTTGTTGGGGTTGACCTGGCTTGACATGGAGAAGTGATTCTTCCTGGCCTTTCCTATTCCTTATTCTACCCTTGCACACAGGGAGCTTGATCCCTGTGTACCATGTCGGGGGAGTAACCTGTAACTCACCCGGTAGTGCCGGGCAGCCCAGAGTCACTCACAGGAGTCCATAAACTTTTTTTTTTTTTTTTGTAAAGCCAGGGTCTGACCCGGCGTGGGGCACAGTCCCTGTGGACATGTGGCTCATTCTGTGTATGTTTCTTCTTCACAGCTCACACTGTATAGTTTGACCAGCTCTGAGGACCTGGTGACTTTTCTCCAGCAGAGTGTTCATCAGGTATGAGCAGCCATTTCTTTGGTGGCATGAACATTACTAAACGTCCTAATTCTTTTATGAAGAAGGTGGTAGGTAGAGTAGGGCTCTGGTCATCTCCACCCTGGGGTTGGCAAAGAACTGAGCAGAACGTGCTGATGTAGGTCAGAGACGTGTGGGTGTGGGTGTGGGTAGGAGACACAGTGTCCATGACTTCCCCAAAGGCTGGTAGTGATCACGAGGCCTAGGGTGCTATAGTAACTGGGCTTCATCTGGGATTAGAAGCCAAGTTGAGGCTTGGCTTTCTGGGGCTTTCCCTCTGCTGAAGTAAGCAGCCAGTCTGGAAGGCTGGACTCTGAATCAACAGGGAGGGTTCTAGGACAAGCTGGGAGATGAGAAGAAAGCAGCTCTCTCGGTAGGGCTGGAGGAGACCCTACTTGGCACAGGACCTCACCAGTGTCCCAGAGAGGTGGGCTGAACCATGCAGGACCCTGCAGTACCTGCTTTGCTCAAGGAGGGTTGCACTTCACCGCTGGTTCTGAGAGTGGCTCATGGCCTATGGCCAGGTCGGGCAGGGAAAAACCTAGGGCGTTTGGAATCCCCAGTGGGATAAGGTGCTAGAGGGTGTGTGCAGGAGATGTCCTCCATTCTAGGGGCAAAGGACTTGGCTCATGGAGTCGTCAGCCTGGCTTTGGATCTGAGTGGCTGCGAGACTCAGGCTTCATCCTGAAGCTTTGCATCTCCGTTACCTCACTTGTCATGCCTGGGTAACAGCCATGCTTGCCTCACAGATTGTTCATGAGGCCTAGCTTCATGGTATGGGCATATAAAGAAGAAGGAAGTCCTTTTGGGGGTAAACCTGCTCTATGAGGGTCAGGAAATGCTGGTTGAGTAGTGAGCCTAGAGAGGGAGAGTTAGCTGGAGGTGAGACCCAACCTGAAGTCCTTACTGTTAGATGCCCTATCTCAGCACTTTCCCCTGAAGATCCTGTGGGTCTTAGCACAGCCCTAGAAGCATCCTGACCCTGACAGCACCAGTTGTTCCCTGGGAAGGAAACAGTCCCACACTGAGACTAATGGAAGACAGGCATGGTCATGGGGTATTGACCCTACTGAAGCCTGTCAGTCCTAGATCTGTTGCTTTCCATTCTGGGGCAGCCCAGGAGAGCTGGAGCCTGTACTGTCATCTTGGTTAGAGTAGATTCCTCGGGTCTAGGAAGAGGGGTTGACATGTCAATAGGGTCCTTGGATAGCTGTCTGTCACTTGTGCCATCTCTACTTCTATTTCTATTTTTTTTTTTCTTGGAATAACCCTGCAGGGTGTCTGTAGGGTGTGTGGCAGTTTCCCACCCTTGCTGAGAACAATGAGAAGGCTGAAAGCAAGGGCCTAGGCACCTGCTGAGCTTACTGCTGGGCACATGTGGCCTTGGCCTTGGGAAAGCACTTTTGAACCCCCATCTAGAAATGGAAGCTGGAGCAGTTGAATAGCTTCAAGATCAGCAAAGACTCTTGAGCTCCTATGGGAAAATGCATTCTGCGTGAAGTACAGGCACTCTGAGTGAGTAGAACCAGGGCTGCCTGTTGAATGAAGTGTCTGAGGGCACAACAGTGTTCCTGAGGGATGCCCATGGAAAGTGGTCCCCTGAGGCAGATGGAACATAGAGCTGCCCTAGCCATCGAAGGAAAGGGATTGAGGACTGAGGGGTGGCCATAGTGCAGTCAAGGAAAGGCTTTGGGGCCAGGTCACTGCCCCTGTGATGGTTACCCTTGGCACTAGGGCCTCTGCATCCTTGCCTGCAAGTGGGGTCTTGTGCCTCAGCCTGTGCCCTGGGATTTCTATGAAGCTTGTACATGACAGAAACCATGAGGGAGTTCAGAGAGGAGGGCCTTCTGTCAGGTGAGGGTCCCTCAGTTTAACCTTTGGGCTCTCGATATGCCTCCTCGCCATCTGTGGTTCCTCCAGGCAGCCGGTCTAGGCAGTACCCCCATTCCTCTGGAAACAGTCCTTTCCCCTACAGCTTAATTTCTGTTTTTGCTGGAAGCAGTTGAGCTGCCTCAGCACTGAACACACCAAATCCATTTTTCATGGGCCGTGCTTAAGAGAGGCTCCTCGTGCCAGGCTTGGAAATGCATGCCACCACTGCCCAAAATAAACAGCCTCCATGCTGCGTTCATTGCGGCTCGCCACTCAAGAGGTGTCTGGTGGCCCCAAGCCAGCTGGACAAGGTATTCCGTTGGAATACCTCAGTGGGCTCATGTCTTCCCAGGACTGGAGCTGTTCTGGGAGAATGGTTCCTTCTTCCCAAGTGGCACCAGACATTGTTCACAGCCCGAGCCACAGTTTCCAGCCCAGGTTACCTTTCATACTGCCAGTGATGCCCTGAGGCCTCCCATGTCTTGGCAGCTTGAATTTGATGAGATAATTTTAATACATATTTTTTTGAAAGCAAGATGGAATATTGGTACCATTCAGCTGTGTCCTAAGAAGGCAGAACCAGCCAAGTTGGGTTGGGTTTTCTACTCCCTGGTGGCCCAAAGTAAGCACTGTCTAAGATATCTTAAAGACTGGGACCACGCCACACTGCCCAGTAACAGCTTCCCACTGAGCATGGTGAGTTCAGCTTCAGTGGCTCGAATGTTCACAGCTATACCACAGCCCCACAGGATGATAGGGACCACATGCTTGGCCAGGGAGACTGATCCTAAAGCTGAGGCTTCCCCTAGACAAAGAGTAAGGCCATAGCCAAAGTGGGGGACAGAGGTAGAGTTTGGTGACTCCCCAAGGCAACTACAAGGTGGCATTAAAGCTGCACACAGGATCTACCACCCACACTCAGCAGGCACGGGTCACGGGGGCGGGGGTATGTAGGGGCAGGAGCATCGCTCTGCAGCTGTCACTTCCTCAGGAGTTGTCTTTGAGGATGTGCACCATAAATGACCCGGGAAGTATGCAAGGCAGGGTCTTAGTTATCATTGTTTTTCATTGTAGAGGCCACAGCACCAAGTGTCTGGTTTGAGGTCACAGGTTTTAGATGAGGCTGATTCATTTAATTTGAGGCTCATTTGTTTATTTTGTTGCTACAGTAAGTCCTGAGATTGTTTATAAAATGAGTGGTGTTTTCAGGGCTCTCTGGTCTCCTCGGGCCAGCCTCTGGGCCTTTACACTCGCTTTCCTTGCCCAAAATGTGGTTACATCTCTTAAACACCACATGTCCAGAAAACCCAGTCTGAGCCTCTCCTTGTCCACACTCAGCTTCCTACGAGGCCCCCGTGTGTTTTCAGAGGAGCTCGCCACCCTGTTCTGGCCAAGCCGCTCTCCACACTTTTTAGGTTCTTTTTCCTTTCAAGTCTCCCCACTAAGCAGACACACCCACCTGCTTCTCAGGTTGCCCATTTGTAGTGGCCAGCCTCTTGTATTGTTTATTTTTCAAAGAGGGTCTCTCTGTAGCCCAGGTTGGCCTCACACTCATTTATAGCCCACAGTGGGTCCGAGTCTTGGTTTCTCTCAGCCTGCTAGTGCAGAGATCCCAGATGCCACGCTTGTGCCTAGAGGAACAGGCTCGTGCTGCAGGAGCTTCACCGCGGTTATGTTTTTATGATCAGTTAACTGCCTGTTTGAGTTACAGGGTGGAAACAAAGACTGCACTTTAAAGGAAAGATGATTTTATTAGAACCTTGAGCTGTAATAGTTTCCGAACTGCCATACTATATTTGATTCTGAGTTTCTTGGTGGCCAAGGAAAAAATGAAAATGTACTCAGTTACATCATGCTTATCAAAATAGCCTTTTCTCCTTTTAGCTTTAAGTCCAGAAATTATTGTTGTCACACAAGGAGTACTATTATAACTGTCTTCAAACACAGTTCATCATGTCCAAAGTGGGATGAGCTAAATTTCATACTGGTTTGGGGCTGGGAGCTATTGACTCTTCATTTCTGTAGACTATTGTTTGAATTGGGGTTTCTATTGCTTTGATAAACCATGACCAACAACAATTTGGAAAGGAAAGGGTTTATTCCAGTTTGCAACTCCTCCCACCTCTCTTTCCATCTGGATCCACTTCCTCTCTGTCTCTCATTAGAACAGAACAAGCTTCCAAGAGATAACAATAAAATATATCATCAACCATCAGTCAAGAAAATGCCCTACAGACTTACCTGCAGGCAAACCGGTGGGGGCATTTTCTCAATTGAACATTTTCTTACTGGGTGACTCTCTAGTTTGTGTCAATTTGCCAAAACCCAAACCAAATCATAGTATACCAGAACCAGCACAAGTGCCAACAGGCCCTGTGCTGAACCATAGTGTACCATAGCTGCTATGGGTGTCAGGCAGGCCCTGCTGTAAGTGGTTTACAACCTGCTGTAAGCAGAAACTTCTACTTTGCCTGTATTTTACAGTGGAGAAAAGGGGGTAGGGACCAGAAAGTTCAGAAACATCTCTACAATCATGTGGCAGGCTCATAATGGCAGAGCCACACGGCCAGGCGGGGCTTACTGAGATGCAAAATAGACCAGATGCAGCATCAGCAACAGTTTAATACCAGAAAAATCAAACCCAAGATGACCAGCTAATCAAAATTCGGTATTTAAAAACTCCTTTAAAATAGTTCATTTGTAGCAAAGGTGGGCACTTCCCGGCTTCCAGCGGATGCCAAGCCTGTTCCACATCTGCTGTGTACTTGCTGACCACACAGCTTAGTTCTTCTGTATAAGACCTACGTCAACCAGAGTGCCCTTAGGCCTCCACTGTGTTACCCAGGAGCTGGGTGGTCTCATTCTCTGACAGAGGGTAACAACAGCAGAGCTCAGCTCCTTCTGTCAGGGTCAGAGGTGACAGGGTCCCAGAATGGCATGTGTCACCACTGTCACTTCTGACTTTGGTACCTCTGGGGTCATACATGGGCTCTATGGTGGTATTTCTGTCACCTAGGTTTTGGGTCTCAGTTCTTTGTTCCTCTGTCCTTTAGAAGGTCTGGCTAGGAAGACAAGACTAGGATCTGCTCTCTGTGGCTACTCACTAACTTTTGTGGCTGAGCTGGAAGCCATGAAGCCATGACCCTGGCAGACTGTGCTCCAGATACGGTTGCACAAGTGGCTGGAGAGTGGTGATATATGTTTGATAGGTTCTCTTTCCTCCTCCCTCAGTTTGAAGCTGGACCCTACGGTTGCATCCTGCTCACCTTGTCTGCCATCCTGTCCAGGTCCCTGGAGCTGTGAGTATCTGCCCTCATCCCAGGCCAGGGGCTGTCCATCTTGTTCCCTGGGTGGCCCTTGATGAAGCTACAAGGAGGGAAAGCTGGCTGGCGTGGAGGAGAGTAGTCACAATCTATATACATATCTTCCTGGGGTTGCCTTCTCTGTGGCCTTCCCATATGCCAGGGGATGGCAAGGGATGCCAGGGGATGGCAAGGGATGCCAGGGGATGGAGACCTCCTCCCTCCCTCAAAGGGCTCGCAGGCAACTGCAGTACCTGCAGGCAGAGCACGCAGTGAGATTCTTCTGATGTGTGTGCAGGGATGAATAATGGAGGCCAAGACCTGGGCATTGCCATTGGGGAACCCAGAAGATTAATAGCACATGAATTTTTTGTGAAGTACAATCGATTGATTCTCCATTCCTTCCAAGCATAGGCAGGGTTAGAGTATGGAACTCTGGGGGAGGGAGTAGTGTTAGGGGTACCTGGTGAGGGAGATTTGGAGAATAGTTCTTAGCAGGTTTGGGGGAAAGGGCTGAGCCTGGGTTGCCCTGGCATAAAGAGCATTTGTTTCTCTGTGGATATCAGCTGTGCTGGCAGCCCAGTGCTGTCTCCCTGGGCCTCTGCTGTGGGTGGGAGGAGGTGTGGGGCTTTGCAGCCTCGTGCACTGGCCCTCCTGCTGCTTGCTGATGCTGACCTTATTAAAGCAGGGTGTGCACAGCACTTTCTAATGGCATTTTACTTCTAATCCTGCCGTAATGATATGATTCATTCCTGGTATGGGCTCACGTGCAAGGAGACCATAAGCCTTTCTGACTTCTCCCAGGCTTGCCTTGCTAATCCCTCGATGGTGGGAGGAGCCTTTCAGCCTCACTGAGGGGAGCTGTGATTTTGGGGCCAAGGCTTGGTAGTTCTAACTGCAGCTTCTCCAGCTGTACAGGAGCTTCTGGCTCAGGGTGCAGGTTGTCTTGTCTAAGGGTATGGTGAATGCTGCACTCTTTGGAGCACCCTGAAGTGAGTGGGCACCCGGACCACTTGCAAGCTCCTGCATGTAACCATCTCCCTCCAGAAGGGATCGTCTCACTGGGGAGAGCTGGAGAGCTACTGCCACCTCTTACTGACCCATTTGACCTGGCCAGGCAGGTCAAGGGCAGTCTCTATTCAGGCTGTCCTCTGTGGGCATTCATCAGTGTGGGGATAGCATTACAGTCCAGACAGCCACATAGACACCAATTTACAGAAAAGCACACACAAGTATCTGTAGCATTGACACAGAGATGCGGACCAACTGACTCAAGGGCCTCTGGGTAGCTTTCTTGAGACCTGTAGGCAAGTGTCTTGTGGTTCCTAAGGCATGATAGTCTAGTTAGGCCTCTTCCTTCCCAAGGAGCTGAATTTGATCTCACAACAGAGGTTTCTCCTCACCTTCCCTTAGAGTTCGAAGGAGAAGACAGGTCCACGTACAGTGAGAATAATGTCAGCCAGTATCTTATGTAACCCTTTGCCTTGACAGTCATACTGGAGAATATGGAGTCTGTACCCTGCTCTACTGAGTGGATCCACTATGGCCACTGTGGCTCTAGGAGGTGAATGGTTTGCCTCTGCAATGTATCAAGGCAAGCTGGCAGCCAGCTACCAAGCAGGCTGGCCCCACACAGTTGTTTTGTTTTGTCACATACAGAGGTGATTTCTGATGATCTACAAACTTGGAATCAGGCCTGGTTTCTCCTCTTCGTTGGAGTTTCTTCCCCTAAGAACTGGAGATTCCTGGGCCACTCAGCCCTCGTGGTTTGCCCCATCTTTTCTCCACAGGAAGCCCCCGGATCACAGGTAGGGCAAGGTCAGCTTTGCTTGGATGCTCCCACTTTGGTCAACCCTCTGGGAGTGTGAAGCTGGGCTTTGTTCCCGCCGCATGCTAGCCTCCAGTAGATCTCGTCACTCCTTCCTTCAATCTTGTCTCGACTCCCGTGAAGTCTTCTCAGTATACACAACCTCAGCATGTCCAGGACTTTATGGTGCTCATCCTCGCCATGGACTTCCCAGCCACATCTAAGCACCATGGAGCCTGAGATGGGCCTGGTGGGGGGACTGAGCCCAGGCCTGGGATGTCCGGTGTGAAGTGAACTTGAGGTAGCAGCAGTTACCTCTGAGCCATTCAAGTACAATGAGGCATGTGGACTGAAGGCTTTATTGGCAACCAGGGCAGATCTGGGTAGCCCGGGTGGCTTCTGCAAATACTCCCAGAAGGCTGCTTGAGGTGGGAGCATCCCAGAAGAACTAGCCTTGCTTGAACCACCTGTGATCCAGGGGCTTCCTTCAGAGGAAAGATGGCTATCCATGAGGATAGGAACGGCCTGGGCAGTCTTAGTGTTGCTCAGCTTGAGAGTGGTGTTGAAATGGCCACAGCCCTCGCTCCCAGCTGACGACTATGCTCTGCTTGGCATACCAACTTCCATCTACTACCTTGGGGTCAGCAACCCTCAAAGGCCTTTCTTCGTAGACATCTGGACACAGAAGTACAGATGTTACCCAGTTCAGGCACCAGGTGGCCTGCTGGCGAAGCCACGAATGCAAACCTTTTACAGTTTCATTGTCGATCAAGGGCACTTAGATCCATGTCACTCAGCAGCCACCTGGCTGGCCAGTGTGTCTTCAATGCTTTTTCACTAGCTGACTGGGCTGATGAAACTGAATCTAACTTACTCTTCAGATAAATTTATTTCTGAAAAAAAAAAAGAAGAAGAAAGCCATTTCAAAGCTCACTGTGCGAAGCAGGCATAGTCAGGTGGCTAGTGAGTGTGGCGGTGGGGGGAGGGCAAGTCCCCTGCCTGACCCTCAGCATCTGGCATGACTCTTCTTTGTTCCCAGTTCTGCTAAAAATGTAGGGAGCAGATGATGGCCGAGGGCCTTCCTGCTCTGGGTTCCGAGTCAGCTTTGGAGAATCCTTTGATGCTGTTTCTGGATGGTCTGTTACCACTTTGAATGGTAGTTGGAAACAGGTCCTAGGAGCCAGAGTTTTTATTATCAAATGCTGCTTAGCCATGAGAGTGCTGGGTTGGGAAGGCCTCCCTAGTTCATTCCTAATACTGTGTGTGTGTGTGTGTGTGTCTGTGTCTGTATCTGTGTGTTTGTTTCTATACATGTGTGAATGTCTCTCTCTTTATGTGTGTCTGTGACTGTGTGTCTGTGTGTGTTGGGTGGGCCCTGAGGTGGATATTGCTGGTCTGAGATTGCAGAGGATAGCATGATGACATGTTTGATGTGAGTGAGTGAGGGAAGGGGCACACTCTCCCCTCCCTTGTAGGGTTCTCTCCAGCCCAGAGGCTGCTCTTATATATAGGTCACTTGTGAGCCAGAGTGGAGCTAGGATGCATGCTGTGGGCAGATGCAAACCCAGCATACCCAGGCCAGTTGTTCCCAGGAGCAGGCAGAAGCAGACCTTTGAGCTTTGCTTCCCCCAGGGAGGGTGGAGCTTGTGTAGCTTGTTTCCCCCGCAACCTGATTTTAAGCTGTTTGTATTCTTTCTTAAGATCTGCAGTTGCTTACAGTAAAGCCCGTGTTACATTTCATGCTCTCGTGACTTCTAGACACTGAGCTGTATGCCTAGAGATTTCCCTAGGGAGTTCTTGCACACCCCCAGGGATGCTCAGAGCCCCACGATCTGGACACTGCCCAAGTCAGGCTTGGGTGACCCAGGGATGCGGGGGCGGGGGGGCAGAAAGGGGGTGCTAAGGGAAGCACAGCCTGGCTCACAGTGAGGCAGTGCCCGTCAATGGCAAGAAGTCATGCCAGCAGCCTGAAAAGTTTTTTTTTTTTTTTTTTTTTTTTTAATCCAGTGACCATCAGTACTCATTACTGCAGCATCTTTGGCAGAAGAAGGGCAATCATGAAAGTCCAAAAACACAATGTTGAGCACAATCAGACATTGAGGGCCAGGGCCTTGCCACACTGCATCTCACCATGTAACTCCTGCCCTCAAATTTCTTGAGATTAGAAACAATTGTGCCAGGAGGACAGTTTCTTTTCCTTGAGAAAATATCCCTGAAGTGAGAGTCAGCCACGGATGCTGGCTACAAGGCAAGTGACAGAACAGCAGTCTGGCCACAGGATGCGGAAGCCAAAGATTAACTCATTTGTGTACAGCATGGCCAGAGGAGAAGGACATCCGGGAGGAAATGCTGACTTTGGGACTTGGATCCTCTGCATCTTCTCTGCGTCTTCAACCCTCTCTTATATCCCAGCTGTGTTTCCAAGAAGAACCAGACTTGCTACAGTTCTCCTTGCCAGGTGTCAGGCTCCCAGGCATTGTGTGGCTAGCCCTGGCTGTACCCAACATAGAATGTGTGAAACTTGGGGTACCCCAAGGTTTACTGTCCAGTGATAGGACATTTTGGCTTCAGTCAGGAAGTAGAGGCATGGGGAGCATAGAAGAGTAGAAGGGCCAAGCTCTTCTGAGAAACAGATAAAGGCAGGCAGGCACAAAGCCCAGTTGCAGATCCCCTGAGGGGAGCTGGGAGGCCAGAGACATGTGCAGTGCGGCTAAGAGCTAGGAAGCTCCTGTTGGGAACCTGCTGTCCCTACACATATGTGGCTTTCATCATGATGGAGTGTGCACAATGCTTGGCAGGCAGCATCCATAGAGTTCCTAAACTTTCTCAGTCCTGGATAATGAGAAGTAACAGCTACCCAGATCAGGAGCCCCAATCCTGGGCTTTTATCTCCATGTTGCCAGACAGATCTCCAGTCCTCTCCTACCTGCGGCTCCTCCATAATGTGCAAGGCTTCCCGGGATGGAGAAGGGCCTTTGTACTGGAACATTAAGATCTTTAGGCTATAGCTGGGGTTTAGCAAGAAGTCCCTCAAGGACTTCCAACACTGCTTTCCATGAGAGGAGACTATACTAACAAACATTTCCAGCTACACTGATGGAGACCAAGGTCAAGTGTGGAAGGGAAGCCCCATGTCTTAGCAGATGCCTCACCCAGACTCCCTTATATGAGTCATCCTTTGTGTACTACCCTATGAGTGTGTGGCCAGGGTCTTCCATCCTCTCCCCTCAAGGAATGTGTAGTTAGGGTTCTATTGCTGCTACAAAAAGCTACAACCAAAAAGCAAGTTGGGGAGGCAAGGGTTTATTGGTCTTACACATTGTAGTCCATCACTGAAGGAAGCCAGGGCAGAAATCTAAACAGGGCAGCAACCCAGAAGCAGGAGCTGCTTTAGAGCCCACAGAGGTGCTGCTTACTGGCTTCTTCTATATAGCTGGCCCAGTCTACTTTCTTATAGAACCCAGGACCAACCGACCATCTCAGGGATGGTACCACCCACAATGGGCTGGGCCCTCTCCCATCAATCACTAATCAAGAAAATTCTCTACAGCAGTGGTTTTCAACCTTTGACAAATCTCTGTCTCAAAAAATATTAACATTACATTTCATAAAGTAGCAAAATTACAGTTATAAAGAAACAGTGAAAATAAGTTTATGGTTGGTGGCAGGGTGTGTGTGTTACCACAACATGAAGAATTGCATTAAAGGGTCACAACATTAGGAACGTCGCAAACCACTGCTCTGAAGGCTGGCCCACTGCTTGATCTGACGGAGGCAGTTTCTCAGTTGAGGTTCCCTCCTCTCAGAGGACTATGGTTTGTGTCAAGTTCACATAAGTCTAGCTAGCAGACTGTGTTGTCAGGAGGCAGTCTAGCCAGAAGGAGAGCGGAGGAGATCGGATCCTTGCTGGTACCTTGGGCTTTTGTGATCTTATGGCAGCCCAAGGAATAGACCACAGGCCTGAGACCATTCTCCTTCTTCTCAGGGGACTTTGAGAAGTGAAAGAAGTTGCTGTCACTTCCTTCCTATCTCCAGGGCCCATACCAATTGTTCTCATATGATAAGATAGTGTCACTTGTCTTATAGCTCCCAGTTTAATAGGTCATGCATATATCTTCTTCCCTGGGGGATGGTGACAAGAGCTATTTAGGTGTGTCTGATGACTTAGAAGTGGAAAGAAAGCAAGGCTCCAGATAGGCCCGCACCAGCCTGAGAACTTGATGGCCTTTTGTACTTCCAAGTTTAGTTGTCAGGGTCCCGGCAGGCTAGGTCCCCAGGCTACAGAGACAGCAAATTTAGATGGGGAATATCCAGTAGGGCTAGCTGTGGGCATTAGCTCTGCCAATGGACAGTGAGCCTGGTGGTTGCATGGGAGGGGCCCACTCTGTGGTCCAGGATACAGTGTGGTTGATAGCTGAGCAGAAGGCCCTCCTGAACCTCAGGTCCATGTGTGTTTTCATTCTCCCTACTTCTTCCATTGAGGGTTCGGGTATCCAGAAGAAGAAGTCAGGCCTCTGTAGGAGGAGAGGAGGGTAGCACACTGAACCTTCTAGAAGGGCAGTCTGGGCCAAGGGTACACTGCTTAGTTATCCCTTCCTCAGCTTGCCCCCTGGAATCTCGCTATTAGAAGCTGTTATCAGGGCTTCCCTTGCTCACAGCTCCTCCCACCTGGTGCTTGCTGTGCATCTGCAGGGTCTGCAGCCCAGTTCTAGCCAGTAAGGAATGGATAGGATGTTACCTGGTCCTAAAAGCCCTTGTGGCCTAGAGGGGCAAAGCGGTCATATGAGAACAATTGGTATGGGCCCTGGAGATAGGAAGGAAGGAAGGAAGGAAGGAAGGAAGGAAGGAAGGAAGGAGAGGAGAGGAGAGGAGAGGAGAGATGAGGTATTTCTGTCCCTGAGGTAAAGAAGAGCTGGTCTCTTTATGGAGGAAGGAACACTTATCAGATCTGTGAGGACTGGCAATTAGGGCTTGTCAGACAGAAAAAATCAGTCTCTAGAAATCTAGCTGAGAGGAATGGTGCCAGAGCCAGGGAGAGATCATGAGTCACGAGGCACAGGCAGCTTTGGGGTACACCACTCGGTAGTGAGGGTCATGGGTTCCTTGGGGATGCTCTGGGCAGTACTGAGGATCATGGCTCCCTGTTCTTTCTTTTTCAAACTTCTTCAGACAGGCCCTTCTTCACTCTCTGGAGCTTCCTGACACCACATATTCTCTTCTTCTTACTGCCTGGGCATGGGAAGGACCCTCCTGTCATGATGCTATCACAGTGTGCAAGGTTCCTCCATGGTCTGATCCACCTCATTATAACAACCCTGTAGGGTAGCGATTGTTATCCTGGGGACCACAGCACCTGGGGAAGAAGAGCCTGACATTCAAGCATCTGACCACTGTCCCGCCCCTCTGCCCCTTCCTGGAAGAACTGTTCCCCCAATCCTTCGTAGATGTCCTCAGCTACATTTTGACCTTTTGGAGGCCGAGGTTCACCATAGGCTCTTGGCTGTGACATGAATGGTCAGGGTGGCAGGAATTGTGACCTCTCAGTCATTGTTTTCCTGTTTTTAATTGTTGTGATTGTAGGAAAAAGGAAGTGACATTTATCACACGCCAGAGGCTTTATATAGTTTATCTCACTCTGTTCTCACAGTAACCCATAATAGGAGGCATCACCAGGCTCATGTAGCCTTTGGGGACACAGACTCTCAAGAAGGGACAAGTTTTAAATGGCAGCCTTTGGGCTTGAACCCAGGCCTCACTGACTTAGAGCCCAGATTCTCTCAGCTGTATCATAGCTGCCTGTCTCACTGCAGAAACTCACCTCCTTGAAGTAGGCTGGGGGTGTAGGAGTGCAGCCATGGGGGGGAGGGGTAAGAGCTCACCCAGGGACATGGTTCTGCAGAGCCCAAGTACTAGTGCTTAGGCAAAAAAGGGATGGACGGTTTCTGTTCACACAAGACTTTTAGAGATAAGTGTCCGGGACCAACCACCCTTGTTCCCATCGCAGAAGTTCCCAGAGGTCACTAATCTTTCCCTAATCTCTTATTCCATCAGTGTGGACTCAGACTGTGAGGGACATAGGGGTTGGTCACTTGGTTAGACTGAGGTTGAGCTGGCCACCAACCTGCCTTGTTCAGGTCTGGGGACTAGAGATGGGGCCATGTCTCTAGGCTGTAGCGTGTGTACACGCCTATTATTGTCCCTTCTGTTTAGAAGTTTCTGTGCCAAATGCCATGTTCACATGGGAGACTTTTAGGTGAAGGGACAAGCTGGTTGGAGCCAGGGTTGGTAGAACCTGGGTGGGGTTTCAAGGGTTTGGCCTGCCTGGAGCTGGCTGGCCGTGCTAACATCTGGCTGTATGTCAGACCATGTAGAACACTGGCACTGCCTGAGGTGTGGCCACACAACAACAAAGTCCAGTCTTTTCTTGGGACTTCAGTTTTCCCATCAGTGAGAGATGAGGGTCCTACCCTCCTGGCCTACCAAAGCTTTTGAGAGAAGAATGCATTTGGAAGGATCTGTAGCTATAGATCCTATCCGGTGTTGTCAGCTTGCTCTACAGCAGAAACACCAACTGTTGTGAGATGTGTGAGAAGGGCAGAGGCCAGAAACTGACCTCAGGTCTTGAATCTTGGATGGTATTCATCAGTAGCTTGGACCAGTCTTCTCCCAGAGCCTACACTGAGCCCTGGGGGCTCTCCTGGCCCTGAGTCTCTCTTTTTCTATTCTTTGCCACTGGCCAGTGGTTCAAGGACCTCCAGATGGTGAAAAGATTTGAGGGATTGGTCATTGCTAGCCTCCCAAGAAATGCTCCCTGTTGCCTCTTGTCACTAGGCAACCCAGATAGTCACAGGGCAGGTCCTTTGGTCCTGGCCCATTACTCCCAAATGCTGAGGTGTTAGGAGCAGGGCACCTGTTACTGAGTTTTACCTACCATGGTCAGGTACACTGGGTTTTCCCACTGTGGGCTTATTGGCTTTGCAGTGCAGGAAACACAGTTTGCTGGAGGAACCTGAAGCACAGGACAGCTTCTGGCACATGGTTCAGATGGACCCTGGTCTCTTAGCTTTTATAGTTCAGGATCCTAGTGGGAATTATAGAGCAAGTTAATCTCTGCCTTCACTATAGAAGCTCCGTCCTCGGCTTCTATAAAGTGGACTTCTGCATAGAAGGTTTTGTTAAAAGAGAGCTTTTAGTCTACAGTGACATTGGAAGTCCCTTTTCCTAGTATCCTAGACTGGTGCTAACAAGGCTGGGAACACATTGATGCAGAATACAGATACAGATCCATTGAATACAGAGCCTTATTCTTACAACTCTGCAGGGTGGTGGGGTCAGGACCCACCCTACTGGCTTCATTTTAATATAAGCACCTGGTTAAAGGCTCTCACTTTCCCTAGATGCATATTATGAAGGTCTCATAGTTGATTGGGACTTGAGTGTTTGTGTGTGTGTCTGTGTCTCTATATGTGTTTCTGTGTGTCTGTGTATATGTTACTATATTGAAGATTGAACCGAGAGCCTCACATTGCAGGACGAATGCTTTACCACTGAGCTAAACAATCCTTTTCCATTTTTAATTTTGAAACAGTCTTACTCTAACCTGGCTGACAATGGACTTCTTTCTTTTTAATTTTGTTTGTTTGTTTTTTTTAAGATAGGATTTCTCCGGCCCTGGTTCTCGTTCTGTAGATCAGGCTGGCCTCGAACTCAGAGATCTGCCTGCCTCTGTCTAAGTGCTAGGATTAAAGGTGTGAACCACAGCACTAGTATGGCTGGACTTTGAACCCTCCTGCCTCTGCCTCCTGAGTAACTGGGACTATAGGCAGGTTTGCTTCTTCAGGCTGGCTTCAGTGTATGGATTTGGGGAGACATAATTCTACCTAAGACCATTTTGCTCCAGAATGGGAGGCTGAGGTCTAGGGAAGAAACACTTGCAATTATTCTACAGCAAACTGGCAGCCTGATTCAGGGCTGAATCAGGCTTCTGTGTAAGCTGATCTGTTATGTAGCCAAAGCAGAGGAGGATGGCCTCTGACCCAGGACTCCTCACGCATGGGCCTTGTCAGAACTCCCCAGGGGAGGACTGGGCATTGCTTTTTGCCAAAGTTGTAAATCTCTTAAGCTATAAGCTGCTCGTTGGCGTCTCCCGGGTGCCCTAATGTGAAATACACATGTCCCTCCCTTTTAAGATCCAGGCAACTTCTGAATTTCCCATCGTGTTTGCACCTAAGGATGCAATTACCGTTTCCTCCCATTGTCCGTTCTGCTGGTCCCTCTTCTCCTAGCTGACGCAGGCTTTCGAGCCCGCTGGGTGAACACGCGGCTGAGAGCTTATGAAGATCGGGCTGCTTCTGAAAGCCACAGGTGGCCGGCGGCCAGTGATGCTTATCAGTCCCCCCAGGACTGCTTTGAGGTTATTTTCTTCTCGTCAGAAGATGTTGTATATGCCACAGAGAACGTTTCCATCAATTCTTCTGCCTCAGCTAGCGCCAACCCAGCACTGTGCTTGCCGTGAGTCACCCTTGCTGGCTCTCTCCCAGGCACACTGGTCTGCTTCTAGTGGGCAAGACCTACAGACCTTCCCAGAGGACCCTGGGCCTTTGTGGTTCTTTATAGGTCTCTGTGATTCTACCTGGAGTCTATCTCCTGAGTACCACTTTCCCATTTGACTATCAGTTATAAATACACACGCACACACATACACACACACTTTTTTTTGGGGGGGGATGTATGATGGAGTTTGAGTTTGTGAAGCTATCTGGGAAGAGAAGAGGACTGGAGTGTCCATTTTGGGAACCTTCGACTTGTGGTATCTCTTGAGACCAGGGGTTCCTTGTCTTTCACTAAAAGGAAAAACAAATGTCCAGTCACTGGGCCCTTGCCACCTGTGGCTCCAGCTCAATGCTTCTTCTGGGTTGTGGATGTAGGAAGCAGTCCAGGCCCTGGGCATAGTGCCAGGTGGGCAGTATGCAGTCAGGTCTGTGTGGAGCCGTGGAGGCCTAAGATCCAGGCTCTCTCACCTTACCTTCTCCTAGTGCCCACCTGTCTGAGCCTCTTTCAACGTCTATTGAATCGATGTAGTAAGTCCTTCTTGCCTGGGGGCTTCATGCTGTGTGTGGTCAGTGGCCATGGCTACTTTGCTATGTGCTGGCTAACCGGTTCTAGGACACGTGACATTGGTGCCTCTAGAGAGACTTACTTTAGGATGCCTGAAGGACCAGAATCCTAATGGTAGGATTAAGGTGATGGCAGGCAGGGCTTTGAGGCTGGGCATGGAGACTTTCATGCTTCCTTATGAACAGCTCTCACCCCTCAGGGTGCGGGTCCCTGTCACCATGGGTACCCCGAGCTGTTTTTTCCTCTCACCTTACATCCATTTCTTCTAGTCTGAAGAATTTCTTTTGGTAAAGAGGCTCTTCACTCTGTGCTGTTTGAGGTTCTGTTCAAATACGGAGCCACGTGAAGGGGGTACCCAAGCCTTAGACACTAGCTGCCAGGGTTTTCCACTATCCCATCATCCACGAGCAGGGTCCCTTTGGCAAGCCAGCTATTTCTTTGAGACAGGGTTTTCTTGCATAGTCTCAGGGAATCCTGGGAGTGTAGTACCCAAGACAAAAGTTGTGCTTGGGTGGCAATGGCTGTTGTTCCAGCCTCAAGCAGGCTTTCTATGGTAGGCCAGCAACGCCATACCATAGGCATGGTCAGTTTTAAATGAGAAATGTGTATTTTGGCTTATGGTTCTGGTAGTTAAGTGTCTGCATCTCATGATGATCTTCTTGCTGGAAGAGTCCTGAGGAGGTAAAGGGACCATAAATGCAAAGGGAGTACACGTATGCCTCCTCCTCCATCTTCTTCCCTCCCCCACTCTCTCTTCTTTCTTTTTCTGCTCTCTCCCCTCCCCTCTCTGGCTCACCCAATCAGGCTATCAGGATTCAACCATAGTGCCTTCATTCTAATGACTTTACCTAGTTGTAGTCTAATCCTAAAGGCCTCAGCTCTAAGCACCATAGTTATCAAGATTCTACCTTCTTGGGCTTTGGAGATGGCTCAGTTGGTAAAGTTCTTACTGCTTAAGTGTGAAGACCTGAGTTCAGATCCTTAGTACTCATGTAAACAAGCCAGGTGTGCCCGTGAAAAGCGGTAATCTCACCACTGAGGAGACAGGAGGACCCCTGTGGACCACAGTGGAGACAGTGAGCTCCACTGGCCAGCCAGTCTGGCCAAATTGGTGAGCTCTAGGTTCAGTGAGAGACCCTGTCTAAAAAAGATAATTAAATAAGGCAGTGCCACCCACACACATAGCCAAGACTACCTGGTCTTAGTGGGCTATCATGAAGTTGGCAAGGATCTGATTGGAGGATCTGGGAGGAGCTAGGACTAAAGGGAGAAGATACTACCGTATTTCATTGTGTAAGCATGTGAAATTCTCAAAGGAAATCTTTTAAAAGATAAGGTGGAGGCTGTTGAGATGGTTCGGTGGGAAAGAGCACATGCCACCATGCCTAGTGACCTGAGTTCAATCCCTGGATCCCACATGGAGGAAAGAACGAACTGACTCTTGTTGGTTGAAAGTAGTCCTCTGATTCACTGTGGCAGGTGCTTGCATGTGCATGTATATATGCACGCATACACACACACACACACACACACTAAGGTGGAGAGTTATAGGGGATATTGGACATCAGCCTGTGGCCTCTAGAAGCCCACATGCATGTACACTTTTTATACTCTTACTACCTCACAATGGGAGTTAGATTTTAGCACACCATCCCTGGGGAGACATACTCCAGCCATACTGAAACTACAGCAAAGCCATTAGAGTCCGGTCCAGCCAATTCCTCCTGTTTAACAGACTGGCTTGACTGAGCACAGACACCCCATCCTCACCGTTGTTACTAGTAGTTGTGGTGGGAACTTTGGACATTGGATTCCCAGCTCAAGGGCCTTTTACTCACCAGATTTTGGTGTGATCAAAATGGAGGACATTTTTGTGTCACCATCTCCACAGAGGGGTCACAATGCAACAAGAATGCTTAGGTTCTCAGAAAATCTGAAATCCATAGGCCAGGCCCAGAGAGAGCACCTGACTCCTCAGTGTCCCCCACACATGCTAATGCCTCTCTATTTCATGATTTCTAGTGTCCGCCAGGACTTCGATGTCCCCACCAGCCATCTCATCGGAGCTCACGGATACTGCACGCAGGTCAGGAGGCAGTGGGGCCCGCAGAGGGGAAGCCAGCTAGCCTTCCCGTGCTCAGTTACTTCCTTTGTTCTTCATCTCAAACACCCTCCAAGCAGCTTACATGAGCCTGCCTCTTCTGGGCCTCACTGTCATGGAGACCTGGGAAGAAAACTCAGCTTGCTTTCCACATTTAGCTTGTCTCATGCTGACTGGTATTCTTAGAGCAATGGGGACGCAGAAGAGGTAGAACCTAAGTGCCACTTAAGTGCTGAACTGCACAAAGCCCAGGGTGTTGAAACCTGCCCCAGCGCGGCTGGGAACCCTGGGCAACAGCATACATAGATACACTTGCAGAGGGCGTTGCCTTTGCAACCGCCCTTCCCTCTGTATCTTTACAAAAAAGCCCTGTTGGGGACCAGAGAGACCCTGACCTCACTTGTCATTCATGCTCCCTGTCAGGTGAGGCCACTACAGAGCACCACAGGCTTCTCTAGTCTGCATGAAGACAGCTTCCTTTCTCAAGGCCTCTAAGAATGGCCTTATGGGTCACATTAACATGTTGTCTCTGGGTATGCAGGAGCCAGAATTCACAGTCTTCTGCCCCAGCTGGGGAACCAGTTGTTCTGGGATTTTGACTCACTGTGTCTAACCCTGGAAACCTACCTTGGTCCCATGCAAGGACAGGTTTGAGGTCTGTGGTATAACAGGCACCCACAGAGGGCTGAGGGGTTGGCTTCTGCCCTCCCAGGAAGAAAGCCATGGAGAATGTCTGCTTTTCTGGCTTGCCTGGTGGCTTTGCTCTCCTTCTGGGTTCCTTTTTAACCCCAAGGGAGCTTACACTTGTTGAGGGGGTTGAGAATGGAGCTGCCAAGGTGGAGGGGGGCAGAGGAAGCTAGACCAGCATCATCTAACCCTGGGTTCGAGCCTGTTCTCACCACACTCACAGAAGGAGGTGAGGTGGCTTCCTCTTTTCCTGAGCTCGAGTTTCCTTCCTGTGGAAGAGGCATCTGGCCCAGTCCATGGCTACCAAGCTTTGATTTGCACACTAGTCCTTGTGGGTCATGTTGAAAAGCAGGCTCTGACTCAGGCTGGGCTGGGGCTGGGGCTGGGGCTAGGGAATTTCTTCTTTATTTTCTTATTGTTCTTTTGAGACTGTGTCTTGCTATGTAACCCATGCTGGCCTTGCATTCCAGACCCTCCAGTCTCAGCCCCCTTAAGTGCTGGGATTACAGCCGTGCACCACCTCACCCCAGCCCCATGGAGGCCGAATTTCTAAGAATCCCCCTGGGAATAAACAGTCCAGAGCACACACTTTGAGTAGCAATGGACTGGATGGTGCCTAAGCTTTGCTACAGCAAGGTCCTCTCGCCTAAGCACAGCAGGAGCTACGTGCTGCTCCTATCTCAAGAAGACTTCCTGCTGAGAGGAATGTTTTAAACATTTCCCAGATGGAAGAGCTTTTCTTCTCATTGAAAACCAGATGGAAAAACTTTCCAAACACACACACACACACACACACACACACACACACACACACACAGAAAAACCCAAGACAGTACCTTTCTTAGTAGCCTCTGACCTGAGATACAGTATCTCAGAACAGTTATTTCCTTTGAATTATTTTGTCATTTCCCCTTCAAGGACACAATGAGGCCCTTTACTGTCTCTTTCTAATGAAGGCCCCTTGGTGGCCATCAGTGGAGGCCTAACTGTCACTGGGGCAGGGGTGTTTGTGTCATTTACCCAGAACATCAGCGTTACAATTCAAGAGAAAACACTTCTGTGAACTCTGCCCTGCAGAGCATAGGTTGGGTAGAGGTGGCACCGCCATGCCTGTGGCCTAGGAGACGGCTGTGTGCTTGCTTGCCTCACTGGCAATGCTAGCCTTCCTGGGGAGGATGACACAGAGGAACTGCTTATCTGAATGCTAGGGATGGATTAATCAGAGCCCATCCCCAAAGAGTCCTTGGAAGCTGCCGCCTTTCAGCCTTTCAGCCAGGGTGTTTGTCTCGGCAGGATTGCCACCAGGGTAGCAAGGGTGGCACAGGTGCTACACTCAGCAGATGTCAGGCTGCACGGCCAGGACGAGTCCTGTCTCGTCCATCAGCCTCAGCTTGTTTATCCCTAACCATTGATGATGGGACGTGGGGGTGTCCAGCCCCAGTGATCCACTGCAGTACGACGTCTAGAGATGGATACTCCTAGAGATGCCATTCAGCTATTGACAAGTCCAGGTCTGAGGTTACACATTTGATGCTTGGCTAGGTGTGAGGCATGAGCCTCAGGTCCATTGGATACCTGCTATCCAAGGCAAGCTCAACACCACTTTCTCGCTGCCCCTCTCTGCCTCTGCTCTTGCCCCACCCTGCTTTCCTTAGCATCTCCATGAGACCTTAGGAAGACCAGGGCACCTCCTTGGTACTACCGTGTGCAGGGCTAGCTGGCTTCCTGGCTATGGGATGTGCTGAGTCCTGTGAGATGTTATCGTTGAGGGAAGCTGGGTAAAGGGTACACAGGAACTCTCTGGACTATTTTTGCAACTTCCATTGAGTCTAATGTTCATTTCAAACATTAAAGTGCTTATTTTTGAAAACACTATTTTTCAAGACCCTCCCGGAGGTCAGTCTCCCACAAAGCTGTTCTCACTTAGTTATGTGACTGTGTCTGTGTGGGACAGGGAACACTGTGCACACATGTTTATGCCCTACTCACATCCTACATTAGGTTTCTACCTCACAGACATCCTTAACCTCCCTAGCTGGCCCGGAGCGTGGCGCTGTGTTGTTGCCTTTCTAAGGTCCCCCCAAGTACTGACTTAGGACAGGCTCCTGTGTACAGTCTTTGTTTAAGGAATGCTTGCAGCTAGATTGCTGAGTCCCTCCAAGTGCTTTGATGGAAGCAGTTGGCAGATTTCCGCCATCAGAGCCTTTGGAAAAATCAAGCCTCTACTGTCCCAGCCCTGCATTCTGTTTCTCACCTTCTTTGGTTTCTTTCCTCCTCAACCCCTTTTCCCTTGTTCTCAGCCTCCCGTCCGCCCTTACAAGGCTGATTTCAGAGATCTGACGCAGCTTCCCCTTCTCTCATCAACAGGAACTTGTCAATCTTCTCCTGACCGGGAGAGCTGTGTCTAATGTTTTCAATGATGTTGTGGAGCTGGACTCAGGCGATGGGAACATCACGCTCCTCCGAGGCATCGAGGCACGCAGTGACATCGGTTTCTTATCTCTCTTTGAACACTACAATGTGTGCCAGGTACCAAACCCACTCCAGAACCCCAGCAGCCTTATTCCCTGGACCCATGAGATGGACGACATGGAGGAAGGGAAGCTGGGCTCTGGTTCCCAAAGCTGGCTGGAGTTCACGTCCAGCCTGAATATTGAGCAGCCTAGGAGAAATATGCCCTTGCTGCCTATGCCACAGATACTTCAGACTCAAAGAGCAGATTCTAGGAAAGCTGAAAAGAAGTGATAAGGGTTCATAATGTAGCTGTCCATCAGAGGGGCTACCTCTGGGGTGTGAGTGTGTGTGTGCACGCGTGTGCGTGCATGCATGTGTGCGTGTGTGTGCATGTGTACATCTTGTATTCATGTATATGTGCAATGGGTTGAGGGAGGAAAGAGCTTGATGCCTTAGACTTTGCATTACTTTCTTAGGGCTGCCACAACAAGAGAGGTGCTTTTGTTCATAGTCCTAGACTCCAGTGCTCCCAGACCAAGGTGTGTGCTGGTTGTGCTCCCTCTGAAAGCCACAGAGAGAATCTGTTCATGTCTCCCTTGACTTGTGGCATATTTCAGCACTCTGTGGTGCTCTCTGGCTTATGGTGCAGCATCCCAGGCCAGGCCTGCACTGTCACTTGGCTGCCTGCTCCCTACGTCTTTTATTTCTGAGGACCTCAGTTGGATGATGGGCACACTGCTCCAGTAGGACCTCATCTTAAGCAGTGGCGTGCACAGGAACCCCTTCCTATTCAGAGACACTTAGGGCTTACATGTACTTTGAGGGGACACAGCTTAGTTCATACAACTTCATTTGGCCTGTTTGCTGGGTGTGGTCCCTCTGCCTCCTGTCTTGCTGGGAAAGAGCACTTGTAAAGGCCCAGGCTTTAAGTGAATGTGGTAAGGCACTGTGACTGTGCCATGGCTGGCCAGGGGTGCTTCTAATCAGACCTGCTGCCTCAACTGCATTCAGACCTTCTTAGAACTCACTCTTAGTGGCTCTATAGCATCCACTGTTCCATGGCTAGGGATGTGAGGAGCATTGTCCTGAATTTAACAGGAGACTCCTGTTACCACTCAGATACCAAGAGGACATAGATGAGGCTTGGTCATTGCCATAAACTGGAAGCAGAGTCTCACCATATGGGCCCCTAGAGTGTTAGGTAAATGACTTTGCAGGGTGGGAAGGGGCTGGGAGTTTTGTCCCACTCTTCCTGTGTGACTGGGTATTTAGGTATGCTGTCTCTTGTTCATGGACCATGTGATTTGCCTCTTCCTGACTCCCTATCTGAATGATACCCCAGTTCACGGAATGCAGATTGTGGGTCCTAATTGCCTGGAGAGGAAAGTTCCTCTTTGCTTCTGTTGCTGTCAGGAGTAAGGCAACCATTTGCCTATGTGGCCAAGGAGAAGCACCGAGAGCCTGGTAGGTAGGCTCTAATATATTCTAGGCTGACAATCCAGGATAGGCTTGGCCATTTTTATAGATTCCAGGCTAAGTATGAGCCCTGCTGTTTTGCTATGGTCCAGGCTGCCTGGGAACAAGTAACCTATTTTGATTTGATCAGTACAGAGCAAATGGTGAGAAAAACAGTCAAGATCAGTCTTCCTTCAGAGTGAGGTGACTGTCAGAAACATGGGCCCAGTGGTTGTTTTCTTATAGATTCCTTGAACCTACACGGGCCATTTGCTGGTCAAGCTTGAGAGTATTGTCCCACGTGGGTAACAGATACTGTCCTGTGCTGTCCCATGGCAAGCCCACTAAAGAAGGGATTCTAGATGTGCCTGCTCTTTCTCTCCAGAAGTCATCAAGGCTCGGTCTTAGCCTCTCCTACTCCTAAAGACCCAGGCAGGGCCTTCACGTTCTTTTTTTTTTTTTTTGGTTTTTTGAGACAGGGTTTCTCTGTATAGCCTTTGGCTGTCCTGGAACTCACTTTGTAGACCAGGCTGGCCTTGAACTCAGAAATCCACCTGCCTCTGCCTCCCAAGTGCTGGGATTAAAGGCGTGCGCCACCACCGCCTGGCCTTAACGTTCTTAGTACTATCTCTCTTCCCCATGACACTAGGGCCTTCTATCAGTCATTCTCAAGGAAGTTGTACTCCCAAGGTCTGAACTGAGACAAATTCTTGGCCTAGCTGGCCCAATTTACTGGATAACATTAACATAGCCAGGAGGAAGACCCAGGATTTGAGTATCATTGATCCTAATACTGCCACTTCCCAGCCTGTCCCTTCACGAAGGCAGTGTAATCTTTAAAAACATAGATGCAATCACACCATTCTGTGCTCAGAAGTGAAGGGCTCTTCAGTTTGCAGGACTATCATGAGCTGTGTTGTGTCCGCTAAAATTCAGATGTGAAGTCCTGACCCCTGGAACTCTGAGCGGAACTGTATTTGGTGATGGTATTTAAGAACGTGATTAAGTTGGAATGAAGTCACCAGGATGTCACTAATCCACATAACAGTGTCATCATAAGAAGAGATTAGTGAGTAGGTACAGACAGACCTTGTGAGACACAGAACGGCAGTCAACCAGGAGCTGGAGAGAGCTATCCCTGGCAAACATTCCAGATGACATCTTGATTTCAGAATTTTGAGAAAATAAGTTTATGTTGTCTAAGCCACACATTCTGTGGTCTTTGCTGTTCTGGCCTCAGCACAAATAGCTAATGCAGAGATGAAAATCCGGAGTTTGCCATGACTATGGGCCTTCCCAGAGATGTCCCTTCCCCCTTCATTTGGCTCCAGTTGCTGGTCCTTTAGCTACACCTGCCTCTTTAGGGTCGTTCCTCCCTCTGGGCCTCTGTGTATGCTGACCCTCCACCTGCCCTGCCTAACCCACTCTTCATGCTTTGCCTTAATGTTTCTTTCTGTAAGGGAAGACTTCGTCACCTCCGTCATCCCTCTAACTGAGCAGAGTTCTCTCACCTTGTCACCTTGCCTCCAAGCACCTGATTCCTTCGCAGGCCTTTCCTTGATCTAAGCCTCCTATTTTATTGCCTCTAAGATGGACGTTTTCTCACATTTCAGCCCTTCTGAAATGATAGCACACTGTTCTAGGTAGTGGCGTGTCACACTCGGTCAGCGGCTGCCTCTGTTGGTTACAGGACACATGGTGGTGACAGACAGGCTGAGTGAGGCGCTGCACATCTGTACTCGTCTGAGTGATTTCTCTCAGCTCTTCGCTGATCTCATTTTCTCTAGCATTGTATCCCCTGTAGTCTTTTGTGGTGCGGAAGATAAAGTGTAATTACATCAAATGAATGTTACCGTCATAGACAGGAAGGTAATTCTGCTTGTGGTCAAGTGTTGCTCCTTGAGAACAAGTGCTTGAATGCAGCAGTCTGTGCCGGCTGGAGCCGTTCCGTTCACCACTTCTGTGAGAGATTAAGATCCAGATTTAAAAAAACACTCCTGAGAGTGAGCAAGATGGCTCGGCAGGTAAAGCACTTGCGGCCAAACCTCCTGGCCTGCGTTCAAGTCCCAGAACCCATGTGGTAGAAGGAAGGTACTGAGCCCCCTAGTTTTTCTCTCATCTTCACACATACATGTACCTACACACATACACAAAATAACTAAATGTTTAAGAAAATTAAAACTACCCCTAAAAATTCATATATGGATGCAGTGACCTATTCAGAAATAAGCATAAGCCAACTAAAAACCACTATGGTCATTGTTTGAAAGCTTAGAAAGATGATTGTGTATACTGCGCGCGCGCACACACACACACACACACACACACACACACACACACACAAATAAAAAACATTCTTGAGAAAGACAATGCAAAATCCAAAAGGATACTTTTCAAAAGTAAAGATTAAAAAAACCATGAAAATTCCAAGGACTAAACATAACTAAGGTAATACAAAATTTCTAGATAATTTTCTGAAATACATAAAAGATCAGAGTAACATACCAAGTCTGAGTAGTGAGATGCAGTGTGATAAAGATACTACTCTCCCAAAACTGAAAATTAAAAATCCCAAACAGGACTAAGATGTACCTCAGTGTAGAGCACTGGCCTAGCACACTTGAGATACTGGATTAAGACCCCAGCACATCAAAGGAAGAAAATCCCAAAGGGTCTGCAAAGCTTACCTAAGGAAAAACAAATGCCCAGGAGGAGCCAGACAGTCGGAAATGCATAGTTGAGTTTGCAACCACCAGCACAATGAAGACCACAGTAATCAAAACATGGGTGTAAGAATAGAAAAATGGAACCATGAAAACACACACAAACACGCGCACACACCCACAATGGCTAGATTGCAAATTTATGGAGAAAGGGTAGTTCACTTAATATAAAATATTACAGGAGACCTAGGCGTGTGATATATGCCTGTTATCCTAGCACTCGGGAATCTAGAATTTTAAGGCCAGCCTGGGCTACATGTGGAGTTTGTGTCTCCATACAACAACATACAAACAACCTCCAGAAAACAAAGACTAAAAATAAACCCGAACAACAGAAACCCAGAGAATGTTGTGGCAGTTTATTTTGATAAAACTCTAGACATCTACCAGTCATTTGTCAAGTACACAAGTGGAAAATTGCTCCTGTCACATGACCCTAACAGTCAAGGTTAAATCAGCTTCACAGTTTCAATGAGAGCGACAAGAACGGGACGTGAGAGGCACAGAAGCTTGTGAGGCTATGAAGGGAGCTAGCTGGCCTTTCCGGCCATAGCTGGTGGAGGGAGACTCTGACATGATACAGCACATTAAAAAAGGAATGTTGACTCCGGAAGCTATTCCCCTGAGAAATACTACATCCCCAAGCACACGTGTGGCTCATTTGCGTGTTCAGAATCAGAGCATTGTTCTGGCCGTTCTTACTGACTTAGACGGTGTTTGTCAGAACTCACAGCATAGATGTATCCTTGTTGGTGTGAAAAAAATTGAATGGCATTAAGTAAAAATCCCAGGAGCTATGAGTGTGGCTCGTGTACAGAGCACAGGTTTGCCACAGTCACCTGAGTTTATTCCTCAATAGTAAAAGTAAGTTTAAAAGTTCAGAGCAATAAAAGCAAACAAATCAAAGCAACCTACTAAGTGTATCTTGGTCCACAAGAGCCTGGCCTCATTAAGGAAATGGCACACCCAGCTCGCTAAGACCCCTAAGGAAGTTTCTCTGGAAAAATGTCTCCTCGTGGAAAAGCCTTGTGAATGAGTACACTCACTTATAAGTCCTCTGGGCAGCTGTTTTGCTCTTAATAGTTTGACTGTTGTTTATAAATGGCAAACTGCCCTCTGTCCCTCATTTGGAAAACTCAGGAGCTGATGGCGCCCAGGCCTGCCCATGGCTGGCTTGAGGCACTTTCCCTGCCTGTTGTGAGTGAGCAGAGCCAGGCCATGTCTCCCAAGAAAAGGCTCTTTAGAGCAGAGAAAGGAAGCTAAGCTTATAGAAAGGTCGGGCAGGGGTCAGGCACACCCAAATGCCCCGTATCTCAGAAGGAGCAAGCTTGTTGTCCAGGCAAGTGTCGCACACAGCTGAGCGGAGAGGGGCTTTATTGTAGGTAGATAAGAAAGCAACCAGTACTTTGTGAATGTGGTCCCTACACTCCATTTAATAGGCAAGTCCTTCATGGGGGACATGAGCACAGCCCCTTTATCCTAGGCACTTGTATGTAGCTCAGCATTACCCCTGAGGTGGGAGCTGCCTCTCCACTTTTCTGTGGTGGGCCCTAGAGCAAGTGTTCCCTTCTCCATAATTGGAAAAATAGCCTAATTCTTTCCTTAATCCACAATGGAGACTGTAAACGCCTGAGCAGCAAATATCTCATCGCCTGGGAGAGGCTGTGGATTAGGCAGGGCCAGCTCGCCATTGCTCAGTAACCTAGTACTGGTCTATAAGATGCTACCCAGGCACTCACAGAATTATATTATAGAGGGTCGCCTGCCCAAGTGTATTATAGAGGGTCGCCTGCCCAAGGGCTCGGAGCAGTTATCTCTTTGCAGGAAGCATCATGCCAGTGTTCTGGGTGTCTGTCTCTGTTTGGTTCCCACACACCCTTAGCCAGCCATGAGAGTCCCTGGCTAGCAGTCACCAGAGCCTTTTTGTTCCATGTTCTGGCGCTGCCCCGGCCTCATCCTCCAGGCTTCCTTTACAAAATACCCTGCTGTGCCCTGAACTTGTCAGCTGTTCACCCATAGACTGCTCCTCAGACCCTCCCCTCCTGGCTCCCAGGTCTCCCAGTCCTACCTGTCTTGAAAGCACAATTCTAGTTGAAGTCCAGTATTATTCCCGAGGACCTCCAGTTTTCAACCAATTGCTGGCACATTGGGCGGTCTCATGGTAGTGGTGCCTGTGTTGAGTGGTGTCACAAGGCAAATGACACACTCTGGGGCTGTGGTTGAGGGGGCAGTTGCTCAGTGACATCCCCTTGGGAACTGGAAGGAGCCAATGATAACCTGTTCCCTGACTGAACAGTGGAGGTGATAAAGCTTTCAGAAGGGAGGGCAAAGAATGGGGAGGCCCAGGGATTGGTGAGCTGAGTGACTGAGAAGCTCAGCAAAAAGCAAGAGGCCATGGCCGAGCTACACACAAGTGAGGTGTGTGAGAGACTGGAGAAGAGAGGGTTAGATGACTGGGTTGTGACATGGATGTCTCCCAGGACCAATGGGTGTGTTTTGTGTAGGGGGGAGGCTTGTGTGAGGTCCCTGTGATCCTTGTTGTGGGGTGGTCAGTTCTAGAAGGTAGACCTGTGGTCTGGGCAGTGGAAAGGGTTTCTAGCATCACACCAAGGATCTCTGGGAAGCAAGCCTCGCTTCAGCTGGTCAGCATGTTACCTCAGGTCTTTCTGTCTTTCAGGTTGGCTGCTTCCTGAAGACACCAAGGTTCCCCATCTGGGTGGTCTGCAGTGAGAGCCACTTCAGCATCCTCTTCAGCCTACAGCCAGAGCTCTTGTGTGACTGGAGGTCTGAGCGGCTCTTTGACCTGTATTACTATGATGGCTTGGCCAACCAGCAGGAGGAGATACGGCTGACTGTTGGTGAGACACCCTAACGCATCTCTTCAGGGAGCCTCCAGGCTGCTCCAGAACCAGCCTTAACATACTTTCTTGGGATAATCATGGGTGGGCAGAAAGTGATGCTAGCCTGACTGTCCTGCAAGAGAGGGCCATGGGCCTTGAGCATTCGATGGCACTAAGAATGGAAGATGAAGTTAAGGCCACATGCAAGTGCCCTGAAAGCTATGCTGATGTGTTTGGATTTGCTTTTAAGGCAATAGGGAGTCATAGGAGGCTTTAGGGTAGAGGAATAATGAGACCACAATTGCTTTTAGAGAAAATATTTTGCTAAGTGAAGTAAGTAATGCACGGGTTCGGTGAAGACTGGAGGTAAGAGGCCAGTGCACTGTCTTGGTAAGAACCAATGACCAAGAAGCAGGGAGGATGCAGTCAAGATGAAAGTGGGCCCATCATACCCAAGGGTTGGGGTGAGCCCCAGAGTTGCTCATACTGGCCGCAGGGGCAGTGCATATCCCTGAGATGACATAGTGCTTTCCCCCCTTCCTTCCTAGATACCACCAAGACCGCCTCAGAGGATAGCTGCAGTGACCTTGTCCCTCCTCTTGAGCTCTGTATCAGAACCAAGTGAGTGGGGCTGCCTCTAACTTCATGCAACTCATCCCAAGAGGCCAGCATGTGCATTGGTTGGGGATATTAAGCCTGTAGACAGAAAGACTACAGCTTCCTGGGTGGCCTGATTTAGAAGGCTGTGGTCAGGTAATACCATGCAGCTGAGTAGACATTGGCCTGGGGACTTATACTTAAGCAGGTGTCTCCATTGGGCTGAGTTAGAACTGAGTAGAATTGGGAGAAGGGATGGGATAGCCAGGGCATGGTGGGATGTGGGTGACTACAAGAGCTGTGCCCCCCTACCCTGTGTGGTAGAGTTACTCAGAACACTGAGCAGGGATGCTCCTGTGTCTGAGACACTGTGGGGGTGTCCTTGACACCTCATTCAGACTGCATTCAGAGGAGGCTGCGGCCTAGGCTTGAGTTGGGAAAAGCCCATCCCCTTCTTCTTAGGCTTTGCCGTGCTCCAGGCTGGGGCTGTGCTCTGTAGGGCCTGTGGGCTATATCGCTAGTCGAAGCCTTTGACTCATTTGGGCAGCTCTTCTCAAAGTCTGCAGTCAGAGATGACTCAGGGTATAATAGGGAAGCGGGGAGGAGCGTCTCGGGAGGGAGACAAGGTTCTGGATGTTTTTCTAGGGATGTAGTGCATGTTGTGTGGTTCTGAGCATGCGTTTGGGAGCCAGGCTGCAGGCTGGCTGTGAGGCACTGGACTTCACCTATCCGACTTACTTTGTCATCTGTAAAGTGGGGACAATGGCAGCTTGGAGCCCAGGTGGATATTACTAAATGCTTTCTAGCCTTAGCTCTCACTGTCATTGTCCTTGGCACTTGTGACTCGGTGTTGTGTCAGGAGGAATCTGTTTCCCAGCTGGGGCCAAAGACACTGAGATACTGAGCACCTGAGATACATGTGGCAGGCCTGGAGTCCAGGCCCGTGACCCCTGGTAGACAAACAAACCTTTTAGCAGGACTGAGAGACGGAGCAAGGACTGCCTTGGCACTGTGGGAGCATCAGGAAGGGGAAGTGGGAGGGCTGCAGGCACATCCTCATTGTGCCAGTTCCCTGCCCTCCCCCACAGGGATACAACATTCCTGCAGGGTCATAGGCTGGATGCTTTCATCACAGGATTAGGGGCACATGCGGGTCGCTGTCCTTTCAAGTACAAAGGGCCACTCATTCAAGGTGATGAGTGAAGGCTTTGAAGGGGAAAGAAGGTGATCCTGGCCCTGGCACCTATGCAGGCTAGCAGAGGAGGCCACAGGGTGACCTTTCTGAAGGAGAAGGGCCGATACTGACCCCTAGGCACAGCTTCTATCCCTTCCAGACTGGGGTGCTCCTTGGGATCTTTTTTGACTTTATCTTTGTATCTCTCCTATCAGTCGTACCCCTTAGCCCTTCACTGCCCTTTTTTGATCATAGATGGTTCCTGACTGGCCACGCAGCCACCCAAGCCCAGCCTTGACTGGCTTTCTGAGCTCAGTCTGATGGACAGTTGTTTGAGAATGGCTCAGAGTTTTGGCCTACCTTGAGGGTAGCCTCTTGCCTGAGATGGCTAGCATGGAGCATAATTCATGATCATGGAGGGTGGGCTTAGATCTGTTCTGTTGGTGCTCCCTGACCTGGGCTTGGATGGTACATCTTCAGAAGTACTTCTCAGTGTTTGTAACAGAGAGAAATAGGACTATTTGTACAGCATACACATAGTTAGGGTTCCAGACATCAGGCCTAGGGACTCTTAGGGGTCCCAGACGCCATCCATCCCCAGGATGGCTAGGGGAAGCCCATGTGAATTCTGGATTACTCATTAGGGAGTCTTACCCCAGAGCTTAGGTCCTAGGCTTGTAGACATTAGCTTCCTTTGAAGAATATGTTAGAACTGGAATCTCCAGGCCAACCAGGGCTTCTGTGGTGAGCCTGAGGATGTAAATTCCTATGCAGTTGCTGGAGCTACCACAGCCCTAGGACCACTTAAGAAAACATTCATTCATTCATGTTTGCAGTGTATGTGTGTGTGTGTGTGTGCGTGCGCGCGCGCGCTATGGAGGCCAGAAGAAGGCAGCAGGTATCCTCTATACCTACCCACCCAGCACCCAGTATCTTTAAGGTGGAGTCTCTTGATGGCCTGAGTTCATGTTCATGTTTTGTTGGATAGTCTAGGCCTGCAAGCACCAGCGATACACATGTGAGACACCTAGCTTATTCCCTGGGTGCTGAGATGTGAACTCTGGTCCTCATTATTTCCAGCAATCACTCTTAACTGTGGAAGCATCTGTCTAGGCCCTACTTTTGAGAAGTGCTGTTCTAATGATGGGAAGGGCCTCCCTGGCTCTATCCATGTCCATCTTTCTGAGCCTGCCTTTGCACGTCAGTTGCCAAGGGAAGTACCAAGCCTGTGTGTATGATTGCCAGAGACCAGGGAGCTTTTTTCCTAACACCAGGTCTTTGCCTGTTCTGTGTTCTCAGTGCATTCACTATGGTGGGCCTACGTGGCCAGTTACCATGGGAGTACTTTCCCAGAGTTTTTCCCAGAATTATTCCCGGAAGGCTGAGGGGGTGAATGGAGAGTGGAATGGCTGGGTCCCTGTCCCCTTGATTTATCAGATAACAAGCCACTGTAATGGAAAACAGCAGGCCAGGAATCCTAGACCAAGGAGTTGAATTACAAAGGCTTTGCGTTTTGTTTTTGCTACAGATTCTCAAACAGCTCAAAGGAGGAACTTGGGAAAGTAGCCTCTGAGGTCACTGTGGGGACCTGCTGGTATGGTCTTGGCTATGGGGGTGAGGTGAGAGGGCAAACCCTGCTGTCTGTAGACCTGCTTTAGTGTACACATGGTGCCATAGTCCATACTCAGGTCACTGCCAAACCCAGAGTCAGATTTCACATACCTGGTGAGATGCCACTGAGCGGCAAATCCTCCTGTCCATATATAAGGAAAGTGGCTTAGCTGGAGACCTAGTGGGTGGGGTTTCCTTCTCAACATGCCAAGGCTCATGGAAGCTCTGTCTTGATTCTTTAGAAGCAACAGCTAGATAAGAATTAGTTCTCACTCTCAGAGAGTTCAATCAAATGGAAATCAAATTCAGAATCAACCATGATCAATTCCAGGGGAAGATGACCTCTTCTCCTTAAGCCCAGCCTTGCTGCGCTGCAGGAATCATGACCCACCCTATAGGATGTACCTACCACATGCCTGCCCATCTGGCTATATGCTTAGTCCATAGAGGCGTGCCCAGCATCCCTTCAGTCTAGCCCTTTCTTTTATAGATGGGAAGGTGAAGGTTTCCCACAGACTGCTGAGTCACCTAGACAGCAGCTTGGACCCCCACTGTTCCAGCCGGGTGGTAGGACACTGAGCGGTGTGATTTCCTGCCACCTGGCTCTGTTGCACAGGCCCAGACTCTGGGTTTTGCCTTCAGAGACCAGCATCCCGATTAGAAACATCACTAGGTCCCTGTGCTGTCCTTGTTATATGGTATGACGCATATCTCAGCCCCACAGAGTCTCTTGTTACCTTTGCTGTGTCAGGAATGTGGGGTCCATCTCTTTCCCCTCCCCCTGTTGTTCTGAAACGACATCAGCCTAACCGGACTCTTTGGGGGTCATTTCCAACAGCACACGCTGACCTCTCCCAGGCTTCCATCCTCACTGGAGTGAGAGAAAAACGAAACACTTGTCAACAGGCCAGAGAGCAGAGGAAAGAACTCATAACCGGGCCTGGGGCTAGGGTCCAGATGTTTCTGTTTGGAGGCTCAGACAAGAAATGCAAACTCGTTCCAGACTGGGTCAGTGTCTCTGAGGCCTGGAGAGTGTTCCCCTCCCACAGGGATGTCCTACCCATTTAATACCCCTTTCCTTGCTGATGCCCTGGCCTGGAATACCCATTCATAGTGCCCGGTAGCCACAGAGGGAGCTCTCCCTGGAGCCCACTGTTTATATCAAGCGTGCCCTTCTGATGTGCTGTGGTCCACATATTCCCACTTTGTCCTGGCACGTGTCATCCTTTGGGTTGTCCTCCTGAACTCAATCCTGCCCAGCTGTCAGCCATCATTTCCTCTTTCCCAGGCCACTGTAAGATAGAACATAGGACCCCAAGATTCCTGACGTTTACCAAGGGCTCTGAACATGCAGGGAAGGTGGGCAGGAGAAGGAGTCAATGGGGGAGAAGGCTTGGAGGGGAGGCCCGGACAGTGTGTTGAGTTGTGTAAAGAGCGAGATTGAAAAACCCAGATTTCCCTGCTGAAGATCTGGGAGGGCTTCAGAGCAGGTATATGAGGGGAGAGCTGGAGTGGGGTGTCCCCACACCTCAACTCTGGGCAGCGGGTACTCTCAGCCTTCCTGAGCCTAGCACAAGTGCTGAGAGCCACCTCCAAACCAGATCTCTTCTGCAAGTGGCCTGAATCTGAGCCTAAAGAAGCTTGGGTGGGCCAGGAGGAGGACTGGCCAGGGCCAACTCTAGAACCACCTCTGATTTGGAATGGCCCCAGTACAGGGACAGAAACTTGCACAAAAACTGTTTGTCTGGAAAATCAAGGCTAGCAAAGGGACCCGTGGGTGTGTCTGACGCGGTTTGGAGCGTTCTAACAGACCCGCCGTCTTTTTGCAGTTGTTGGCCCCGTGTGGGATCTTCTCCTATATGAAGTCCATCAGGCTCAGCAGTGGTCTGAATGAGTTCAGGCTGGAGCTGGCTGTGCTGTAGTTACTGACCCGAGGCTGTAACTGAGGAGTGGGCACTTGCATGCCATGGCCTTCTCTGGGATATTGCTATTGACTTTGAGCTCAAAGCTCAACTACTAGGTTAGCGGTCTTTGGTGGAGTGGTTCTTCACCTTTGGGATTATTTGGCAGTCTTGGAATACTTTCAGCAATTATAGTCAGGGAGAGAGCACAAAATGTCCTACAGTGAACAGCACACCTCCCACACCAGAATCATCCAGTGACAAGGTGGTTCGAAGTATACCGCATGAGTTACTGCAGATGACAGCCTGGACCACTGACTCCGGCTGTACATTCAAGCCGCTCTCCATCTCACCTGTTGGTTCACTTCCCCACAGTCCCTCAGTGCTGCTGCAACACTGTAAAATTTCATCTTACTCTAGACCATTCAGATCAGCTGCCATGCTCCGCCCTTCCAGCATTTCAGATGGTCATTATTTCCCATCCTATAGCCAAGCGCCTCTCTCCGCTGCCTTTTCACCTGCGGGTCAGGATGGGAGAGCTAGTTGCCTTATGACTGGCTTCAAACCCAAACACAGACCTAGCAACCTGCCAGTGAGGCTCCAGGACTGTTGTGATACAGATGTATAATGTGACACCCTGTACTGAAACCGGGAGCCCCTGGGAGAGCCTTAAGCTTGCCTCTAAGTGGAGACAGTACAGTCTAAGGGTTGAGATGCTCTGAAGAGGGTGGTCCTTGGGGACCAGGCTGAGGGTGGATCTGTTTTTCTACTTTGTGCCCCCTTTCATCACCATCTGGGGATCTCAACCACTGAGGCATCTCTTCAGGCCCCTAAAATGTGTTCTTGGCACCCAAGACATTGATGCTTATATATAAATCTTACTAGAATAATAAAAGGTTATTTAATGGTGCACCTCAAAACAGCAAAGATGAATAGGAAATAATAATTGAACATTTCAAAAAAAGATTACATTGTTACAGATGCTGAATCTTGACTAACTTAGAAGCCTCAGTAGGTCAGCCCTACCTGTCAGCATCTGGGATCAGCGCCTCTCCTCCTATACCTGCTCAGGGTACCAGTCAGAGCAAGGTCTGTTTCCCCTGCTGATAAACCTATGCTGTCTCCCCTGGAACTTCATGAGAGTCTCCTAAATCTTACCAACAGAAGACTAGTCACATAATAATTAACTTCTCAAATTTACATCAAGTTGCCTAGCAGTATGGTGGCCATGTCCACCACTCAGACACTGAAGACAAATGCTATGGTTCCATCAGAGCACATGTGTTCTACCCAAGTGACCAAACCTGATAGAGTCCCCTAGATCTACCTGACATACTAGAAGCTGTGGAAAGGGTCTCAAGCAGCCGAGATCACTGAGCCACATGGATCTCCCTCATCTAGTAGATCAAGATTGACCCTTGGGATTCCACATTGGTGGTTTGGAAGGAGCGCAGGCAGTGATGATTGCATTGGTGTTCACTTCCCAGCATGGGGTGGCTGGAAAATGGATCTTACAAAGGTGGCTCTCAAAAGATCTCCTTTTGAATCGTTTCTGAGTACTATGACCAAAACAGAAGTAAATGCCTCTCCTGAAGGAAGCCAAGGGTTGTCTGCCAAAAAGCTGCATGTCCCCATAGGGGTGAGATCGTTCAGCATTGCTGGGTAGCATTGCTGGGTGCCATCAAATGACACCAAAGAGAACACAAAATTTTGGGAACATTTCCTCAAATTAACATTTCTGCCTATGCTGGCTTTCCCCACATGCCTAGTCTAGTCTTTTAAGCAGATTGGTTTTTTACAAAATTCTCAGACACTCAGCTTTCCTGGAACACTGACTAGGGTATACATTAGGGCAGCGTTCCATCTTGCACATTCGCACACCTTCAGAGGTTTAGGAAGTATATCTTGTCCTTGTTGTACCCTGGTGAGGCTAGAACGTGATGTTTATTTTTCCCTTGTGACTGTGTGCAGCTACTATCTTCCGTACCAAAGCATTCCATGGGAGAAAGAGAATTTGCAGGTAAGATTTGTTGTCATTTTTTTCAAATGACAAGAAATTTGCTTGTCTCTTTGATGAGAAATAGAATGGCGTAAAGCCTAGAAAATATGAATCATGGGAAATATAATGTATAAATCTACCAAGAAGCTGATCATAACCTACAGGAAAGTGACTTAGAAGATGAGGCGTTTGAATTCTGCTACCTCTGAAAAAAATGTAATTTTCAGCCTAAAAACTAGAGATACTGAGGCAGCAGTGTGAGAGCTGAAGAAGACAGAGTTCTGAGGAAGAAAACAGGGGTTGAGTTGGAAGATGGGCTAACAAGAGTGAGGAACATGGGGTCCAGGATGAACCATTCAGTTGTTGTTCTGCATTCATAGGGAGACACCAAGGCTACCTGAGAATATAAAAATCCGAGGCTGCTTAAATCCCTTCTTTAAAATACCATGTAGTGTTCACACGTGGCTACACATCTTTCTGTATGGTTTAGTCTCTGGGTACTTATAATATCTGATATGCAAGCACTTGTTATACTGTATTGTTTACAGAATAATGACAGGAAAAGTCAGGCTTATATGCTTAGTATAGATTTGTTCTTGGCTTGGGGGGTGGGGGGGGTTGTCACCATTGTTTCTTGATCTACAGATGGTTGAACTATGGATGGGAAACCAGTGTGCTTTCATTGTGTTCTTGGTGCTAGGACCATAGTACCTAACAAACAACTTAAAGGAGAGAGATTTCTCTTGGTTCATGATTTCTGGGTGTTCAGTCTATCCCGGTGGGGAGGCCCAGTGTGGTAAAGCAGCTTGATTTTAGTGGCTGGAACATGTGTCAGAGGATGTTCACAGCATGGTAGACTAGAAAACTGAGTCTGATAGGAGACAGGGGTTGGATAGCATCACCAGAGACCTTCTTCTTATGACCTCACTTCCTAAAAGTTCCCCAACTGTCACCACCAAGCAGGAAACAAGAATTCAGACCATGAACCTGTGGGGGACCTTTCAAGTTCCAGCCACATCTCTGTGAGTAAGGCCTCTTGCTTCCAGTCATTCTGATGGGAAATACTGCACGGTTACTCTGAGTGGATCTGTTTTCTCTCTTGCTGAAGTTGCAGTCTTGGGATTTTGGGCTTTCTCAGAGAGTTGCTGAATTAAAACAAGAACAGCTTTTCTTTTCCCCTTGCATGTCTGTGGCAGTTAGGATTTTGACTCGACATCTGGTTTTGAAACCATAATATTTGTTCCCTCTCTAAACTTCACACACTGCGAAACACTGTTAAGCCCCAGCCTGCTGCTCTGACTAAAGTGCTGCCTCGCCACCTTCTCCTTCACTTGTCTTAGAATCTCTATGCAGGCAGGATCCTCATAGTGGTAGAGCCGCCTAATTCTCTATCTGCAGTAAATATGATTCCCCTCGGTTGTTTAGAAAATCCGCTCTCCAGGTCTTAGGAACTCCTCTGGCCTCACCTACAGTAACTGTTCCATTGGATCTGAGATGCCAGTATTTGCCTACTTAGTTCGTCTTAAAGCTTTATAAATGAGTTTCAAACCCTGTTTGTTCCTGTAGTACTCACGGTACTCCCTAGCTTCCTGTGGCCCATGAGCAATGCCCTGGTCTGCTGTCAGCTGTCCAGTCTCCTCTGCATCTTTCTCTCACCTTTATTGCTCATCTCCTGCACCATGGATATCCCAGAATATCTGTTTCCCTGGTCCTACAGGGGTGTCCCTGAAGGGCCACTGCCAGACACTGCTGGACAAGAGCTGGGTCTGCATGTACTTGGATGAGTTAAATCATTAGAGAGCTGTAGCATCAGAGCCAGACACAGTCAGCTATGGCACAAAGGACAAGTTCCCTGTCATCTGTGTCTTCCCTGTTGTTTCCAGGGTCCTTGGAGCCTTTTCTGCATGCCATATAGGTATTTAGGTTGGATAAGAGCATGAAGAGCAGGTAGACAGGGTGGGGTCCTCAAAGCCTACTTCCTGGGTCCCTGTAGCTTTAACATTCTCCTGTCACTCTCTCCATAGGTGGAAAGGGGCATCCGTGAATTGGAATGGCTCAGACCCCATCTTGTGACCCTTGGATACATGGAGTTCTATGGCTTCAACATTCATCACTGGGATGACCCCTGGACCCCAGGTCTTAGGGTCAAATCTCTTAAAGGTGTCACCCTGCCTGAGTCTGCATGGCCACAGAGGCATGCCATGTCTTCCAGTGCCTTCCATGAAGGGCCGTGGTCGGCTCCTGGGCACTGCAGAGGTTCCCTCCTGGCCCAGCTGTGACTGCCAAAGGACAGGAAGGAGGCTACCAGAGACTCTGGCCTTTCATTTGCATCCTTCCTGGATAGCCCTCTCTCCAAGGGCTATCACTAGTGTCACTGGCCTTGGGGACTCTGGAGTCTTGTTACTGCAGCTTCCATAAAGCAAAGTCAAGCCTATAACCAGGGTAAAGACTGTGGTTCATTGGTGTGAGTGGAACACGGGTCTGCTTTCATCATGGCTAAGATGGGGTAGGGAGGTGGAGGCTCAGGACACCCACCTGCAAAGTATCTCCTAGGCAAGATGTGAGGCCAAGCCCAGCCTTTTGTTCCAGAGATGCCCTTGTCTGGGTCCCCAGGTCTCTCAGTTTTCCACAGGAGCAGCACAGTCTAAGATACAAGCTACCAGAGCAGCTAAAGGTCTGGAGAGCCCAATTCAGGGATGACCTGGTTCTCCTGTGAAGCCACATGAGGCTGGGGTGGGCCTAGAAGGAGACTGGGATGGGCAGGCGTAGAAAGGTGTCCAGAGAATGACTTCTTACCCAGGTGAGCAAGAAAGATGGGGACGAGCAAAGGGATCAAGTGTTAGCTTCCCTGTAGCTATGGGGAGAACTGACTGCCATCATGAGTGGGCAGGGTTTTGGAAATACTCACATTGTAGAGTAAGGAGAGAGGTCGGATGGGGTAACGGTGAGTTCTGAGTTTCACTTACCACATGGTGTATATCCTCTGGCATCCTCTGGCTTCCATCACGGAACATGGTAAAGCAGTAATGGGTAGCTAGGGAAGAACTCCTGGACGTACTGCAGGGTCCAGCGCTGCTTGCAGCAGTTTACGAGAGGAACCTCGGGGCAAAGCTCCAGACTTCAGAGACCCTGTCATACGGCTATCCAGGTAGAAACTAGGAAATAATAATAATGGGAAATATATGGGAAAGCTCTCAGGTGCCTCCACCCCTAGCCCGGCAGCCCATCTTTGTCCTCCATGTGTCCCCTTGGGGTATAGGAGCCTAGCTGCTCTAGGCTGTGCCTTCTGCAGTAAGAAGCCCCCTTGCTGTAAGAAGAAATCTCATCCTTTAAGGACTTAGGGATTTGGTGGGGACGACTGCAGAGCTCGTCTTGTGCTCCTGTGGGTAGGGCCCATGCTGTGTCCTAACTGCAGATCTTTGGAGAGGCAGGGAGGAGTCAACCATGCCATAGGAGAAGCAGAGGGCGGGAAGGGCTGTGTCCTGCACCAGGCTCCCCTGGGGCTCACTGTGTAAACTTTAGTGGCCGTTCACAGCAGGTTCCCAGTAGAAATGCTTCCTATATCTCCTTGAAATGTTTATGCATTTGTTTCCCTTGGCCAGAGATGGGCAGCTGCAGAGTGCCTGGCTAAGGAAGTCAGTTTCCCTGCAATGGCCTTGTTTATCGGCCCAGGGAGGAAAAGTATCTTTTCAATGAAACCTACTTAGTCTCCTTGCCAGGGGCTCTTTGGCAGAGCTAGAGAAAACAAACAATTCCCAGCATTACTGCAGAAGGTTGACCCAACGAAGCACAGAGCTTGCTCTTAGGAGCCCAGATGCAGTTACACAAGTACTATGCCGTGGAGTGGAAGGTGGGCAGAGCCTGGTACAACCACTCCCAGGCCTTGACTCCTTTTCAGTGACACTCTGGGGACTGTAGGACCGAAACACCTCATCACAAGCGGGCATTGTTCTCTAGGGGTGCAGTGGTAGGTGTCTGTGGCTCACAGCCCTCTACCGAACTGTAGTAAAGTCATTAGTGCTCACATACGTATGTGCTAAGGGTCAGTAGTTTTCTGTCTCTGTTGTTCTGCGTGGAGACAAATTCCTGAACAAGCTGGCTAGATTTTTCCTATTGGCTTTGCTCTCTTCAGCGTTGGTTCTTTGATCTAGAGAGGGACACACAGGCCGTGACTGTTGACTTCTGACATGAAGAGTGTGTGGAACCAGTGTAATGGCCACTTAACTCCAAACTCTCATGAGGAAAGACCTCCCTTCCCTTGGGATGTTCGTTTGAACAGGATGCTGTGACAGCCTATTTTCACTTTCCAGCCTGGCTCCAGGAGTCCTCCAGACCCTGCACTGCCCCAGCTCTTCCGAGAAGAGGGTCAGCCAGACAGTTGTTTGTCGGTTGGTCTTACTTTTTATTGATCTTTGTGAGTTTCCCATCATGCACCTCAGTCCTGCTCATCTCCTCATATTCATCCTTTGCCCTTCCAACCTCCCTGGCAAAATAAAAAACACAAACAAAAAACCAAAACAGAGAAAACATCTCATTGTGGAAGCTATAGCATGTCACAGTGTGTCCCATAGTGTACCCTTTTGTCCACACATCTTTACTGGTAAATATTCATTGCAATGAGTCATTGAGTCATTAGTCTGTGTCGAGATCTCTGGCTTCTGTGACACCATCAATATTGGATCCTCACTGGGACTCCATCCAGTTATCCTGCTATTGCCCTGTGTCATGGAGATCCTGCAGCTTCAGAACGGCAGGACTGGTCCTTTTACTTGTCCCAGCTGCTCACAGATGATGTAGATTTTGGGGTGGGCCAACTCAGAGCCCTGGATCTGGGCCTGGGTGGTACCTGAGCCGGTCAGTAGGCCAGCTCTCCCTTATCTGTACCACCAGGGTGATCTGTCCAGCACTTGCTCTGGCAAAGCCACCCAATGCCCTGGGCAGGAATCAAGGTCATTTCTCCTGCTCTCCCGCCTTTGGGGTTGGCTCACCTGCACCTGTACCTCCAGAGCCAGCTCCACTGTGCTGCCCAGTCAGGGTTCAGGGCTCACTCTCCCAAGTGCTGCAGCCGGAAAGGTGTAGGGACAGCTCTCTTGTTCTTATGACTCCCCCTGGGGTGAGGGGGGGAGTAATTCTCCCTACTGCTGCAGGTGGAGGGGGTTGAAGGGTGTAAGGTGTACCCATGCCACCTCACAGCAGACCAGTGGCAGGCCAACTGTCCCTCACAGCTCATACTCTTGGGGCCAGCTCACCCACACCCCTGGTGAGCTCTGCTGTGCTGTCCAGTCAAGGTGCAGGGCCTACTCGAGTGCCTGAATGCTGCAGCTAGTGAGGGGCTGGGCTCGCTCCCCTGTGCTCAGTTTTCCCAACTGTTGAAGGTGACGAGAGGTGTAGGGCCCTTTCATTTTTGGTGAGAGATGGGGCCAGCTCTCCAGAGTGCCACAACCAGTGCTTCTCTGGAGGTAATATGAGCCATGGGAATCAGCACTGACTCCTGCAGCTGCATAGCCACAAATGCAGACATGGGCCTGGACCTCACCAAGGCTCCAAGTGGCAAGGCTGGTCGCTCACAACAGGCTACTCCTCTCCGCCCTCCAGTCTCCAGTTCCGTCTCTCTTAATGCCGCACACCGTGGTGGTTGTCACATCTGACTACCACATACTTGCACACTCTGATGACTCCTGCTGCCGTCTGACCACGCACCTGGCAGGGTACTGGGTGACATTCTCCACCAGGTTTGTGTGGTGTGGTAACAAACAGGTGCCTGTTCAGTGCTCCACAGGACAGGAGGTAGACAATTCTTACCTGTATATTGCAGCCATTCTAGAGGCTGCTCTTTGCCACCACTGGGCACACAGATACTTCTGGCTCCTTCATCTCTCAGGATGTCTCATGCTGGGGAGTCCTCCCGTATCTACTTAGGGCAAGCTGGCTCTTTAGTGGGGACAACCTTGCCCCCATTTCTTGTGTGGAACACCAAGTCTTTTCTCCATGGGATCCATCTGCGAGCCATGTGAAGGAAGCCCTGTGTGCCCCTGTGTGTACACACTGGATCAGCTCTTGCTGTGTGCTCAGTGCCTCAGCGTTTGCCATAACTCTCCCCAGGTGACTCAGCTGCCATTCCTTCCATCACGAGTGGGCACTGTCCACCTGGACACTTTTATTTTTCCATTTTGTTTTTCAAGACAGAGTTTCTGTTTAGCCCTGGCTGTCTGGGAAACTGCTTTGTAGATCAGGCTGGCCTTGGACTCAGAGAGATCCACCTGGGATTAAAGTGTGCCATCACTGCCTGTCTGGTTGGATTGTTTTTCTAGGGATAAAGTAAGTTGAGTAGGCTTCTGTGGCCCAAGGCCTTTTCCCACCCTGTATTAAAATTGTAAATGCTCACATACATGTGTGTTAAGGATTTATCGTTGTCTTTCTCTGTTGATCTACTTGAAGATACACTTGCAGTCCGCTGCAGGCTTCCTAGAAGTTGTCCTGAGACTGTCTCACTTGGCTTTAGGGGCGAAGACACAGCCTTTTCTGTCCTTGCATCTGAGGCCTCTATATAAGACACCCTTGCTAACTCTAGGACCCAAATTGCTCGATGGCCAGAGGGTAGGGATGACCAGTCTCGGAGGACATTAGCTCTATTCCCTTAGGGTGTCACACAAAGCAGTTTCCAGGACAGCAGGATTCCTGGTGGTTAGAACTAGGCCAGGACATAGAGATGTCCTGAGGTAAGGGTGCATTCAGACTTTGTCTGATTACCCCCAGTGTCTCTGCATCACAAGGATGGCACCATCTCTGACCAAGGAACAGCAAGGCCTCCAGTCTGCTGAGAGTGAAAAGATCTAGCTGCCACATGAACCACATGTGGCCAGAGCACTTGACTTAAGCTTGCTGAGCTTGGGTCCTGTATGTGACGCTGCAGCCTCACAGCGTTCTAAGAGAAAGCGAGATCACACACAGAAGCACTTAAAACAGATCCCGGCAATAGATGCTGCTGACCAACCTCTCCAACGCACAAAGAAACGCCTTCCAGCTTCTACCCTGGGCCTTAGAGCACAAGTGAATAATTGAGTGAATGATCCATTCCAGACTAAAGGACAGTGTGAGCAGACAGACATGGCAGTCACAATGTCTACCTCTTCCTGGAAGAACAGAGCATGTTCTCAAAGGATCACTGTCGGGAGCCAAGAGCAAATGAAGACCCCGTCTGTATAGGCCAGAGTGGGGCACTTTCCTTGAAAAGGGGATTTGCTCAGAGTTCTATCAGGTCTCTCTCCCTTCAGGTGAGGGGAGAAGCGGGCTGCTGTGGGAAGGCAGTAAAGGTAAGAAGCACACATATGGGTAAAGTAATGTCCTGTGCCGGGCCCTAACACGGCCACCAAACCCTCAAAGGATCCTCAAAGTTACAGGAGGCAATCAGATCAGGCTGCCAAATCTCTTGGCAGGTGTTTGGCTCCACCCACCAGAGTTCTCCCTCCTCCCTAATCATGCCCTAATCCTCATGGGGCTGTGGGAGGTGTGATTATCAGGCAAAAATGCCAAGCATGTGTGATAATGAAGATTGCTTCATGCACACTGCAGGATGGGGGGGGGGGTGAGTGTAAATGGCATAGCCAGGCATACTATAGCCAGGGCTTTTGTGTTATGCAGGGACCTGAGCTTTCAGTAGATCTAGCAGTTGCAGAGAGGGCTCAGGACCTGGCCAGACAGGCCTTCAAGGGACAAGTGGTGGCCATAGTCTGCAGGTGGCCTCACCATGCTCTCTCCTGTGCCCAGTCCCACAAATACCTATTATGCACCATTCTTCTCTGAGAGACTCACTGAAGACCCTGCCTCTGCAGATGGAGAAAGTAAGGCACTTTTCTTTTAGGGGCAGGCTCTCTGAGGCCATACCACCAGGTGATACCCGAGCCGCCTTCTTCCTTTGTTCTTCCTGCCTCCCTTCCAGCCTTACATGAGCTCCGTCCACTTAAAATCACAGCAGAAATGTTCACTCCCCCATGAATCTGTCACCACTGCAGCCTTCCATGGTGTTTCTTAGTATAGCCTTCCAGCTTTCAGGTACAGCTGTCACATCCTACCAATCACATGGGTTGGCTCCAAAGCCCCTCCACCCCCTTGGGAAGTCCCTAAGGTACTTTCATGATGCTCTTGACTTCTTTGCTGCCACTGCAGATCCTTGACAGAGGGTCGTGGTCAACAGGCTCTCCTTTAACACAGATGCAATCACATGCACACGCACACACGCACACACACACACACACACACACACACACACGCACACACGCACACACGCACACACGCACACACGCACACGCGCACGCGCACGGCCCACATCATAGGCATTGTGCTTCTTTTCTTTTCCTTAGGCCCAGGGCCCTCCCTTTCCTTCTTTCCTCATGTACAAATCCAGCTGAAGGTTACAGCTACATGCTTTGAGAAAGAAGCCCTGCCCTGTCACTCCCCGAAGTGTGTCTCCACCAATAGCCTGTCACTGAACACTGGGGCTGGGCATCTAAACCGTTGGTTCAGGTTGTTCTGAGATTAAACCTACTGCCTTTCCTGTGGCCTCTGATAAGGGTGATCCTGGGTGTTTATCTTTTTTGGGAGGGGGAGGGGTCCTTTTGAGTCTATGAAGTCTGACAAACTCCAACTTCTCCAGGAAGCCTCAGAGCACTTGGTGATAAGCACAGTGCATGGCCACCTCCCCGTGGCCCGCTCGCCTTCAAGGTGCTTGAGACACTTGGTGTCAATACCATTCCTGAGCCTTGCCCCACCCTGCCCCTTCCTGCCCCAGCACAGGAAGCACTGGGGCATGATTAATAATTACACGAGGACAGTGTTTAAACAGCCCCTGCTACTCGTGGGAGCCCTTGCGCTGAGGAACGGGTGTTCGCTATTGATCTCCTGACCTGTGCCCCACACATTCACAAACCCAATTTCTTCTTGGATGACTAGGTGGAGCAGACACTGTGGTGGGGTTGGGGTTGGGGAAAGCAGGGTCACAGCTATCGGGTGGAAGGAACTGAGGAATCTGGGGATGATGGGAACTAAAGATGTCATAGAGGAATCCAAAAGGTCTTCAAATAGGTTGAGGAGTTTGCTTCTTCCTCTGAGTCCTGGGGACCAACAGAAAGCTTTAGGGTAGGGTGGTTCCAAGCTGTCTTCAGAAGACTAAGATGCCAACAATTTGGACAGTAGACCATAGGGAAGAGACTGACTTCAGCACTAGGGCTAAAGGACCAGGTGGGAGAGAATGGGCCAGCTTAGGAACCAGGTGCATGGGGTCATGTCCTGGATTCAAGTCCTGCTGTCATTCCTACTAGGCAAGCAGAGCTTGGCTTGGAGCAGCTGCCCCCTCTGTTGGCTGCTTGGGCAGCCACGGATCTCCCAGGAACAGTGTGTAAAACATCCCAGCCTCAGATGAAGGTTTCCTTTACTTGCCCGTCTTGGCAGACCATGAAGGAGGGGCCTCAGCTTGGGGAGGTGCCAAACCTTTGTTTAGATTCTGTCCGTGACTGGATCCACTGCCCATTGTTTCCCTAACTGTTGTCGACCTTGGGCTGGATGGCAAGAAAAGAATTGCTTGGCTCCTGAAGGCTAGTGTTGCCGAATACAGCCAGCCAGGCAGGATGGTTGCAGTCCCTTGGTAGCCTTGGGCAAGCTCTTCCCATGGGGTCACTTGGTGTCCCTCTCCACGTTCTGAAGATGTGAGACACCCCCTCTGGCTGTTTGGGTTTTCAGAGGCCATTGTGGAAAATGCTTAATACCCCCAACCCCCCTCCCAAGGACTAGGAGATTCCATCAGATGTCAAACTTGCAGCCCCAAGATGGAACTCTGATCCTTGTCTAGTGCCAAGCTTTCCTAGAGTCCTGGGTCAGAGGCCCACATCTGTCTCTCCTGCTGTTGTCAAGGGATCCTTGCTGCACCAGTTATGGGTGTGCACTATAAGACAAAGTAGTGAGATGGGATACTGAAGTGTGTTGGATTTCAAACTCAGAATTTGCTTGGTTTAAGTTGTAGTCCCCCCTTTCCCATTATGTCATCTGAATTAAATTACAAAACAACCCGTTTGGGGCTGTAGCTCAATTGATATTAAAGTCTTAAATTCCACTCCCACTACTACATAAACCTGTCATCCCAACATTTGGGAGATGGAGGCAGGAAAACCAAACATTCAGAGTTGTCCTTGGCCACAAAGCAAATACAAGGTGAACACAAACTGCATGACAAACAAACAAGTGAAATGCCTGTGCCTCAGTTTCTCCACTCTTGCGGTGGTGATAATGGGAACACATATTGCCCCTCTGGTGTGTAGACGCTGCAGAGAGTGTCTAGAATAGAGCTGGCTACTGGAAGTACTCAGCAATGGTTGGCCTTTCTCCCAAGAGCTAGAGAGAGGACCTGAGATGCAAATGTTACTATATGGGATGTTTCCATAGAATGAGGCTGGCTGGACCTCATGCATGCTGGCTGAATCCCGGAGAAGAGTGTGACCTCATCATTCCCAAAGTCCCCTCCCAAATGGCGGGGCGTTTTATTCCTTTGACACCTCTGACTTGCCCTCTGTGGCTCCTGGGCTGCATGGAGAAATGCCTTCTGTTGTTTGATCCTCCCCATACTGGGCATTGGTCCCTGGTTTAGAAAACGAGATTGGGCCAGATGATGGACCCTGAAGCTGGCCTCTATTCCCAGCAGTGAGGGCTTCTTGACAATGAGACTGGAGGCCACCGTGACAAGCTCTGGGTGCAGCCTTGGAGATCCTGAGGCCAGATATGGAAGCTAAGTCTTGTGAAGTTCATCCTCTCTTCTTGCTCAGCTGCTCCGTGGAGAAGCAGTGGGTGCTCCAGAACATCTCTCTGGCTGAGGGTGGGTGGAGTTTCCTGCAGCCCCTCCCCTCTTATCTCCCCTGGTTTCCTGAGATTCTGGGAGCTCGTGTATCTGGGTGTCCTGATTCCACACCCAGGCCCTATTGTGTGGGAGCCTGGTCTTTCCTTCAATTCAGCCCTCTCCCCGACAGTGAGCAGCCTAGAGAGTGACAGATCAGCAGCCCACAGACCCTGGAGGAAGCCAGCTAGCTATCCTAGACCTAGGTATCTGTGAGCCTGCTTCCTATCACTGCCAACCAAGCACCTCTCCTCTTCCCGGGACCACAGCACACACAGCTTGGGACTGTACCTCCGATAATCTCCTGTTTTCTGTCCTGGAAAAGCATCAGGGTTTAGAAAGCTGCTTTCATGTGAGAGTCTGGGAAGGGTGGGTGTGTGCCAAGGACAGTTGAGTCCTTAGGACCTGCTCTCTGTCACCCTCTCGGGTCACTTGAATGTACCTGGTGAGAATGTAAAAAGGGGGCTAGGCAGACGTTCCCCCACGGTCCCTCTGTCCTACCACCCTGTGCTCACACTCACCTTCTGAGAGCTGACTCCTCACTCAGCTCAGCTCCCACTCTCTGACCCCCTACTGGTCAGGTGGGAGGAGCAGGCTTCCCCCAGCAAAGCCTCTAGCCTTTCCACTTTTCAGCATCACCATCAGTGTGTTCCAGACTCGCTCAGGCCTTCTTCTCTGTACATAGTAGAGGAAGGGGTTGCAGATTTTGCCACTACATGGAGTTCAAATACTGGGAAGAACACAGACTCACACAGCAGGGCAGTGAGTCCCTCTTTTAAGGTCCCTCCCTTAAAGTCAAAGCAAAGAGGCCTCATGGGAATCTCATATGCGCCTGGCTCAGCTAGAAGGCCAGCCTTATCCCTTCTTCTGTTTGGACCGTTCTCTCCCTACACTACCACCTCCCTTCCTTGATATAAACAAATCGATTGCCATATTCCCTCCTCCAGGAAACCTTTCCGGATTGCAGAGAAGAGGTGGAGTTCTTCCACTGCCTGAAGACCCACGTTACCACTTCCTGTCCTCAGGCCTGCGTCTCACCCATCCCCTGCAGGGCTACATGATGGAGCATCATAGACGTGTTTTCCATCCTGTCTATTGGCGGGGTGCTCAGCTGGCTGGGGCCCAAGCCAGTTTGCAGTGTGCAGCTGTCCCCTGGGCACAAATGCCAATTTTGGCACAGGGTGGGCACCAGGAGCACTATGTTATTGTTTCTGAACCAAGGGATTAGCATATTACCTTACTGAGCCGGAGTCCCTCCCATAGCATGCCCAGAAGGTGCACCGTCTGCTCTTCAAGTCTCTGACTATAAGATATGTTTAGTCAATTCCCTGGCAGCCAGAATCAGGGAAAATACTTTCTACTGATAACAGACAGCAGCACTGGTTATCTCACGGTAAGAACCATCAACAGGTCTTTCCATTCCTTCAAGGGCTAGCTGCTCAGATGGAAGTAACAATAAGTTGTATTCAGTCACTGGGGAAACCGCTGGCTGTGTCTAGGAGTCTTGCCGCTCATGGCGTAGCTCTGGGACTAGTTGGCATTCCCTGGGTGTGTGTTAGAACATGGAACTCTAAATCCTACTCAGATTTAGGAACCAGAGGCTGTATTTTAAGAAGGTACCTAGAGAACTCACGTTCCTGTGAAAAGCTGAGATGTGCTGGTGACTCCTTAGATGGATATTTCTAGAACAGACGTGAAAGTTCCATAAGGAATGCCTGTTATAGTTTCCCTCTGTCCTCTGCAACCTCCAGGCACCTTCAGGGTTCTTGGTGGCCCTCTGGTCTGTGCAAAATCAGCCTGGCTTTGACTGACCCTTAGACTTTGCTCTGGGATGGTCGGGTTCCGAGAAGGGTGGGAACTTTCTGCATACACTGTGTACTCTACACCATGGTTTCTTAAGGATGAGGCAGGATGCCCCCCAGATCAGGAGGGACTGTCTGTCCTCTGTGATGATGGGCTTTCCTCAGCAACAGGCAGGGACATCGTGATCATACCAGGTTCAGGAACTGTCCTGCTATTAGGATAGGGCAACCAGCTATAGAGACCTGGAGAGGCCATCCAAGAAGCTGCAACTTGAGAAGATAGATGCCCGAGTCCCCATTCTGCTTTAAAAAGCTGTTAGTTACTGTGTGGAGGTAAAGAACACACTTGGACTATGGCCTTGACGTGCAGCCCTGGAACAGGTGGCTGAGTAAATAGGACAGGAAGAAAGGAATCATTCAGAGCCCTGATGCAGTAGGCTACCTGGGAAGGAAAGATACATCAGCCAGAGGACAGGACTCACAAAGGGGCTTTCTCATATATTTCTCATGATAATGTATTTATAGTCCTTCAGTTCCAAATTGTCTGTGGTTCAAATTCTGCCACCTTCAGGAAGGCCTCTAAGGCTTCTGCCTCACCAACCAGTCAGTTCCCAGTGATATCTGTCTGTGCCCTGGGCTATTCCATCTTTCTCATGAGTGTGGGCTTCCTACAGCTTGCAGACCAGGGCTTGGGTCTCCACTTGTGACCCCCCATTCTAAGCCATGAGAGTGATCAGAGAGGATGGGATGAGCCATTCCTGGCGCATGAAATGGCAGGTCCTTTTTGGCGTGCCTAGTACCATGCTAGAGCCATTCTGCCTGGCAGAGAGAGGTGGTGGCCTGCTCTATATGATATTTGGAGAATCACTTGAACCTGTGGCCTCAGTTTACCTATGTGTAGTGAGGTTTTAGTGATCAAAGCCCCAGCTTCCTTCATGCTCAAAGGGACTGAGAGTCAGGAGAGGAACTCAACACAAAACTTTTGGAGAGCTCAGGAGTAAATGACAGGGAGTCCCTAGAAAGTGACTTAGTAGGACCAAGGGACACAGCAGCAGAGCAATACCCCAAAGCAGGAAGAATGTGTGTGGATCTGGGGGCTGGGCCCAGAAAGGGTTTACAGCAGGGATCCATCTCATCATTTTCTTATTAGATGAGACAGTGAGTGCCTGCGTGAGATGCTCTTGCTGGCCCGGTGGGCTCGAGGAATGTTGGCTTCACATGAATAGAATGCTCAGATGGACACAGGGGGAGGGGTCTCCAAGGCAATGGGGCAGGGACCAGCCCTACCCACTCTACCTCCCACCCCTAGAACTCATCCCACTAGCCTGGCTCACAGTTCCATGCTCCTGAGGAGAGAAAGCATGAATGAGAATGTTCTCACAGGTGCCCTGCCCTGCCTTTGCTCCAAGGGAACCTAGCACACACTCTGGCACTGGCTGGCTGATGGGCCAGAGATGTCTACCTCCATTCAGCTTTGAGAATGCTCCCCAGACATCCTGTCTGCAGAACCGGCTCCCCTCCTGGCCATGGGAAGAGGATGTTCAGGGTGCAGAGTACTGCCAGGAGATGAAGAGAGACTAGCACACCTGGATCAAACAGTATCCCCAAAGAAAGGCGGCTCCAGGAAGTCCTGCTGCTGAACCTCTGCTTGTGGTTTCTTCTCTACGTCATTGAATTCAGCTCCATAGAGTGGATGAGGAAAGTCAGGTCTCTGGATTATGAGCGATACAGGTGGTAATAACTGTGAGCACTTGGACTGGGTATGGGACAGAAGTACTGGGACAGAGCTACAGTGCATGGTGGAGGGTCTGATGTAGACGAGGCCATCTTTATCCTTTGCAGGCACACTCATGCATCCATGTAAGTGTCCCTGTGTGCACACATTCATGTACATGGCACCTACATGTGATATGTGCATGTATGGAGTCCCTAGTTTGTAACCTGGGTCTGAACACTTTAGCATAATCTGTGGGGATTGTGAAGAGTAGGGGACAGAATAGCTTGGGTGTGGATTTATGAAATGCCCAGTAGTTGAGCAGACAGGATGGCTAGGGGGGAGTCGCTGACTTGGAGGAACAGCTGAAGGCTACTCTGTAGGTTCCAGGCTTTTTTTTCTGCCCAGGTATTGTGACATCTTTCAAGAAAAGCTCTTTTTAAATCCCTGTCTGAGGAGGTAGCCTTCCGTTAGGAAGGGAAGAAGGGGAAGGTAGGTCTGGCTAGTGGATCAGAAGAACACAGAAGGCCAGACTATTATGAATCCACCCTGATGCCCTCTCTCCAAGCTCTGAACCATGTTTCCTTTCCTTTCTGAGTCTCAGCTTCTCCAAGGACTTGAGAGCAAACGGTTTCTGGATCTCTTCTCTTGAAGTTTTATAATGTAACGAGGCAAAGACTGGAGATGTCTAAAAAAGGCCAGGGCAGCAGGGAGCAGGAAGCTACTGCCGCAGGGCTGGGTCCAGAGCAGAGAAGGAACCCAGAGTGAGAAAAGCCCTCCCAAACCACTTACACACATGACACTTCCTCTCAGGGCCCCACACAGCAGCAGAGCCCTGTCCTGCCATGTCTTCCCCAAGGGTGCGGTCTGGCTGCTCATTTCAGAAACCACCAGCACTGCCCTCTGTACATGGGAGGATACGGCCTTCCTGGGCCACCAGAGATTCCCACTGCAGAATAGGGCTTGAGAAATTGTGACTATACACCGTCATGGAGGTCTTTGCCAGCCCTGAGTGGGTTGGAATAGATGCAGGGGCAACCCTGCTGTAGGTGCCTTCCTTGGACTTGAGCCGGATTCTTGAATCCCTGTTTTTAATCCTGGGCACGATATAAGGATCAAAGTCATATAAACTCCACCAGGCCAATGGAAACTTTTTTCCATCCTGTCCTAGTGACTCTTCCGCTACAGAGAATTGCTGGTAAAACATTGGAATAGAAAACCCCACTGTCCAGAAATGGGTGTGGCATTGCCCCTCACCTCAAAGACAAGAAGCCTGGCTTGTGTCTCAAGGAGGGTAGGGGTGAGGGTGAGGACAGGGAGGAGCAGGGTGAATAGGAAACAGAAGCCTAAAAAATTATTAAATTGTTCCATCCCTGCTGAATCACTGGGGGCCTCCTAAATCCGTTTTTGATTTAAGAGTGATCGCGTGATGCCAAAATGCCCAGGCGCTGCCTCTTAGACAAGGTTCCTCCCTTCAGATTCTGGGAGAGGCAGGTGTCCTTCCCTTGTGAGCAGGAATAGGGGGGTAGAATCCCTACCGTGCCCAGCTCTCTGCTCAGCAACCTTAGAGACCTAGCCTTTTCTAGGCTCAATGTGGGGTGGTCCAGGGTGCCATCACAATGGAGGACCTGCATGGGGTATCTAGGAAGGAGGAGGGATGGGCACTGAATGGCCATAGCAGATGTGGTGACCTAGGGTATAGGAATTGGGAAGGGAGGGGCCGTCATGAAGCCATACTAGACTGTGAGGAGCCTAGGCACTGGGGTAGAGAAGCTGGGCTCCTGAGGCCCTAAGTAATCCTATGCCATGGTTTTGAACTGACCTTCTCTCCCCCATTGTTGGAGGGGCTGGCCTTGTCTCACAAGGAGGATGGCTCCAGATTGGCACCTCTGGCTATGAGCTCCTGAGAGGACCAGCCTCTCTGGATAAACCAAAGAGGTATGGCTGATAAGTCCCCGATCAAAGCCAGCAGAGGATATAATCAGGTGCCCCCTGGGGATATTTTCAGACCAACCTAGGAGCCCTGGCGGGTAGGTCAGATGGGGAAAGGGGTCTACTTTCCTCAGGCCCATCAGGGAGTATCCTGTCTTTCCCTCCCGCTTCTTGCTTTCAACCCAGGAAAGCCAAAGCAAGCCTGGAAAACTCATCCAAGCTGGTGGTGAGCTTAAGCTGACCGGATAGGTATGTGTGTGCCAAGTCTCCTCCTACCCACACTTTATTCCTGGTAGGCCTTCTGGAGGGAATGAAGCCATTACGTTCTCTGCCTGGCTTATAGAGAAAAATCTCTGTCGGCAAGGGCTTGGGTCTACCCTTTCAGCTTCTCTGCCCTGCAGGTCACCAAAGCTTCTAAGTGGTGAAAGGTGGACCATGCCCAGGGTTGTTTCCCTTCTGTACAAGCTAAGATTCTTATTCTTATCCTGCATCCGAGGCTCTGGTCACCATCCTCTGAGATGGAAACTGAAGTTCTGTGGAACTCTGAAGGAAGGAATAAGAAAGCCCCAGATCATCCTATCAACAGTCAACTCTGACTGGCATGGGCCTCACTGGGCAGTGCAGGATGAGGCACATCTGGAAAAGCACTTGCCAGGACAAAACGGTGGCTGCCACTAGGGTCTGAGAGACAAATCCAGCCTGAAGCTTGGGCACTAGGATGAAGGGCATTTGTTTTATTTAGTCTGGCCTGAGCCTGAGAGCCTGTTCACAGGAAAGACTCACAGGCCAGCCCTAGGAGGGCATTGGGACACTCTAAAGGAGAAACGCAGCCAGAACCAGGCCTTGGACCTAGGTTCCCAGGGATGACTGCACTGTAGGGCCTCTGGCTGCACCATGCTCCTCTGTGCTTTTACCTTAGATTGCTGCTGCCTCCTCTACCCCAGGAAGATGGAGCTGCTTCCACCAGCATCCTTGTCCACCCTGAGGCTTGTGGCTCAAGGTTCTTGCCCTTTGTTCTGGGATAGTGAACTGAGTAGAGTAACCTGGGCCTCAGGACCTTTCCTTTTGGGCATGGTGTTTAAACTCTGGGTAGGATTAAGCTGTGAAGCAGTCTAACCCCAGTGTCCCTTCCCTTGGCATATCACTGATGGCTGCCCCAGACTCAGCAAGGCACCGTCTAGTTTCAGCCTGCCTCTCCTGGCCGGCCAGCCTGGATTGTGACAACAGGCCAGTGAAAGAATGAGGCATAGGGCCTTTATGCCTGACATACAGCCAGAAACCTTTTCACTCTACCATGCAAATAGCCAGACAGTTCAGAACTGCAGGGGCCCCTGGGCATGGTGGGAAGTAGCGAGAGAAAACGTTTGCATTGGTATTTCAGGCAATGCCTGCATTCTGATGGCACCTCCTTTGCCCAAAGGAATGAAGCCATGTAAGTAGGTTCAGTTGTCAGTGGGTCTAAAACAGTTTCTGAGCTTATGTGGTAGAAGAGGATTCAAGAAGACAAGGGGCTGGTCTTTGTGGCCTGTGTTTGCTCCTGTGGTATCCAGAATAGAGTTTGGCATGATATTTGTGCTAATAAAATAGTTGTGCTAAAGAATATATTAGTAATATTCAAGAGAATCTCACCACTGTTACACACACACACACACACACACACACACACACACTGGCATACCACACACTTCAGCTACAAGTCTGGTCTGCAGGTACTGCCATAGCCTTTTGGGACAGACACACTTAGGTCCACAAAGGCTTGTATTTCTCACTTGGTTCCTCACTGTTCCGCTGCCTGGCCACACCAACCTCTGGTGTGGGGCTAGCTCTCCCTACTGTTTTCCTGGAATCCTCGTGGCTAGGTCCCTGAGCCAGATAGCATCAGATCTGAGCCTTACACAGCCTTGCAGACAGATCTTTGATTAGAGGCCCCTGGAACCAAAGAGTGAGTTCCTTCAGGGGCTGTGTCACTGGGGAAACCTCTCAGAATATAGGATGCGGGGAGGTTCCAGGAAGTGCTCCATCGTGCTAGTTACCTCTCTAGATGGTTAATAAGTCTTTGATTACATCCAGCTGCCAAGCAGCTGCTATACCACCTCTCTGTTCAGAACCACTCCTCCTGGCCTTCTAAGTATTGAGGTGTGTGGTGGTAAATTAATTCCCAACCAGCCACCTGCTCCCATCAAACATACCACAGGATTTCTGTAGGTCACATCAGGTTCCAGGACTGCAGCTGGATACAAGCTGGCCCTTGAGAGACAGTATCATTCTCTGTAGGATGGACCCTGGATAGAAGATGCTTGGCTGGCCCTACCTCAACAGATGTTAGACTCAAAGACATTCTTTTCTCTCAGTGGGCGTTGGTTTCCCACCTCTAAAAGGTAAGAAGCCAATGGTTCTGATAAGGACTAAGATGGGAGGAGAGGGGACCTGACCATAACAGGCTCTGCCTTGTGGCCACAGAGAGAGCCTCCTTGCTGGGCCCGGTGTAGCTTCCATCACACTCAGTCATTAGGCAAGTGACCAGTTCTCTGGTTCTTTACTCCAGATTTTGGGGTACACAGGGAGCACCAGTGGGTGCTTGGTCTGTACCCGCCTCCCCTCCTCCCCTCTTGCTGTTGGAAAGTGCCTCTGGTCCCCCTTACCTTCTGCTCTCTTCTTTTTGTATCTCGATTCTGGTCCAGCCAATGTCTCTTCTGCTGGCTTTGTGCTCTTCCTGTTTCTGAAGTGTTGTTTTTTCCTGTGATGCTAAGGATTGGATCCAGTGCCCAGTCGAGTATTATACAAGTGAGCACTTTCCTAGCTCTTCCCACTGTCCCCTGCCCAGCTGGGGAGCCTCTTTCACTTTCCACCACCACTCAGATAGTGCTATCTGCTCTTCCGACTACCATCCCATCTCTGCATCTGTCTCTTAGCCCCAACCCATGTCTACCATTGTCTCCTTTCCAGGTCCAGCTGTCATTCCTTCTATCTCTCCAGTGACCCGTAGGCTCCTTTGCCTATTGGGGGGGGGGGACGCCTAATCATCACTATCTCTTCCGCACCCCACCCCCTCTCAAATCATTGACTCAAATTGTTTTAAGTTAAAGGACTTGGGGGAGTTTTCCAACAACCCTGCCTGGCTAAGGCCTACCTTTGTCTGCAGAACGATAGATAGCTCCCAGAAAGTTTCTCTACGCTCATCAACTGAAGCCTGCTTGGTGAGGGGACATCCCAAAAGTGACATGCAGCTGCTTGGCCCAGGCCAGGACACTGGAGGCCACAGATTTCTGGGTCTGAGAACTTCAGATTACTAACTCTGCTCACAGTGGGATGGGACAGGCAAGCAATTTCTGCTGCCACCTCCAGGGAGGGCAATGTCCGTCTGGGGAGTCCAGACAACCCCTATTCCCCACCCCTTCTAGAGTGCCAGGCTCTGCCCTCAGGCACCCTTGAGCTTTGCAGGCTGGGCGGGGACACCTGGATTTCTCTGGCCCCCTGAGAAGGGCCAGCTTGGAAGAATTTCCCAAAGCCTATTAGAGCAACGGTTGCCTCCTGCCTCCTCAGGCTGGGCAGGGCCGAGGGCTGAGGCGGGTGGAGGGAGCAAGGGAGGGCAGGAGGGGGAGAGGAGGAAGGAAAAAGTTGGCAGGCAGACAGCAGAGCCCTGTCTGCATCCATCGCAGAGAGGAGGCTCGTGTGGTGTGGGGCGGGCCAGGAGCAAGGAGAGGCCTTCCTCCCTTTGTGCTCCCCCCACCCAGCCCTATAAATAGGCCCAGCCCAGGCTGTGGCTCAGCTCTTGGAGGGAGTTGAGCACCAGGCACCCAGCGGTTAAGTCGAGGCCCCTGCCAGCATGGCCAGCGAAATCAAGAAGAAGCTCTTCTGGAGGGCTGTGGTGGCTGAGTTTCTAGCCATGACCCTCTTCGTCTTCATCAGCATCGGCTCTGCCCTAGGCTTCAATTACCCGCTGGAGAGAAACCAGACGCTGGTCCAGGACAACGTGAAGGTGTCACTGGCCTTTGGTCTGAGCATCGCTACTCTGGCCCAAAGTGTGGGTCACATCAGTGGTGCTCACCTCAACCCAGCGGTTACACTGGGGCTCCTGCTCAGCTGTCAGATCAGCATCCTCCGGGCTGTCGTGTACATCATCGCCCAGTGTGTGGGAGCCATCGTCGCCACTGCCATCCTCTCGGGCATCACCTCCTCCCTACCCGAGAATTCACTCGGCCGCAATGACGTGAGTGGGGTACCTCAGGCTTAGAGGTCTGTAGGGGAGGACAGAGAGGGAACTGGTTCCATTTGCTGTACAATGCAGGTAATGAAGAACAGAGAGAAGAAGGTTTCTGGGGTCATGCTGAGATCTGGGGCTAGAACTCATTTGTGCTGCAGGGTCTGTTTGCTCGTCGGTGCTGTGAGCATGGGGGAGCTAGACAAAAATGGTTGGGCCAGAATCCCCTGCAGAGTATCTACTGCCAGGAATGAGCTGAGGGGGCAGATAGCTGTGTGCCAGCAGTTCCTCATCCTCTACGGGAGTTTCTTGGCCCTCTTCTGTCCCACCTGAACAGCCACTTTTCTCCTTTGCAGCCCCATGCGCTAGGCAATCTCTACCTGCTGTCCCAACTACACTTCCTCCAGACACCTAGCACGTGTTTAAAGCCACTTCTGCAAGTATCTGAGTGTGACTCTATTGATGAGTTGTCTGGGTTTCGAAGTGGCTTCTAATCATAAACCAGGTCCCCCAGTCAACTTCCTCAGAATGTCAGGAGACAGCCCCCCTTTCATTCCTCTGCCCCCAATAATTAGACAACGTTGAGGGAACAAAACTCTCTTGAGTTTTCTAGCTACCAGTTCAGGAGAAGGGCTTAGCTCAGCAGTCCTTGGCCCCCGAACCGTGGCCATGCTTGCTTGATAGTGCACAGAGGTGGAAGTGAAGGTGTGTGTGTGTCTGCCTGGGTCCTGAACTCATGCAAGCCATTTTCAAGTTGATGCTGCATTGGAGAGTGTGTAAGCACTTGTACCCATTGTTCCTGGCTTTAATGATAAGCAGACACTGGCAACAGTGCGTGGCAACTGTTCAGCACAACTGTCTCTGGGCTACTCCACACAGTTAAGCGGCCTCCGCGGTGGCTGCCTGGCCACAGACCTTTTCCAATTCCTTAATGAGCTAAGTGCCCATGATGACTGAGTGCACTTGGGTTTAATGGGGACCAGTTTAGCAGGAGTGTCTGAGAAGGGTATAGGGTGTCTCAGAATGGAATAGGCTGGAGTCCCTCACCAGAAGCAAAGACTAACAGTAGAGTGTCGGAATAAGGCTCAGAGAAACATTGCTGGCTGAACCCCAGCAGGGCAGATGCATGGGGAAAGGGGCAAGGGAACACGCCAGAGCTCCAGTGAGTTGGATGGCTATGCCTGGTAGACTCCCTTCATTTCCCCACTGAAGTTCAGGTCCTGGAGATGCAAACGGGGAGGGAGGTGAAAGTCTGGTGCAGAGGGCAGCTGCCTGGCTCTGCTGCAGGGATGAGCAATTCTGTGCCACAGTGACGCCTCACCATCACACTTTTAAGTCAACCTCTGCTCAGCTGGAGATTGAAGATTAGCCCTGTGGCTGGAGTTTAGACTTTAGCTGGAGAAAACGTGGCTGCCGTAGGCATAAGGAGCAGGCCAAGTCCCTCTAGACTTCAGTCTCTCCAATAGGAGCAGGGCTGGGTGCCTTAGTGAATTCCTGAAAGAAGGTTCAAGTTCCCACTGGGGTGGGGGCTGGGAAGGATGGAAGCAGTGCATGCTCCCTCCTGTCTCTTCCAAGTCAAGTGACATGCAAGACCTATGCCCTTGCTGGCAGAGGCTTTGCATTTCTAATATGGTCATCCAAGGCAGAGGCAGAATGTGATTGCTTCCGCAGCACCTGAATCTGGCTACACCCCACTTCAGTCTCCGTCCATCCCGCCAATTTTCCAGAGATGCCAGAGTATATATGTCAGGCAGGATATATACGGCTGAAGGATAAAAGCTTCAGGCTGGTATGAGGACAGCTTGGGGAAGGAGGCAGGCACCGGAAACCCTGTTTGTTGTTAACCACCCAGTTTTCCTGGAGCTGAGCGTCCTGAGGTTCAAAGGGAGCCTTGGTTCTGGGGTCATTCCTGCTACTCCACACTACTAGCTTATATTGTTGGCTGGAGCTAATTACCTACCCCATAGGGGCTTGGATAAGAGGAGCCCCGGCAGCAGCATTATATAGAAGGGACGAGACACTGTGGTGAGGTTCCTATTACCCCACCCAAACAAACAGTGGACCTTTGGCACGTAGGACAGTCTGTTCTCCAGTCAAATGGCTCTCTTTGGGCACTGGCTTCTGGTTATGGAGGGGCTGGGAATGGTCTCAATGCCTTAGAGGAACAACAGTTGATGGAGCAGGTGGTAGCCTCTTCCCTCTACATCCTTGGGGAAGGCTCTCGAGTCTCCTCGGCTCTTACCCCCACCCTGCCACCAAAACCTGGGTGGGGTGAGTTGTTGGCATGGAGATTTCCAAAGAAAATAGAGGGGAAAGTGGCAGGAAGTGGTTGGGTGAGTCAGGGGGTGTCCCCCGGGGACATGGTGGGGACAACGTTCTCCTGACTAATTCAGGGCTCAGGAAACGCCCTAGAGAGACCACGGGCCTCCTATAAGCCCATTGGTCCTTTCTGGGTTAAAGAGGCAGATCCTAATTTGTACCCTTGGCTACAGGCTCTGAAGCTCCCTGCCCCGGGCCAGGCACCTGCACCCTATGTGGCTCCATGCAATAGGCTGAGCTTAGATAGCCCTAATTCCCACCTATGAACCCATGAACAGGATACAAAAGGGTGTGGCTGGTTTTGGAGAGTAGAGGATGCTGAACCCTTAGAGTCCTGGCATCCTGGCTGTTTTCATTCTTCCTCTTTCTGGCCCTCCTCCTGCAGAAATGACTGGGGCTGTTGGGTGCTGAGGGCAAGGCTGGGTCAGCCAGGCTCCCCACTCTGGGCAGCTCATGGGCCTGAGGCCAGATACACTGCACAGCTGCCTGTGATACCAGGCAGGAGGCAGGTGAGATAAGAGGTGTCAGGGCGGGCCAGGGAACTTTTGAACTGAAAGGATGGGAGGGCCAGGAGAGCTCCAGGGAGATCTTCCTGTAAGAACCCAAATGTAGACTGAAAAGGGGCTTCTGGATGGAGCTGAGGCAGAGGGGTAAGGGAGAACATGAGGTATAGGTAGTCATCAAATTTGGGCAGGCTGGTGTCATGGTAGGAGCCTGGATTTTGAAGGCAATAGGCGCTCCAGACCTTGTTTGGTCTCTGTTTCTGGAGGAGACCATTTTCCCAGAGCTTCCCAGTCTCAGGCAGAGGGTACACCTGTTCTCTTCAGGGTCATCTCTTAGTCCTATTGATTCAGGACCAAAATACTTGGAAATGCTTCCAGCTGCTATTCCAGTGTGTGTGTGTGTGTGTGTGTGTGTGTGTGTGTCTGTGTGTGTGTGTGTGTGTGTCTGTGTGTGTGTGTGTTTCCTGAATGCTTATTCCTCTCTCAGTTTCTTGGTTCTTGGGTGTTAGCTTCCCCAGCCATGTTGGGGAGAGGGTCTCTTTTACCTGTAGGCCAACCAAGATGGAGTCCCCTGCTACCTCTACTAGGGCTTGGGAGGGCCCTATGGAAGAGAAGTGTAAATTTCCAATGCCCTGACCAAGCCCAGCATGGCCAGGGACAGAGCTGGGGGCTGGGTGTACCAGCATAGCTGGGACCTGTAATTATTGTTTCCAGGCAGAAGCTAGGAGGAAAATGGCGGGGGGAAGAGTGTATAGAGGTGGAGCTTTGTGGCAGGGCAGACATTCCTTCCCACAAAAATTCTGAGGCCAGGTCCTCCACGGCATCTGCTGGATCGGTACAGCTACTATAGTCTACCTGTCCCAAACCAGGGTCCACTTGGGACAAGTATTTAAAAGACAGCACTCCAAGAGGGCTCATGCAGGTGGCATCTGAGGAGAGCTGCTCCCACCCCACCCAACCCCAGCCTCAGCCCCTCTGCCCTGGTGCTTCCCCTTCTAGCCCGAGCAGCTTGCAGCAGCTCATCTGGAGAACTCTGTGCAGCCCTACTCTCTAGGGCCCCTCTCAGGATGTTGTTAACTATAACCTGCCCGGTCTCTCCAGGCAAGTATCACAGTATCTATCCCCCCACCCACCCACCATCCCCACTGGAAGCCATCCAGGATGGCAAAAGAGCCTTACGTTCTTGGTGGTTGCAGTTCTCTGTCCTGGGAACTTTCCTGTTCCTACTCGTTAGAAGCCCCAGCAGAGGTAGCAGGGGACTCAACCCTGGTTGGCCTACAGGTAAGAAAGACCCCCTCTCCTCCTCGTGGCTGGGGAAGCTAACTCCCAAGAAACCCGAGAGAGGAATAAGCATTTAGGGTCAATATGAAACTTGAGCCTCATGCCTGCAGATCAGGGCAGGAAAATGTCCTCAAGGCTCTTCAGTGTCCGGGACTCCTCTCTCTGTGCCCTTTTCTGGAGACAAGAGGGGCCTCCTAGACGGCAGTACTGGGATGAGTGACAACAACCCAGGTGGAGTGAGCGGAGGGCAGAGGAGCTATCTTAACTCACCCAGACGGCTAGTATTCCCTAGCATCCATGAGACTGAGACTAAATCCCATAGACCAAAGACAGCGGGTAGGCATGCTGAGCCCCTTCAAGGACTTGAAATTCCAGCAGAGACTCCAGAGGGGAGTTTCTGGTCCGTATAAAGAATTTTTTTTTTTAACTCAGGAAGCAGCTTCCTCTAAACAGATAAGCCTTCTATCTCTAGAAATATGTAGGTTGGACCCATCTGACAAGGAAGCTGTTCTGGGTGAGCCTGGTGGTGTCCGGGGTACAGTACAGGTGGGTGAGAGGTTTTTGTACCACAGGCTTTATGCCAAACTGAGAATGGGAGGTGGAGACTTGAACTCAGGTTTCTGAATGCTGGCTAGAGGGTGCCTACCGGATTTCAGGGAGGGAGGAACCTGAAGGCTGCTTGGGGCTAGAGTCAAGGGCAGTGCCTGTATTTTGCTATTGGGAAAAGGAGACCCAACCAAGTTATAGATCCTTGTCGAGGTTGTGCAGTGGGTAATGTCAGGGCAGGGCCATGCTCCAAATCTTCTACAAACATGTACACACACATGCACATACATGGCATAGGGCAAAGAGCATGCTGTCAACACTGCTTCCATCTGGGGACACAGGAGGGGGAAGGTCCTCATGGGAGCCTCTTCCTCTCCTTGCCCTGCAGTAAGGAGAAGGAAGAAAGGAAGCTGGGAACCTTTGCTTTGTGTATTGTTTCTTGTCAGGAAGATAAAATGACTCTGGGAGCAAATAAAGGACCTTTGAGAGCAGCTCTGCTCGCTCAAGGGGTCTCTCTCGTCTTCGAAGCTCCACTCTCTTAGTAGTGGCACTAGCCCTGTGGGCATGGAGCTCGAGGGACATGGTGACGCATTCAGAAATGCCATCAGACACACCAGTGTAAATACACAGAAGCCAGCTGGGACTTTGTGCCACAGAGAGCCCCTGCTCTGCAGGGCATGCTCAGCGTGGTGTCTTGAGTCACAGTGAATCTGAGGCTCTGCTCAGGAGAACTCGGCCAGGACCCTATCAGCTTGTGTAAATTTCCCCCAGGGACTTAAAAAGACTGACTAGTCTCTAATCCCAAGGTGAGGGGTTTTCCTACTTTCCTTTAATCAAGTATTGCTGTTTACATGGTTCAATTTTCAATTGTTTATTGTTCTTAGGTTTTTTTTTTTTTTTTTTTTTTTTTTTTTTTTTTTTTATGGGCTCATCCTATCAGTTTCTAAGGGAGGATTTATTAAAAACATTCACGTTGGGAATAGTTCGATCTGATTTATGTAGCTGTGCATTTTTAAAAATAATGTATTTTTTAGTCTAAATTGTTTTTTTACTGACTATAGGTCTAATAGTTTGATAGTTCTTAGATCATTTAATTACTCTGTAACAAACCTGTTAAGGTCTACACAGAGCCACTTGTAGACACAGCTGACACAGACCCACACAGCTGCACACTGAGCACACGTGAGCCCCGTTTGAGAGGTGATGAGGTGGGGCCCACCGCTCCCTGGCGGGCCAGTGCTGAGTACTGGAGACAGTGTGGTGGGCAGACAGCCACGTCTCTTGAGCTGTTCCTTGAGAGCAGAGGCTCAGCCTTAGCCAGGCCTGGCTCTGGACTCTGCTGCTTCTCAAGGGTGGGGCACAGGAGGCCCTTACCGAAAGTCAGAGCCCCGCGCCTGGCACTTTTTGAGCTGTACTGGTGGCCTGCCTTCAAGTGGCAGGGAGGGTTCAGGTAGCATGGCATGCAGAGGTCCATCCTGGGCTGGGACACGAGCAATCTCAGAGCCACCTCATGGCAGCAACCCATTTCAAGCTGGGAACACTCTGGCCCCCTCGTAGCCAGCACATCAGTCGATGAGCCTGGGGTGACATCGACCCTGAGGTGAGAGTCCAGGCCTCACTGCCTCCTCCTTGAGCATATGTACCTGCTCTGTCCTCTCACATGTGTCCTCTCACTTGCATTCACAAAACTGAGTGCTCCTCTTACAACTCTAGTCGGTGAAAATCCAGGCAAAACTGCACACAGGTGCAAACATGGATCTTCTTCAGTGATGGATGACGACAACTGGGCTTGGGCCCTGTTTAAGCAGTTGTTTGAAATGTACCGGGCTGTACACAATTGCTACGGTTTGACTTTTCTAACCTGCTCGTTCCTGGACTGCGAGTTTCCACAAACCTTTATCATCTCCAACCCTCTTACTGCTTTCCCAGATATGAGTAGCTCAAGTCCATTAGGCGATGGGAGAGCAGGCTTCATTAGCTGTGGAGGCAAGCGAGGTGGTTGCTGCTGGGATGGTGGTGGCCATTGGAAGGGGAGGGCGGCCGGCCTATGTCTTTGGCCATCAAGAGTCGGGTCTCTTCTTGAGTTCACAGGCCAGATGGCTGTCTCCTGCTTCCTGAGAACGCAGACCTCTGGAACCAGGGCCTGCTCTGTTCTGTGTAGACAGAACGTGGTACATTTTGTAGGGCCTGGAACTCAACACTAGTTAAGGACCAGGGGAAGAGATAAACTGGCTCTGCCGACATCTGTGAGAAGGGCAGGGTGGGGACTGGATCTGAGCCTGAGCGGGAGGCTTAGGGACATCTCCATTAATTGGTGTGGAAGTGTTCACTGCAGGACTTCTGCTAGCCAGCAATTAGGCCAGCCTAAGAGTAGAGGAGGTGGAGGGAGAAAAGCCATGAATGTCAGTGAGGGACACAGGCTTTCCAAGCAGAAGTGGAGATAGCCATTATGGACTTCTAGTCATTCCTCCGTCAAGCTGTCCCAGCTTCAGGCAGCCTCTGTCAGCAGACACAGCTATTCTTCCCTTCCATCTCCACCACCTGATATCTCCTGCTTTTTCCACCTTCTCCAAATATCCTGTGACCTTTGAATCTTCTGGAGGCTCTAGAGTCTAGACAAAGCTGAGACCTTAAACCCATTTTACAGATGGAGAAGCTGAGGCCCAGTGACACCCACATTCATGGTGCCAACTAGAAGAGTAAGAACCCGAACACGGGATTCTGCCTCTATTGCCTTTATTGTCATCTGATGATAGTTGGGCATTGCCGCAGACGTAGGGGACACAGCTTTGGGGTTGGCCAGGAAAGGCCCAAAGCTGGAGCTTCAAGGCAGTGGAGGGGATGTGAGTCACTCCCTGAAAGCCAGCACTGCAGACAAAGGCGGGAAGAGTATTGTTCTTGTGAGATAGCCTCAGGGCTGAACTGGGAAGACACCCCTTCCCCTACCCTGAAGAAAGCCTGGGGGCTTTGGGGATACCACCACTCAGTGCAGAAACTGGAAGTGAGCCTTTAGTGTCAGCTTTTTGGGTGGGGCTTAGCCGTCCCTCCTAGGAGGGAGACCAAAGAGAAGAGTCTCTGCACTCTCACCAAGATGCCTCAGCTGCTCTGTGGGGTGCACCTGGCCTCCCTCCTCTCCTGACCTGGAGCAGCTCCCTGCATCCCCTGCGGGATCTTCTCAAGGCAGCCACTGCAGGTGCCATAGGGCTCCAGAGACCTCCTGGCAGTTCTCACTCCCTTCTTTTTGCATGAGTCATCTTTCCAAAAGCGGCTTAGGGGCAGGGACAGCCACACTATACAGTGCTTGGGCCCATGGAGCCAAAGAGAGGGAAGGCAGGCCAGGAGGTAGGAGAGGGGAGAGAGGAGATGTAGAAGGGAAAGGAGATGGAGATGGGGAAAGATTTGGAAGGGTGAGACAGTGCCTCCACTTGATTCTTCCTACCCACACTTCTCTTCTCCCAGACATCCCTGACCACCTCCCATGTGTGACTACCACCTCTCACCCTGGGCATACCATGTAGCCAATGAAGAGGCCCTGCATTACCTCTGGCCTCTGAACAGTCTAGATAGGACTGGGCATGAAGCTAGAGCACGTGGGGGAGGAGACAAAGCCTGATGTTTATTACTTGCCATCTGTATGTCTCGCCCCCCCCACCCCTGTCTCCCTCGGGGTCACACAATGGGAACCTCAGTAATAAGCTATGACTCGGCTGAAGATTGTCTCTCGGTGCCTGGGCCTGGTGCTCTGGGAGTCGTTACGATTGCCACCTGAACTCACTGGGCCTTCTTGCTTCTCTTCTCTGCAGCTGGCTCGAGGTGTGAACTCCGGCCAGGGGCTGGGCATTGAGATCATTGGCACTCTGCAGCTGGTGCTGTGCGTTCTGGCCACCACTGACCGGAGGCGCCGAGACCTAGGTGGCTCAGCCCCTCTCGCCATTGGCTTGTCTGTGGCCCTTGGACACCTGCTGGCGGTGAGTAAGGGTATCCCCAGGTGTGGGGCCATGGGGAGGTCAGGGCCAAGGTAAGAGGTGGTGAATAGGGCTAGTGTGGGTGTCTGTGGTACTCAGAATGGAACTTCAGTGGGGTGGGGTTGGCAGACCCACCCTGGTGACAGGAAAAGGACACAGGGACCTCTGATCATGCCATTTTCTCCACTGGGATTGATTTCCCCCTGGTCTGCTCTCTCTCCCATCCTCCCTGTCACTTCCCTTACATTCCCGTTCCTTACACGAACGCTCTCCTTGCAGATTGACTACACTGGCTGTGGCATCAACCCTGCCCGATCATTTGGCTCTGCTGTGCTCACCCGTAACTTCTCAAACCACTGGGTAAGTCACCGTGGGCAGCCAGGCGCATGGTGGAAGCCAGTTCCTTCCACCTTCGGGGCATTATTTTTCTCTCACAGAGATTCTGGGAGACAGGTAGGACAGAGGAAATCAAGAAACCAAACCCCGAAACGAAGAACGAAGGGAGGGAGTTCAGATCATGAAAAGATTTGTGTCATCTCTACTCTGGCAGCTCAAACCTACCACCCTGCCCTGTGGACAGCAGGGGTCAGATCTTGGCCCCGCCACCTTTGGATTTAGCAAGCTCAGGAAGGTTCTGTGTCTTGAATGAAGTAAGCTTAGGATCTTTGTCTCTCCCATCAGGAGAGGTCCCACATCTGCAAGCAGAGCTATGAGAGAGGACACATCGCATTTTTAGCTTTAATTACTGTTGGTCTGTGTGTTCCTGGCCACCCTTCTATTTGACTAGCCCACCTCTGGGAACCTTCCAAGGCTAGGGGAAGGGAGTAGCACCATCCTCAGGAATGGGCTAATACAGAGATACCTGAGTTGTATACAGTGGCCAGGATATGCCACCACTACACACCCTGGTCTGGGACCACTCTGAGGGGCACTGGGATCAGAAAGTAGGAGGCTGGTGACTGACGACAGAGGGCAGGAGAGATTCCTAGGGCAGGGTAGTGTGGCCAGCTGTCCTCTAAACTTTCACACTTCTCTCCTAGATTTTCTGGGTGGGGCCATTCATTGGAGGTGCCCTGGCGGTGCTCATCTATGACTTCATCCTGGCCCCACGCAGCAGCGAATTCACAGACCGCATGAAGGTGTGGACCAGTGGCCAGGTGGAGGAGTATGACCTGGATGCTGACGACATCAACTCCAGGGTGGAGATGAAGCCCAAATAGAGGAGGCTTGGCCTGGGCATCCATATGGGGGTGGGGCAGGGATGGGCGGAGGGAGGGGAGGGCTGAAATCATATTGTAGACACTCTGACAAGCTGACCAAAGTCACTCCCCAAGACCTGCCTGACCCACATGGTCTATCTAGCCTTGTCTAGGGCAGTACTATCACTGTCTTTCTTTCTGTTTCCTGGTCTCAGAGCTTCCTGGGGACCAAGATTTATCAACTCAGCACCTCACTCCTTTGACATCATCGAGGAGTGAAAGGGAGGGACCCACCTGTTAGTTGTCCCCTCAGAGTGTGCTAGGAAGTCCCCCTCATTCCAAAGCTGCCCAGCAAGTCCCCCACCTTAGGTGCCTGGGATTCTGCCATTGTTGCTTTGTGCCTTTGATCACAGCCTTCCTTGAGTAGGCACCTTATCCCCAAAGGCACTTTGAGGAAGAGGAGGTCCCTTAACTTTCCCCTTTGATCTGACTTACCTCCAGGGCCCTTCCCCTTAAACTCACTCTAAGACCTTGGAATTGTTCCTGTGCTGAGGCCTCAGTGATCACATCTGTAATGTGGCAAGGAAGGGACAGTTTTGGGGAATCTGTAAGTGTGGACATGCCACAGGTTCTAGAAGGGACAGTCTAGACAGCACTGCTTCGTGTACCTGGCCTGAGCTTGTTCCCAGCATCCACAGCCCATGAGCACGTGTGGATGAGCTACAGAGCAGAGGCTGTCCGGGATGCTGGAAGTGCCTGTTCACACACACAGCCTTCCTTCAGGCAGGCTTGCTGTAGCAGAAAGAAGGTCGTTTTTTGGTGGTAAGAGCTCACACTCTCTTACCTAGCTCTAGTGGGTCTGTCCGTGTAACATGGCACCAGCTGGGCATTTGTGTCAGTCCTCTAGTCTCCCTTGCAGTGCAGATCTGGTGTGTGTGTGTGTGTGTGTGTGTGTGTGTGTGTGTTTATTAAAGAGCATTGGGCTATCTCCAGCATCATGCCTGAGGAGAGAAGCAGCTAGATATGCAACAGACCCCGGACAGATGCCCGTGCTGGGCACACAGGGGTTTGGATGCCCCTAGTTCATTATGATCAAGGAGGCCACTCTTGTCCTGGCTCATGAGGCCCTGGCTGGATGAATTTGATCAGAGCCTGGACAATCTGAAGAGGCTCACTATGTGACTCCAAGCACAGTCTTTTCTCTGCACTGACCCGATGATGCAGCTTCTGCTGCAGCCCCCAGGACAGCTCAGAGCGGGGTCAGCTCAAGGGTTGCATTTAGCACTCTAGGTTATTCCATTCAATCTCGCCAAGCCTGAGCAGCTCTACCGCTGTGCCCTTAACCATGTTGTGAACCCAGAGCCACGTTCTTCGGGTGCTTAGAAGGAGCAGAACAGTCAGGAGGCCATTGGCCACTGGCATATCACAGCTGCACACTCTTCCCCATTCCCTAGCAAGCACTGTACCCACTTAACAGATAAAGACACTGAGGAGCCATATGCTCAACTATATCATTTTGGGTCAAGCTTAGCAGTCAAGGCCATGTTTGGCCACTCCATGGTCAATGAAGTGGACTCCTCTCACCTCCAGCTTCTCAGTTTCTTCCTGGGCAATGGCTAAGGGCCGGGGGCGTGGGGGTGGGGATGGAGGTAGTGAAAGCTGTGATGGAGGGGGGCAGGGCAGGCTCATCCCACCTGGTTCTGGCCACTGTGAACCAGGACCCTGTTATCTGTCTGCTCTGTGTATGTTTCTTTGCAATTGAAATTTCATCTAATGATAAGAAAATAAAGGACAATGACTTGTAAGGTCCTCTAGGCCTCCTGTGGTTTTTGCTCTTTTTGGTATTGCATCCCCACAAAGGGACTCCAGTCTATTCTCATTTCTATGTCTCCCAGTCTGAGAAGAGTACGGATGCCCTTGTGCCCTAAAGAAACCTTGGCTCCAGGGAGTGGGTATAGTTATACCACAGACCCTAGGAGGGACAGGGTCTTGTCCTTCATAGGCAGGCTTCTGAAGCTGTGGAAATCTACGAGACAGCTATGTGGAAGTGAAGGAAAAGTCCAGGGCAGTTTAAATGGGGTGATAGGAGCCACTTTGGGTTCTGGAGGGTGGAAGAGTTAGGGGAAGCTGGATTGAAGTCATCACCCTCTTAACACCTGTACTCTCCTCAGGGTAGAGCTGAGGCACCCCAGCTTTGCTTACCCTGGAAGCTCCACCTATAATTATGTCTTGAGACCCCCAGGAAACCTCTTGAGGTTTGACTCATTGAAGAAAATGAGCCCAGTGCTACACAGAGATTTGTCAGGTCCTGACACTGACCCCATGTGGAACACATGAAAGGCTTCAGGGGGACTGAAAACTTAGCCACTGAGAATAGGCCGTACATGGGCAAACCTGCTCCTTCCTACAGAGGCGTGTTCCGGAACGTGAGAACCCACAAACTAATGGAATGCTTGCCATGTGTCAAGCCCGAGTGTCACCAGAGTGTAGGCTGAGGAGGGAAGGGGACATGGGAAGGACTCAGAATATCCTCATGTTTCTGGTAGGATGATATAAGAGGTGACATTGGAGAATACTTAGTGTAGTGTCTCTGACTGACTGCAGTGTACAAGGACCCTGGAGCTGCCTCAGCCCATCCAAACTTTCCTGGCTTCTTCCTGGTGAGTCATGTGTTATTGGAATGAGAGACTGCCTGGTAGGCTGTAGGAACACTGTAGAGGCTAGCCCAAAGCCTCACAGACTCACACTTGAGGGCATGGCAAAATCTCTCAAGTCCTTCTTAGCCTGCCTCTTCCTTGTCCCATGCCCTAGGTCTCAGGTCCCCTTAGTCTCCGACCACTGTGGACTACAGCTACTTAATTCCTGATCAGCCTATCCCACCTCTGCTCAACTCCACAATGGAGCCTTTCTTGCATGACTTCTGTCAGTTGTAATTTCTAGAATCCTAGAGCATAGACGCAGCTCCTGGAGAAGTAAACTGGGGTTTGCAGCTACCTATGAGGTATTTGAGACCTTGCCGTGACTTGCAGTATTAGAAGGCAGAGCCATCTGCATTTACAGAGGTTGTGTGGGCTCCTGAAGGTGAAATCATTCGCTCAAGGCTACACAGCGGGATGGTGCTGGGATTGAGGTTTGAACCTGCTCTGTCTGGCTTCAACAACTGGCTATCTCCATTGTGTATTATGTGATGTCAACCTGTTTTGTGGTGGTGCTTTGGTGTAGAGTTAGCTCTGGGCCAGCAGAGAAGCAAGGCTGAACTGCAGCTGCATCCATTCCTATAGGGTAACAAGGAGGCAAAATTGAAAAGGCTTGCCTATGAGCTCCCAACACTGTGAGAAGCCTGCTCCTTCTAGATAGACACATGTGGTGATGGCTTGAAGCACCACCAGACTGAGGCTGCTTCCATTAACCGGTACCTACTCCTGACTGGGAAGGAATATGATCTGTGTGTAGAGTATATGAACAGGGGAAAGCCAATGCTGCATCATGAGGGACAATAATGCACCAAGCTAAGCCTTATATACACAGTAGGTTTGGGTGCAATAGCCTTGGGGTCAGACTGTCTTAGCCATTTCCATGGGATCAGAGCTCCAGGCATCCATGTCACCAAGTTCTTCAGACTTTGTACTGCTCAAGTTCTACTTGGCCCAACACAGATGAGTGGGTTTGGAAAATAATTGGGGTAGGACGGAGCTTCTTGAGTAAGCAGAGGTCAGAGGTCAACCTTCAGGTATCAGGGCTGTTTTGTTCATCAGATTTTAACACAGGCAGCAAATTTCCTAAACGCCCACAGGACTCAACCTTTGTCCCCAGACTCCTGAACTGTCAGGTGATTAGCATGTGAGGCGTCTTGGTGGGGGGTACCTGTCGCCTGCTTCCTACTGTGACCTCACTGAGACCAGACTATAGGTCACCCACCCTTATCAAAACTCTCCACAGCCTTAACCTGAGGATGATTCAGAAAGCACGGAAGGTCGTGCCTTCTGCACCTGGCCTACAAGGAAGCAGGATGTGTTCTAGCAGCCACTGAATCCTAGAATATTTGTCTTTCCATTAAACTCACAAGAGCAAAATGCTACAACACTGCAATTGCCTCACCCCATCGGAGGCCCCGATGAGGCCTGGTACAGATTAGAAGACTTTCCAAACCCCTTCGCAGCGAGGACCAGCCATAGCCCTGTGTTCGGTGTCCTGTTGGTGTGAGGTTTACTGTTGGGTAAATACTCTTTGTTTCTAAACATGTAGAAATCTGGAATCCTTACAGAGCCTTACTTAGCCTGTGTGTGTGTGTGTGTGTGTGTGTGTGTGTATGTGTGTGTGTATAAAAGAGAGAGGAGACACACACACAGAGGTGTGAATGTGTGCATGTGTGCTCATGAGTGTGAGTGTGCGTGTGAGTGTGTAAAAGAGAGGACACACACACAAAGGTGTGAATGTGTGCATGCATGCATGTGTGTGTATGTGTGTTCATGTATGTGGTATGTATGAGGTAGGCATGCCACAGTGTTCTTGTGGAGGTCAGACAACAGCCTTCAGGTATCAGTACTTGCCTTTCTACCTTGTTTAAGACAGGGGTCTCTTTGTGCCAGGCTCCTTGGCCTCTCTACTTCCACATGGATTCTTCCAACTCTGTCCCATCTTCCTGTAGGACGAAGGTTGAATTTACAGCTGTGACTGCATTTGTTTTTGTTTTTGTTTTTTTTTTCTTTTTTACATTTGTTGCTGCAGCTGTTATTTTGTGCGTGGATTCTGAGGATCATGAACTCAGGTCGTCACGCTTTGTGTGACAAATGCTTTTGCCCACTATGCCATCTCCTCAGCTCCAAACTTTCTCTTGTAGTAACTCAAATTCTTCACAAGGATCAGGGGGATTCTGCTATCTGGGTGCTGGGTGCTGTAGGAGGATGGGTCTTGACAGGCACCCTAGGCTAGATGACCTGATGAGTAGATGTGACCTATTATACTGGCCTTTGTCTTGACACTGTGGACTTTGAACACGTGGGCTCAAAGCAGGCTCCAGTGGGAGATGTGATGACTTAAGGTAGTCACTTGCCACTTGACCCTAAGGACCACAATATCCTTGGGGAACCTGATAGGTGTGCAGAAGGTTTTTTTTTTCCTTTGAGGTTCTCAAGCTAGTCCTCAGTATCCTTGGAACCAAAGCTAGACTCCGGGCTGGAAAAGCACTGGAGGAACTGGTGCCAGGCCCCCACCCTCAATGTGGCCAGGCCATGTGTGGGGCTATTAGGATTTTTCCATGGCTCCTGTAGAACATACCTTCCTTGGTCAGAGGCTTCTCAAGGAGGGGACAGTGATTAATGTTTTATGGACGAGCTGCTGGGCATGATGCCTTGTTTTCTTTAGGTTTAGAATACAATGAAGACGATGATTGGAATTCGCTTCCTAGCAAGGGGGCTGGGTGAGGCCATTCTTAGGAGGCCAAGGACCAAAGGTGCTGGTATTTACCATTCTTAGTGCCAAAAGGGAAGGCAGGTGAAGCCTTTGCTTACAGGGCCATCTTCACAAGCCCCATGGGACCACCAGTCCCATTTGCACTTTGAGACCAATATTCGATGGGGCCTGCGATAAAGGATGTCTAGCTACTTCAAGAAACACTGCATGCAGGGTTTGTTCCATTGCTCTGCGTGTAGTTTACTGACTGGGCACAGGAAGAGATTACTACCTATCTGTAGCTGGAGGGCAACGTGGCTGTACTTGGCTTTATTTGTTTGGGAGAAAGTCTCCAGGTTGGACTTGATATTCCCATGTAGCTAAGGATGATTTTGAACTTCTGATCCTCCAGCCCCTACCTCCTAAGTGCTGTACCACCAAATGTATTTTATGCAATGCTGGAGGCTCCGTCATGAATACTAGGCCAGCACTCTGTCAAGTGAGCTACATTTCTAGTCTCCATTAAAAAAAAAATACTGTAATTCTTTCATGTGGAAGAACAAATTTAATTCATAGAGTCGTCCATTCAGGAAAGGTTAAGGGTTAAAGTGAACGTGCATATGCACTTGAACGGGGACAACTTTTGTCTGTCACACCTTGTTTTAATTTGTCCTTCTGTCTGTCCAGAGACCCTTCCCTGTAGTTAAGTGTCTGGTGGAAGCCCAGTTCAATCCTTGAGGAGTACACAGACTCAGGCGTCTAGGGATCTGCAGCCTAGTCCAGGACCAAGACGACCACACAAGCAGAGGCCACAGAAGCAGCTTCTTCTCCCAGCGACTTTATGCATGGGTGTTGTTTGCTTTACCCACCTTCATGCTGTTCTCACTTAACTAGCTCAGCTTGGGTCATCGGGGGACTAGCAAGCACAGATTTTAAAACAAGCTGCAAAGTAAGTGACAGACTCAAATGTCTGCAGTTATGACATCATAGGCAAAGGAAGAGAGACTCTGCATATAAGTCTAATCCAGAGTAGGGAAATGCGAACCCAAAGAATTAATAACGGGGACAAAGTTCTCCAGGATCAGGACCCACAGTGGCTGCAGCCTCTGATATTCTGGAAGAGGCTAGTGTGTCCTGATACATTATTAACATAAACTTTTTTTATTTTTTAAATTTAGTGCATATTGTTCACAGTGCAACTCAAAGAGAAAACGGAAACCAAAGAAAATAATAAAATTTGTTTAGATTAATTTTAAAATTGATTGGTGGCATTTGTGCCTTTGAGTTGTTAATATATCTCATGTGTCATTTTGGTGTGTGTGTGTGTGTGTGTGTGTGTGTGTGTGTGTGTGTGTGTGTGTTCAGTTCACTGCAAAGGGCTGCTAGGCCCTCCTGTGGAATGCCCGCACTGAATCTGAGCTGACTACAGAATCCACCTGAGGGCTACAGTTGCACAGATATGCCATGCTCACCTCACGCCCTTCTGTTCATCTATTTGAACTCCAAGGACACCTTTTTTTTTTTTTTTTTACACTTGAGTTTTGAACAACATGCGGGCAGCCACAGGGTAACCCTCACTTCTGAGTAGAGTCACTCAGTGTTACGTGCATAGCAAGTAAGTCAAGCCCCTGGGTACCTTCGCCAGGTCATGTGACATCAATGTCCCTATCCACCTTCTTTGTAGGTGTGTTGTCTGACCCTGTCTCTTTCCTTTACTGACACACACAGTGGCATTTTGCTCCCCTCCCTGGGATTTCTTTCACTGAGAAATGGATACTAAATTCTAAGTTTGCTAAAGAACACAAGTGACCTGTGTCCTTGTTCAACCTGTCTCCTCAGCTGACAGTCTACACTGAAGAAGGTATGGCATAGACAGAGCTCAAACTAGGCTTGGGAGGAGGTCTGGCAGGTGACTTAGCATGACCAGGGGCCCGACCTTCACACTGCCTTGGAGTCAGGATGTGTTTCTCCTGCATCTGCCACATTCACCTGCACCTGGGCAGGGCTTTCCAGGCCTTCCTCCATCTGCTCCTTTTCCCTCCTGCCTCTGTCTCTTTAGGATCTCTATTTTTTCTCTCCTCTATCATTCTGCAGACCCAAGAGCCTTCTATTCCCTCCTCTTCCCTCCTCTCCTCTCCTCTCCTCTCCTCTCCTCTCCTCTCCTCTCCTCTCCTCTCCTCTCCTCTCCTCTCCTCTCCTCTCCTCTCCTCTCCTCTCCTCTCAGATTCCTAGGCCCTGAGATAAAATGACTGGTCAACTGTTCGTGAAGTCCCCAGAATCACTGATGCACCTGGACTGTGGCAGATGGCCCAGGGCACTGGCCACGCGAGACGGACTCCAAGAATTGCCCAGGTGCTGGTGGCCTCCTGAGCAGGGAGGGGCAGCGCATCTGCCTCCAGGAATGCAAGGCTCAGAGACACCAGACCAGAAATCCTCAGGGAGGTGGTGGCTTTGCTTCCAGAGGATTCTGAGAGCTCCAGCTCCATTCCTTGCTATCCTTCTATGTGAGCAGGAAACCAACCCAGATCACCCTTGCTGAGATCTTTGGAAGGAAAACAAAACCTAGAATGTTAGATCTGAAAGTAACTAAGCGGACTTGGGGGTTTCACCCATGAGGGTTTTCCATCCAGTGCTGACCCGGCTGTCTGGCCACCTCTGGAGGATGCCGGCTAACATTCCACCTAGGGAGCTGTGATACCCAGTAACCTTCGTCTCCACATTGCCTCTGCCTAGCTGGGGTACCCTGGTGTCCCCTTTCCATCTCAGTTCCCCTGAAATACAGCACTTAGAAGAAGGCTGGAAACAGGTCAGCAGCAGAACTCCTTAGTATTCTAGCCAAATAAATTAGACCCACCCATTCCAGACATCTGCCTTCGAGTGACTGCCTATCATTCTGCATCCCCTGCAGTGTAGCCAGATGGAAACAGCATCCTTAGCCCCTGAGCCCAACACTTTTGGAAGCTGCTGGAGGTTTGTGTTCTAAAGACCTATTTGCAAAGCCCTGTCCTCTTGACCTTCCCACCTCCTCTCCCTGCATGGAGGCTAATCTTCTGTTTCTGATCTATGGGGCAGGTCCTGGGACTTCATGGAGCAGGTGAGCTCATATCAGTGTGAAAGGACAGAAGGTACCTAAGATGCATGTCTTTAGGATGGACACATCTGTAGGTGGGGATGAGGTAAGATCTGAGGGTGATAGAAGAAACTAAGGTCAGTGGGAGGGGTTCTGGTCTAAGTCAACTAAGTCTCACTGGTATAGAACCTTTCAGTTGTCCTGAGTGAGCCTTGGCTTTCACTTCTGGCTAATGTCTGCTGTGGTGGTTTGGGTCTTTCCCTACTTACCTCTCTTTCTCAAAGGCCTTCAGGCCTCCTCATCCCCTACACAGACATGCAGTGGTTAAGCCAATCAACACATCTCCTGTCCTACCTTGACATCACCCTTCAAACTCTACCCAACTACCTTTGGATGGCTGTTTGAGTTCCCAGGGATATGGGGACAGTCATTGAACAATGGAGAGAGGAAGGGTGTCTGCAGCTCAGACTTTACTGGTTGCCTCCCAGCCCCCTCCCCGAGAGAGAGCAGGAATGCTATTTCTCCTGGCATTATGGTCTAGGTTATAAGGAGTAACTGGGGAGCAAGGGCCACAGGAACTGTTGGGAGGGTTTGGGGTTCTCAGTATGTATGCATTTCAGAATGGCCTGGATATTGGGGATCCCTGACAGAAGCCCTCAGAGCAGGGGGGCCTCCAATGCTCCTGCAGCACGTGGCATCGTACAGGAACTTTGTAAACACACTGCCGTGTTTGATGCTGACAAACGAGCTGAGAGTGATGGATTCTGTACTTAACGACATCCGAGAAATCCTTAGGTGTCAGGCGCTATTCTGGCTGCTGGATATTAAACTAAAGGGGGTAGTGTTGACATTTTATGAAGAACAAATCAAAGAAGTTAGTCAACAAGCCCAACAATGTTAGAAAAGGCAGACTGAGATACGGAGCCAAGCTGGGCAGTTCTGGAATGGAGTTCTCTCCATATCTGTGTACTGGTTGGGCAGAAAGGCTGATGGCTGTTCACGCAAGGCAACTCACTTCCTGTTCTAAGCCTCCTTAACTGACTCTAAGGCTGTTGGCTAAGCAGCAAATAATTGCTCATCGGCAATGATAGAACTTGAAATTTTACATGAGAAGAGCTGTCCGCTTTCGAGCAAAGTCTAGGCGTTGGCTCTTCAGCATCCATAGGAAGGCACATGTGGCTCCCCAGCAGGGGAAGGGACATGTCAAAGCATCCTTGAACTCCAAATGCCCTGAGCTCCTCCCAGTTCCCCCTGAACTGGTCTTTGGGTTATCAGGGGAAGCAGCTGAAGCTGTGGACAAACAGGCAGGGCAGGCAGGGACACAGAGACATGTGGTTTCTAAATAAGGGTGGGCGGGACAAAGACAAATCAGGTAGGAGGTGGTGGTGGGGAGCTGCAGGGAGAAGCAGAAGGCCTTAGGTCTCCACCCCACCTTGGACTCACACCCCTTCCCCAAGCAGCAGGCTCCTCCTCAGATCAGAACTGACTGTCATCCCCCAACCCCCACCCTCCACCAGCCCCAGGCCCAGATGCTCTGAAGGAAGCCCAAGGGGCAAAGTCCTAGCCCAACCCCATGTCCTCCCAGAGGGATTAAGGCTGCTTTCCTCCTCAAAGTCTTCCAGGCTCTCTGAACCGCACCGCACCGGGACACACTCTAGGTTTGTAAATAGAAGGAGGGGCTCTTCAGCACCAGGTGCTCAGGAAAAGGAGGGAGCTAATGAATGTGGTGTGTGTGTGTGTGTGTGTGTGTGTGTGTGTGTGTGTGTGTGTGTGTGTGTTTTGCGCGCACACACACGCACGCGGCCCAGTGTTGGTGCTCTCTCTCTCAAGCTTCACCCCTCTTGCTGGAGACACTGTGACCATCTCATTTTTTGCCTCTTTCAGCTTTCCCAGCACTTCTAAAACATGTAGTCAGGCATTGAGGTACACCCCTATAATTCTAGCCCTCTGGAAGGAGAATTATGAGTCCACAGTCAACCATTGTGAGTTTGATGCCATTCTGGGCATCATGAGACAGAGTCAGGCAGGCTGGCTTAGAATCTGGGGTCTGATACCAGCCATTTGATCTTCAACGATCACTGTAGCCTCAGTTTCTTCATCTACAGAATGGGTCCCACCTTAAACTACAGTTTTCTGGCTCACCTTCCTTGTTCCCCAAATCTATAGCTGCAGTTCTGCTCCACCTACACATTAAAGACTGGATGAAACCCAAGTGGGATCAAGCCACTATTTCCCCAGACAACAATTTTCTTCAAGGGGTGGGGGTGGGTGCGTGGTGGGGCTGCAGTGTAGAGTGGAGAAAGAAGAGGACCAGAAACAAGGGCTTGGCCTGGAGGTGCCCCACTTTGTAAATCCCACCCTCTTCTCTATCTATTCATGTCTCTAAGCTTGGGCCTCAGTCCTGTGTGACACAGGGCTGTGTGATGTTGGATAGATCTGCTGCCCTCTCTGGTTCTCAGTGTCTCCGCCCAGAAAGAAAACAAGGGAAACGATTCCAATCCTGCCTCAGGCTAAGAGCACTGTGCTTTTCCTGACATGCTCAGGAGTCCAGGCCAAGCTGGAATTCAGCTGGTAGCCCTTCTTGTTCCTTCTCTGCTGGGGCTTGGGGTTTTCTCCCTCAGGCTGCTCCCACAGTGCTCTGGGCAAGCTGCGCCCTGTGTTCTCTAAGCTTCTATGCAATGACAGCTTTACTACTACTTAGAGAACTTTGGGTGCTTCACTTTCTCCTGCAAACTCCAGCCAATTATCCACACAGGGCACATTCGAGGGACAGTTGGGACTGTCCAAGCCACAGGAGTCTCTGCTCCAAGGAGGAGGGCAAAGTCTGTGGAGAAGTTGGAAGTTTATAAAAGAATGAGTTACCCATGTACGCATCAAAGCACTCTTCCGATAGAGGAAAACAAAACGACACTTGTTCCCACATCGCTTGGCTTGGCTGGAGGCCAGCACTCCTCCTCACCCTTGCCTCTCGCAGCTACCTTGCCCTTCACCTCCACCCCCTTAGCAGTTGCCCTGACCAGAAACTGGTAGAAAAGGAAGGGGGCATCCAGGAAATGAACCAGGGTCTGGGCAGGGTGGTGTTGATTGGGCAGTGCCAAGGACAGATAAAGATATTGCGTGGTCTTTCCACCGCCTCTGGGGAAGCTGGAATTCTCTTCCTCCGTGCCCTCCTTTCTTCTCACAGGTGATCTGGGCATTTAGCATCCAGTACATGAACCCTAGAAACACATACTGTAGAAGATACAGCCTAACCTTTCTTTACCTTAACCCCAAATTTGATCCTTAATTCTAAAACAGAAGAGACCCTAAACTCTGGACAAAAATAGCTCTGAGAGTGACCCATGAAGGCTGGGTCACCACAGGAATCAGGAGAGAGTGGCTGCATCGCTATGGCTGAGAAAGGGCTGAGGATGCAGAATCTGCCTTTGCGCTATCCGTCCTGAGGTGCCAGGGCTCCTGCTTTTTCTAGACCAGTGGTTCTTGACATTCCAAATGCTGCCACCCTTTAATACAGTTTCTCATGGTGTGGTGACCCCCAACCATAAAATTATTTTTGATGATTCTCATTACTGTAATTTTTCTAGTTATGATGTAATTATAATATCAATAATATGCAACCCTTGTGACCCACAGGTTGAGAACCACTGTCCTAGACTGTTTCTTTTCTCTGGAAGGAGGGCAATGTGAGAGCAAAGCTAGGAATTATGGTTACGCTGGTCTTATCTGGAGTAAAACCTGTGAGCTTCATCGAAAATCCATTTGAGCCAAATATCCAGAAGCAGCTGATCCCCTGAGCCTGTTTGTGTCTAAGTCCCCACCCCAGCCTGGGCAAGTGTATGGAACCCTCGAGGATTGATTTAGAAGCGCTCTGCAGTCTGTAGCTAGAAGGTGATGTAGTTGCTCAGGTTCACCACTAGGGGTGGTGAACGCAAGCAGGACCAAAAAGTCTCAGCAGAGCTTTGCAGACACCAGGCGGCTCTCTGTGCCAGGGAGAAGGAAAGTGCCCACTATCAAGAAGTCCACCTGTTTGTGGGATGGGTAGAAAGACTTCATCCTGCTATCTCCAGTACCCACCCAGCGTGGTGGAAAAGCCGTACCATTTGCTACTGCCACAGTTTAAACGTAATTGTATGTGTAAAGGCTAGATAAATTTTTCTTAAAAATGAGAATATTGAGAATATTGGAGTAAAAGATAACGCTTGTTTTGGCTATCCCTGGGGACATCCAGACATCCACACAGACACTTTATATATGAACTTGGTTTTTTTTTTTTTTTTTTAAACTACTTCTGTACTTTCTCTTAAAACCTATGTATTCTAACGATATTTACCGAGTGGATTTTACCCACTGTGGATAACCACGATCATGATCCCTGGACCATCCCCAGCATCCCTAAACATCCCCTTCCCAGCCTTTCACTCTGCACTCATATCCATCCCCTCTGTGCCCTGGCTCCCTCTCAGCTTCTCTGCTGCCTCAGTTTTCTTCCTGTAGACTTGTACCTGGAAGGAATTATACCGAGTCTGACTCCTCTCACTCAGCACAGGGTCCCTGACATTCATCTCTGTGCTGTGTAAGATCCATGTCCCCTCCTCCACTTTAAAAAAAAAATCATCAAGTAATATATCGTAGCATGTATATAGCACGTGGATTCCCACCAGCAGTAGGTATCTGCAGTCTTCCAGGTTTGAACCGGAATGGATAAAGATCTCTGGATATTTGAATACACATCTCTGTATGATCCTGTTTTTGTTTCCCTTGGATAAATACATACGTGGAAGGAAGATAATTGGCCCATATAAGTGTGTTTGCTAGCCTTTTTAGTGTGGAGTGTCATGTCATGGAGAAGTTCCTATTTCTCTAATGGCCAGGGATGCTGAATATCCTAGAGTGTTCTTACTTGCTATTCATGGCTTCCTGAACTGTTAAGAGCCCGTCCATTCTTCTAAAATCCGTTTGCTTCTGTATCATTAAGGGGTAGGTGGTTCTTATGACACATATACTTTAGCAATGTTTCCTCCCAGCAGCTCCCCTTTTCTTCTTAGGTGAAAGGAAAGAACGTTAGGCTTAGAACCACTGCAGATGTCACACTGAACCCTGCTCATGGTAAACCTCACTGCACAGCCACAGTGCAGTGATAAAAAAAAAAAAAAAAAAAAGTAAGAATCAGCATTAGCACTGCATTGTAAAGAACCGCACATTTTCTCAAGACCAAGATCCAGTTATGTCTTCCCAGTCTGCTATAACCTGTGTAGGTCCAGCATTTTGTCAGCATCCATCAAGTGCCTTGTGTAAGACTGGGCCTGGAGACTATGACACCCGTTCTCATTACATCACACCAAGGTGCACCCGGCTTCTCCCTGAAGATGAGAACATTTCTCTCCTGCTAAGCTTTCTCTCCTGCTAAGTTGCCATTTTTCCACTTCACACCTAATGCACACCTGGCAGAGATATTTGGAGACCAGACAAATATCCTGTTCTTTCTAAACTTTTGCAGTTAGTGGTGAGTTTGCTGGCGGCCACTGCTCCCATGTTGTTCTAAAGGGAATGTTCTGTGTCCCTTGTTTCAGCTACCTTTACTGACTGGAGTCTTCCTGCAGGGGAAGAGCTATCCCTTCTCTGCCATCTACTTATAGCACTGGGCGGGTGTTTGCTCTTCTCTTTAGATCATAACTCCACACCCCGCTCTTTATTTGAGGGCTTATCTGCCCAGGCCCTGCTCTGGGAGCTCTGCCAGGCTTCGTGCTGGTCCTGTGATGCCTGGGTTTTCTCCCCAGTTATATCTCTTCCCTCCATGAATACTTTGTCTGTTTCTGCACCAAGAGAGGTTCCTCCAGGCCTATCCTTAATAATTTATGATGTAGTCCCCACGTCATGAGGACCTAGGTCCCATATTGCAGGCGGTATTTAAATGTATTTAAATACTAGCCTGGTGCTAGTTGCTGTGGAGATATTGCCGCTTCTGTGACGTCAAAGGCCACAAGTGGGACATTTGTCAATGTGCATATGTACACACACATATGTTTATGGAGTGAGAGATTTGTATATTGATAATTGACTGATCCATCAATCAACCATCCACCATATCATCTATTAAAAGGGAAGCTTGATTTTACACTAATACTGTGATTCTGGTTCAGCACAAACTGTTGGTTCCTCTTTACCTTCCTAGCTTCTAACTATAATATTTGTTTCATCACACAGTACCCATTGTTTGGCTTACATCCTGGTGAAAAGCGAACTGACAGAGATTAATATATGTACAGTTCTTTTATTGTCTTACAAAGATCAAAAGAAGACCATCAAAAACCATTCAGGGGGTTGACACACCCGAGAGCAACTTTCAGGATACAGTGAAAACCAGTCAGCTTATCTGCTAGAAGAGGGGCACGCACAGCCTGTGACAGCTTCTAGTTTCACCAATCACAAGCCTTCAATAAGCACCCACCACAGGTTTTCTGCTGAATCACTAAGGGGGTGACCTCTTCCTGCTGTGGGATGGCCAGAGCCATCTCTCCCTCATGAAGCTAACCACCCATGTGAAGCCACCCTGACTTGTGCAAGGTATCTGGAGAGGTTGTGACTGCAGCAAGCCCCCTAACCCCCTGAACAAAAATTGCTATTGCACTGTTCCTGCAACCCTTCATGGGCCTCCCTGTATACCTGAGTGTGTTCAAATCAGCTATGCCGCCATGTGACAGTCTGGCTGATTGTTTGTTTGACATCTCTCAGCTCCAGGCAATCAGCACAAGGGGAAGATTTGATAGATGTTGGTCAAAGGGTCATAAAAAGATCCATCTCCCAGTAGCTTAGCTTATCTAATTGAAAAGTAAGCACAAAAAATGTTTATAATAAGGACTATGGTGTGGTGATTTTAACAGTACTTAACAGTGTTTAACCTCTGGCCAACTCTCTTTAAGGAGATGTAGATCTCTTGGATCTGTTTCAGCTGTAGAGCAGTGGTTCTTAGCCTTTGGGTCATGACCCCCACAGAGCTCATATATCAGATTTCCTGTACATCAGATATTTACATTACGGTTCCCAAGAGTAGCAGCATTAGAGTTATGAAGTAGCAGCAAATGTTATGGCTGGGGTCACCACATCATGAGGAACTATATTAAAGGGTCACAGTACTAGGAAGGTTGAGAAGCACTGCCTTAGAGCGTTTTAAGAATCAGTGGTGCTGTTTTACACTCTTAGCGAAGAAGGTCTCAGAGGGTTCTAGTTCCTCTGCGTCTTTATAAATATTTAGCTTTATCAGTTTAAAAATTCCAGCCCTTCTAATAGGTGCTAATAGGTATATAGCTTATGGTTTGTAGTTTGTGGTTTTAATTTTCTTAATGACCTATGTGGAGAATATTCTCAGATGCTTTTGCAGTTGATGTGTCTTCACTAGAGAAGGATCTGGTTAGTTCTTTGGCATGTTTGAAATTTTACTTTGTTTTTCTTTTAATGGGTTTTGAATGCTTTTTCTATATTATTGCTACAATTCTGATATAAGATCTGACATCTGATCTATAAGTCCTTTAAAAATAATAAACTAATAAATTAATAATAATATAATAATAATAAATGACTAGTTTGTCTTCTTGTTCTCTTTGCAAGCAGATATTTTTGTCCGTTGAATAATAATGTACTTAGTTTCCCCTCATGTTGGCTATACTGTGATTAGCCTCTGCTAAGGACAAACTCAAGGACACGTGAATCACTCTGAGCTTTAATCCAGATTATTTATTGGTTTTCTGTTTGAACTTAGGTCTATGATGCTCTTAGTTGAAAGTCTATTTTATTAGATACTAGAAAGGCTACTCCCAGCTTGCTTCTTTGGTCTGTTTGCTTGGAAAATCTTTTTCCAGTCCTATGCTCTGAGGTAGTGTCTATCTTTGTTGCTGAGTCATGTTTCTTGTATGCAGCAGAATGGTGGATCCTGTTTTCACATATATTCTGTTAGCCTTCTGTTTTATGGAGGAATTGAGTCCATTGATGTTGAGAGCTATTAGTGACCTATGATTGTTAATTCCTGTTAGTTTGATGTTGTTGTTGTTGTTGGTGTTGTTGGTGTTGTTGTTGTTGTTGGTGGTGGTGGTGTGTGTGTGTGTGTGTGTGTTTCCCTTCTTTTGGTTTTGCTCATGTGAATTTTTTTTTCTGTGTTTTCTTGGGTGTACTTAATGTTGGAGATTTCCTTCTAGTAACCTCAGTGGGGCTAGATTAGTGGAAAGGCATTGTTTCAATTTGGTTTTGTCATGGAATATCTTGGTTTCTCCATCTATGGTGATTGAAAGTTTTTCTGGGAATAGTAGACTGGGCTGACATCTGGGCATTCAGGATTATCTATACTCAGAATTTCAAGAAGCTATGATTCAATCCACTAACTTCATCCCACTGCAAAAGGAGCTCCACTGACAGAAGTTAGGCAGCACAAATGTATGGCTATAAATATTCATTCTTAGAGAGCAGTTTGATAATGTGACCATTTAGCAGAACAAAACAATGGTAGGGATCCCCCAGTCATGGGCATTTCACCAGGTTTACAGTACTAAACAGGAAATCCTTACTGTGGAGCAGGCTTCACAGCCAACCAGAAAGTAGTTGGTTACCACCCAGAACGGCACTATTGCACCGCTGGGTCCATTTTGTTAGCAGGTCAGTGTCGGGTAAGATCATTGATGGCTTTTCTTCCCCAGAGGCTGCACACAGCATTGTATGTCACTAAATATGCTTGCAGCAGGGAGAAGGGGTCCTGATCAGTTCCAGGCTAAATTCTCTCTGTCCTGTCTTCAAAGTGAGAGGTGTCTTCAGCAATAGGGTATTATCACCTTTCTCTGGTAGGAAACCAAGAGTAATGGCAGTACGTAGTGTTGTTTTGGCTGCCTCTGAGACCTCTCTGACCAATAACCTATAAGGAGGCATCCCATACCTAACACTGAGATTTTCAGTTAATAACCCTTGTATTCTGAGATCAACATTGCTCATCCATGAAGATACTTCTGTTCAAAGTCCTTTAAAAATATATATTGTCAAATATATATATATATATATATATATATATATATTCATTTTTTAAAAATTGCAGCATTTTCAATAATAAAGTTTAAAAGAAATAAATTAAAATATATTATATATATATATATATATATATATATATATATATATATACATATATATATTTAATTAGTGTATAAGCTACTTTTCCATAAGGTTTCTTCCTTATATATCCTTAGTTTTCACTATACTCTCTCCTCTCCCAACCTCCCTATCCCTCCTTGGATCTTTAACCTCAAGTACATTTCCATTCCCTTTCAGGCCACCTATGTTCTAGTATCTCCTCTAGCTGAAATTTTTCTTGGGTTGGAAGATCGTAAGTTTTCATATAGCTTTTTCATGTACACTTCATTCTGGTTAAGCTTCCTGCAAGCATCTTATTTCCCAATCTGTCCCACTCTAGACTTAAACCTTTCTGCACCCAGTATCCCTACTCATCTTTCTTTTCCCATTCCTAGTGATTAGCTGTTGGAAGTTCACACCCAGTGCTTCATTTCCTAGTATCCTGGCTTCCACTCCAGGTTACTGCACTCCAGGTTCTGTTCAAGACAAAATTATTGAAGATATAATTGACTATGAAAGGAAACATGCCACGTTTGTTTTTCTTTGCCTGAGCGACATAGTATTAGTTTTTCTAGCTCTGTCTATTTACCTGTGCCTTCAGTATTTATCTATTGCTTTGATAAGACACCATCACCAAGACAACTTATAGAAGAGTTTATTGGGGGGCTTACAGCTTCAGAGGGTTAGAGTCCATAACTATTGTGGCAGCAGGCAAGTGTGGGCCTAGAGCAGTAGCTGAGAGCTTACATCCTGATCTACAAGTAGGATGCAGAAAGAGCTAGCTGGGAATGACATGGGATTTTGAAATCTCAAAGCCCATGCCCAGTGACATACCTCCTCCAAAACGCCCACTCTTTCTAATCCTTCCCAAGCTGTTCCACGAACTTGGAACCAAGAATTCAAATATATGAGCCCATAGGACCATTATTATAAAAACCACTACATCCTGCAGAGTTTATAATTTTATTTTTCTTTACAACCGAGGAACATCCTATTGTGTATGTGTACCACATTTCCCTTATCCATTCATGAATTGATAGCCATCTTGAGGCTATTGAGAATCAAGACGGAGTGAACATAGGTATCTAGTGTCTCTGTAGGAAGATACAAAATCCACTGAGTATATGATATGCCAATAGTGATATGGCTGGGTCACATGACAGTTCTATATCTAGTTTTTAGAGAAACTTCCAGATTGATTTCCAATAATGGTCTATAAGGGTTCTTCTTTCTCCACATCCATGCCCAGCATGCTGTTGTCTTTTCTGATCCTGGACTTTTATAATAATACTTAATCCACCAGCTACTTCTAGGAGCTTTTCTGTAGGTGCTTTGGATTTTCTACAAATTATGATGCCTACTAAAAGAAATCCAGAACAAAACAAAACACAAGAATTGCTCTATTTTTCCATTGACAGCTATAGTTCCCAACCTTCCTTTTGATACTGAGCAGGAGTAGAGAGAGATGCTCTGTTCTTGGGTCTCTATCTTAGGGGACAGCATTAACCTTTTGTCATTTACCACAGTAGCAGCAGTGCTTAAGTTCTCATTTATTTATGCATTTATTTACAGAGAAAATTGCATACAGGGGTACTGTATTCACATCATTTCTTCTCTCCCATGGCCTCACCCCAAGACTAATAGCTACAAATCAATGGAAGAATTCATCTTCTTTAGGGATGAGGACCCTAAAACATGATCTAACCCCAAGCAGACTAATCACATATACATATGAGCAACACTAAGATTTGATAGGTTTTGTTATACATTTATATGTACAATATAGGTAATAATAATTAAAGAATAAAAGGGCACGTCTTTGAGAAAGAGTTGGGGGCACGCAGGAGACGTGTGAGAGAGAAGTTTAGTACAGCATTGGGGATGACACAGGAGAGCTGCATTCTGGAAGCCTCTACACAGGTTGTTGGTAGCTTGTCTCCTGGAATGTCCTGTCATCATCAATTGTTACTGCCTACATATCTTTGAGAAGGACAAGGTGTTAAACACAATCCCTGGTAGGTAAGCAGATAGGGAGATGGGCCATGACTGGGTAATAAAAGTAGCAAACTTCAAAGATGGCTGGCTTCTTCCTTACCTTCCTGACCTAAAACAAAGCCTGGCAGCTTAAAACAAAGGCCCTGTAGGCCTTTCCTCCTACCTGTAGGTCCCCTGATTGTGGAGTAGCTCAACAAGTTCAAGGCTGGATCAGGGCACACTTTTGCAATAGATTTGGGTCAATCAGCTATATTGTCTTTCTTCAAATGTCTAAATTAGGGGAGGAAAGCCTTTTACACTTTAAAAACTCCCAGTCTTCAAGGAGACACTTGTCTTTGACTCCAGAGTGCCCCCTCTACTTTGTGGAGGGCCTTTGTCCTGTCTGCCTGCTGTGTGTGTGCCTCCTCACTCCTAATGAAAGCCTTTTTTTTCCAACAGCTGATTCTGTCTGTTCCTGTTTGCTGTGTTTGCAATTTTCCCAGCTGAAATCTGACATGCTTGAGAGTTATCCTGCCCTTTAATTCTTTAACCAGTAGAGAAAACAAAGAGGATCAAGACCCTTAGATAGAAAGATTTTTGGGAAGGGCCTTGTGGGTCTTGTAAGTTTTAGGATCTTCCTGAGTCTTAGAGTTTGTTAGGTTCCTGAGTCGTGGCTTGTGTGTGCCAGTCTATTGGAGATCATTTCCCCTCATATTTCCTCCAGTTATGCAGCGTTTGTCTCAAGTAGGAACGGGATTACTTATATTACTGGGCTTTTCTGTTTGCACATCATTCAGACTTATCTCATGTACCCCCAAGTTCTGTAGCTTCTCCGGTTATTCTGTGAGAGGCTCTTTAATTCCTTGTTTGAGTCCTTTTCAATGCAAGCAGTTCAGATTCTGAATGCTTCCTGATTATCAGTTTCCTGTACTGGGCTGGTACCGAGGCTTCCATCTGCATGCTGAATCATGGGTTTTCTCTTCTTCTACATTAACGACTGAGCCTGTAGGCTCTCTTCTATCACCTCTATCACATCCTTTTCTTTTTTACCAATTCTTCACCTTTGGATCCCAGAGAGTGCGCTTCGACACAGCTCTAACTTATACTTCGGTTCTCTTCCATCCTTTAAGCAGTAAGAAACAGCAAGACCACAGCTCCATCTCATCCTCCATGTTTTCTGTTTTCCCTGCCAAATCAGAAGCTAATGTGCTAGTGTCTTAAGTCACTGTTCTATTCCTTGAAGAGGAAACATTTAATTTGGGGAGTCCTTACAGTTTCAGAAGCTTAGTACATTATCATCACAGTTTGGAGCATTGGTGGCAGACAAGGAAGACAGGTGTTAGAGAAATAGCTGAGAGATCCATCCTGATCCACAGGCAGAGAGACTGAGACTGAGCTGAGCCTAGCATGGGCTTTTGAAACCTCAATGCCCATCTTCAGTGACACACTACCTCTTAATCCTTCTCCAATAGTGCCACTCCCTATGACTAAGCAGTCAAGTGTAAGAGTCTATGGGGCCCATTCTTATTCAAACCACCACAGTTCTAGATGGCATCTTTTTCTAATTGTAACTCTTGTTGGCAACTTCTTTTTGTGTTGACAGCTAAGCCTCAGACAAAATGTCTTTTTGCTTACTACAAAGGGCATGAACCTGACTGCACAGCCTGCTTGCATTTGTGTATCATTTGTGAACTTCCAGAACATACACAATGCTCTCTAGCCCATCAGTCATTTAGGAGGTGGTACTTTATTTGTGTGGTGGACTCCATTCATCAAGGAGGCATGCTACCCTACTTAGAGGAACATGGTCCCCATGGAATTCCCTCAAGGATCCTCCACAGTTGGATGGCTTGGCCTTTTTAGCATGTCTTATAACATTCACCACAGGAGAATGCAATTACCATTATAGTAAAGATGTACACTGTGAGGAAATGAGCCCATATTGAAATTGCTTCCTTAGAGACTCTATCTTCACGTGGGTCAGCATTAGTTACATGTCTCAGGCCCTTTGCAGGACTCATGTAATTACTCCTAACTCATCTTTGGTCGTGGTTTGGTCACCAGCTGTATTGTGTGACTTTCCCTGGAGAGCTATGAACTCTCTCTGAGACTCTGTTCCTCATTCTCCAGCTTCCAGTTCCCTCCTTCACCAGGACCACAGCCTGGGGCTAGGTTCTTTCTCTTTGAAATGTGTCCTGAAAACTACATCTGTGTGCAAAGGGCCTGGTGTGTTTATGATTTTAGTTTATGAGGGGTTTTGTTATTGTTTTGTTTGACACGGCTCTGAGGTCTGTCTATGTTACTCAGGCTTGCCTGAACTTTCTACACAGCCCAGGCACTCCCCAAATTAAAATCCCACCTGTGCCGGGTACACGCAGCTACATTTTGCCTTGTTTGTTTTCAGCATCTGAAAAGCAATGCTTTGTTCCTTTTTCTGGATTTCTTGTTATTAAGGTAGAAGGGCAAACCAATCTCTGATATTCTGTGTTGACTGGAAGTAGTTTCTGAAAACACATTTTTGATGTATTTTCATGTTGAAACAGTACATTTAACTTATATTTTAGTATGAGTTATTCTTGACATTGAAGTCAGGACCAAAAGCTTCATGTTTGCTAAACAAGCATTTTACTACTGATCTACCATCAACTAAGCTCAAGTTCATGCTTAAGTGTTTCCTTATTGATTGATTGATTGATTGACTGATTGATTGATTTTGATTTTGTATGTGTGTGTACAACAAGTATGCTGTGGTTCATGTGAGGAGGTCAGAGGACAATCTTTGGAAGTTGGATTTTCCCCTCTACCATATGGGTCTCTGGGGTCAGACTTGTCAACCTTGATGACAAGTGTCTGGACCAGCCGAGTCATCTCACCACCCCACAGTTCATCCTTTCATTCATTATATGGATAGACTACATGTTAACCTCTTATTAGAACAAAAATAGGAAAAAATAGAACTTTTTGTTCTTAAGACATGTTCTTTATAGACTCAGGAGGCTGTACCAAATTATTTCTAAAAGCTGCTCAGTAACATTTTCATCCATTCACCACATGAAGATACATGTTTCCTCACATCATCACAACAGTGCATTATTGAACACAAACATTCTGAGCTGAGGTTGGACAGATGGCTGGGAGGTAAAGAGCATATGTGTACTCTTCTTGTGGAAGACCTGGGTTTGGTTCCAGCACCCACATTGGGTGGTTTGTAAACCACCCAAGACTCTAAGGAACCCAATACCTGCACGGCCACTGGAACTTCTATTCCTCCAATAATACACAAATTAAAAATAAAATAAAGCTTGAAGATACGACTAGTACAATGTAGAGAAGGAGGCAGCTTTGTGTGTTTATTTTCTTGAATACTATCAATGTTAAGCAGACGCTGTGTGTGCTTTTCTTTCATTGATTTCTTGCATGTACACGTCCTTAGCTCACGTTTCTACTGCATTTCTCTCTATTGCTGGTGTGTGAACATTTTGGAAGCTCTACCTTTGCACGTCAGCGTATTTCAGCGTGGAACTCGTGCTTCACTTGCATCCACAGTGTTTCTTCTTGAACACACATTTATTTTAATGCTCACATGGTCAATCTTATGGACATGTCCTTTATACTTTTATTTTATCATGTAAGAATGTCTTCTTCTTATTTAAAACCACATGATGAATTTTTGTTTTTTGCAGTTCTTATTATCTTGCCATCTTATTGTTAGGGGTCTAAATATTAAAAAAAAAACTTTTATGATTGTGAGCTAGAGATGTGATCTTTTTTTGATACAGAGGACCAGTTGTGCCAGCTTTGTTGATGGTCCATTCTTAGAAGTGCTGGTTTTTATCCACTAACAGCGAGGCTCTGGAAGGCTCCACATGCCTTTCCTTGTCTATCTATGCCTATATGAAAGGTTAGAGTGTTAACCCCATGTGCTGGATAGTTTTATGACACAAGCTAAAGTTATCTAAGTGGAGTGAACCTCAATTTCAAAAATGTCTCTTTATAAGATCTGGAAAGTCTGTAGGGCATTTTCTTCATTAGTGATTGGTATTGGTGGCCTCAGCCCATTGTGGGTGGTGCTACTCTTGGGGTGGTGGTCCTGGGTCCTATGAGAAAGCATGCTGGGCAAGCTGTGGGGACCTATCTAGTAACTAGCACATCTCCACGGCCTCTGCATCAACTTCTGCTTCCAGGTTTCTGCCCTGTTTGAATTTCTGCCCTGACTTCTCTCAGTGATGGACTATTACCTTGAAATGTACACCAAGTAAACTCATTCCTCCATAAGTTGTTTTGGTGATGGTCTTTTATCATAGACTAGTAACCCTAACCAGAACAGGCCACTTTAGAGGTGCAGGAATAGAAGCTCAGCAAGCAAGCATTGGAGGCAACTCACGCTGTGGGTGAGGTAGGGTGTTCTAAGGAAATGCATGGGGAAGCAGAAACAGGTTGGTTAGTGCAGTTTTGTCTTGCTGACCTTTCAGACTGGGTGGATCTTTGCATGGTTGTAGGAGCTCCCGACTGCCTACCAGCAGCACCTGGCTGCCCTCCTCCCCATCCTTAGTCCCTGCCTTTGGGAGTAAAACACACTGCCAGACATTGTTACATGTCTCCAAGGGGAGTAAAGTTTCGTTGTTAAGTGCCACTCATTTAAATAATATGAACTGCTATGAATTCTTGGTATCGATTATTAATACCACTAATGATGGCGGGGGAGACGCTAATCGTGAAGCATGATCAGTCATGTACTTCTTTGGGTATGGTAGCCTCTGTCCCTTTTTAGTGACATCTTCTCTGTAGTCATTGATTACTTCTTGCCTGTGTCTTCCCAGCCTGCCAGAGAAGAGCCCTGTGTGCTGTGTGCCACCCACGCCGGGCAGCATGTGCAGAAAATATTTTCAGCGTTTTGTTGACAACGATTAAGGGTGGAAAAATAAAGCCCCGCTGATGTCAAATGATTCCCAGATGTAGATGTGGTGGTGGGATGTTTTCCACATTCAGGACACGAATTCACTAGAAACACATCTGGCACCCCAAGCACAGAGCCAGACGGCTCTGTAAATGGATATGGCTGTCCAGTAGTCAAGATCCCTTAGTTCCCTCGTCATTCAGGGTTGTCAAAGGTGACATTCATTTTCAAGCTCCAAATGCTGAGTAAGATCTGGCCTTATTTAGTTCATTGTCACTAGCCAGGCCAGTTGAGAGCTTGTATTTTAAAGTAGAAATAATGAAAGTGACTTCCTTTACTTCGACAATGGAACATGGATACCCTGCCCACCTCGAGTGGCCCAGCTCCAGGGATCCTTCTGAGAGCTCTCCAATTACCCTTTGGACAGGGGGATTATTGAGAAACTCTGCCTAGACCCATGCGAATTTGGGGACCTTGACGCTGCAGATACCACTTTGCCCTCTAAGCGTCCCTGTCAGGTAAACAATGTGGCACATTCTTGGGCAGCATAAACTGCATTTAGTGACGGACTGTTTTGTGGTGCCAGGGATTTGAACCTGGAGCCACACACATGTTGATCAAGTGCTTTACCACCAAGCCACACTCCCAGCCCCACATGGTCATTTTTCATAAGGCTCATTCAGATCTTCCAGGCTCCCCTGTCACTTGCCCCTCTTCTTTTTGGTCCCCTCAGGTCACCCTCCAGCCCTGTGAAAGAGACTTAGAGCATCAACAAATCTGGGGCTCCTTAAAAACTTGGGGCAGCCCTGGGCACCATATTTTCTGAGGTCCCTTCATTCCGGTGCAGGTATAGGAGGCCTCTCTGAGTAAGGCCATTGGGGGAACTCGGCTCAGAAAACAAAGAGAAAACATCCTGATTAAGTGAAAGTTTCCTGTGGCTGTCACCTCTCTGTGCCCTGTCTGTGTTCTCTGGGTCCACTCAGACATAAATGTGGGGTGGCAGAGCTCAGCCACCCACTGCTGAGGACACGGAGTCCCATTTAGGGCTGGCAGTAACACAATGTCCCACCATCCTGTTCAATATTCAGCTGGGTGTCCCTTCTGTTGGCCCTGCCTACACGAGCGGTTACTGGGAAGGTGAGGCAGCAGAGATGCAGCTAGGTGGCATCAGTAGAGACAGCCTGGGAAGGAAGGACCACCACGGCTCACTGGGGCTGACTGCAGGCACCATTGCCATGGATGGCCTGTTGTGGGCTACCCGTGTCCTCTGCTTGCTCAACCTGTGCGGAGTTGTAAGTAGCTAGCTCAGACCTCCTTCTCTGTTCTTTTGGGTGGTGGCAGTCTGTGGCCAGGGAACTCCTGAGTCTGGTGGCTCCTTCCTTCTTTCCCCTGACTAATCTTAGATCCTGCCTGGAACTGAGCTGCTTTCTTGTTCCCTCACCTAGGTCCTATCTGCGTCCTCTGGGAGCCCCAGAGATAACTGTCCTAAAATTCTGTCCTAAAATGGCTAAGCCAGATGGGGCCTCCCTGTCATACCTGAGCCTGCCCTTTCTCTAAGCCATATACCCGAGGATACTACCCGTTCCTTCTCAAAACCAACCAATGCTGTCCTCCTCCTGGGTCATTTCCAGCATCACTGTTTCCTTGAAGGGAGTGTGAACAGGGACCATGTGGGGCCTGACGACGTCGTGAATACCAGCTCTTCCAGCTGTGGCATTCGGAGATTCTTCCGCTCACATAGCCAGGGTTGGAGAAGCTTCAAAAACCAGCTACTGCTCCCTGGCCTGTGCACGAGGGTGTGGGGGAAGCCAAGAAAGGAGGCTTCCCTGAATGTACTGCAACCTTCCCAGCAGACTTTCTGGGTTCCTGTCAGTAGCATCAGGGGCCAAGAAGGAAGGAGTCACAAGGTGCTAGGCGGCTCAGATGGGAACTGAGGCTACCTTCTACTGCCTTGCCAGAGGTGACCACCCATGCCAGCACCTCACTGCCCTTCACTCAAGAGGCTGGCATCTGCAGACCATGAAGTGAACTCTGTGACACCTGAGCTTTCATTTGCCTCTATGTAAGAGAGAGAGAGAGAGAGAGAGAGAGAGAGAGAGAGAGAGAGAGAGAGAGAGAGACACAGACAGACTTGGGCTACATGTGGTGGCTCATACCTTTAGTCTCAGCATTTGTAGACATTAGAGGATTATCATGACTTTGATGTTAGTCTGAGCTATGCAGAGAATTATAGGCCAGCAGACCTAGGGCTACCAGGCCTCAGGGAGGGGGTAGGGATAAGTGATCTGACCTGTCCAGGGCTAGCATGTGAGTGTCATGCAGGTAAATTCCATGAGCTCCTTATGTGGCACAAAGGACTCACATCCTCCCCTGTGTCCACAGCACCTTGAAAGCTCCAGACAAGAGGAGTAATTCAGCAGCCGGTGTAGATACCAGATTCAGGACTAGAGTTGACCACTGTCTCCCAGACCTTGAGGGGAGAAGATGGTCAGGTCAGGGAAAGGACCCGTGTGTGTGTGTGTGTGTGTGTGTGTGTGTGTGTGTGTGTGTGTGTGTGATGTATATGTGCATGGATCTTGCAAGGGCATTTGGATAAATCTTGAGAGATGCTAGGACTTCTAGATCTCTAAAGAAAAGGTCAGATGCCAAATCTTAGATATACCCCAGATCTCTGCCTAGCCTAAAGCACTTGGGCTCCACACAGCCCCTGAATCACTAGTCAGAAACACAGAGATGTCCAGAAAAATGTAGAGACCATTTCTTGTGGCTCCCAGGCTCTAGGTGGCATCCAGTCTTTAACCTTTATGATCACCAAGCCATGCACGAAGGCAGCTTCCTTTCTTCCCACCTAATGATAAACTCAGTTGCCCTGATGCAGGACCCTTACCACCCACCATACTTCCGTGCATCCTCATATGTCCACTTGCCCTGAGTTCATTGTCTGCATGTCTGTCTGAACTGTCATCCACTCCATCAGCCGTACAGTCAGTCCAGTCCCCCACTCCGAGCCCCTCCTTCCTGTTCATTGTGCCTTCGTCTTTGTCAGGTGCTCTTGTCTTCTTACTCCCATCTGCCTGTATTCTTTCCCACTTACTAGTCTATACATTTGCTCATGTGACTTGTCTGAGACACAACAGAAGTTCAACATGCTTTTCAGTTGGCTAGACCCAGGTGGTCTTTCTAGAGTCTCCTGCCCTGGCCTGAGGCATTTCTTCATTTTCAGTAAGCACCATAGCTTCTGTCAACCCTTTACATCACGTCCTCTCTGATTTGGTCCCTGTGTCCTCTTGTGATAGCTCTGGGCCCACTCAGATAGTCAAGGACATCTTCCTGCCTGGAGATCCTTGACCATATCTGCTAAGTCTCTTGGCTGTGTCAGGTGACACATCTGCCCGCTTTGGAGATTGGGACAGGGACATCTTTGGGGACCGTTGTTCTGCCTATCAGGGCTGTTTATGCAGAAATACTTCCAGGGCCCGGAAGTGTACAGGGTAGGGGGTGGTGGGGAAGGAGGACAGGCCTCATCAAGGACTGTACTGTCACAGGCATCGATGGGAACTCTAGATGACTTTCTTTAATGTGTCTCAGAATTCTCTGCCATGAGATGGAAAGGTGTATTTGTTTCTCCCTTCTTCTCCATTCTCTCTGTCCCTCCTTCCTTTCCTTTCCTCCCTCTCTTCTTTCCCCTTCTTCTTCTGCTCTCCTTCCTTCCTCTTTTTCTCTTCCCCCTCCCTCCTTTCTGAACATTCCGCCTCTATTTCTCAATCCTCCTTCTTTATGTTGCCCCAGTGCTCATCAAACATGTCTTGATATCTGTGGGGCAGATGAGTCTTTCTTAGAATTAGGGCACAGAAATGTACCTGGCTTGGTCTCTGTCTTCAGGTGACTCCAGCTAGAGAGCACGAGGCCTCCAGTGGGCTTGGCTCATTCTGTCACTATTTCCCATAGGCACTGGGTCATCTCCACCTGGAATGTGACTTTATTACTCAGCTGAGAGACGATGAGCTTGCGTGTCTTCAGGCAGCAGAGGGGACCATCAACACCTCCCTGGGTATGAACGGGTGGGGATATCCCTGATTCTGACATCTCCTCTAGCATTGCTCTTCAGAATGACATATCAGTTTCCCTCATAGGTCACCCCATGTCTCCTCTTTCTCCACCTAGGATGCCCTGGGACCTGGGATGGGCTGCTGTGCTGGCCCCCGACAGGCTCTGGCCAATGGGTCTCCCTCCCTTGCCCTGAATTCTTCTCTCACTTTGGCTCAGACACAGGTGAGTGGCTTAGTTATGGCAGGGGAGCAAGTGGTCCCTTCTGGTTTACACATCACTGATTTGGTGATGGACTGTCCTGGATTTCAGTCTCACTTTTCTATCTTCCTGAAAAATTTAGTCATCTTAAATAGTGACTGATAGTGCCAACCTCCCAGCGTACGATTAATGATGGCATTGGAGCAAGGGAGGTGGTACTGCATTGAGGAGGGTGGGGAACACCTTCTTCTCCACTTGACCTTCTGGCCTTCCTGTCTCTTATGGAGAAGGGGGTATCATACTTCCTGCCCTTAGGATATAGAGGTCCATCATTCCACTCTGTGCCCCTCAAATCAACATTGTTCAATAGAACTTTCATGGAGAACAAAAACAGACTACACTGGTCCAGAACCTAAGCCATGGGAGAAGAAGACTCTTCTTTTCCTGTGGTTAAGAACTCCTTGCTTGTGTACACCCCACAGGGGGACTTGACAGCCAGGGCCCTCCCACATTCTCCTGGAAAAGGGAGGAATTCTATAAGCAGAGACTCTTGTTTGTCTCTAGGGATTGTGAAGAGGGACTGCACTATCACTGGCTGGTCTGATCCCTTCCCACCATATCCTGTGGCCTGCCCTGTGCCCTTGGAACTGCTGACTGAGGAGGTAAGTGGTAGCTTACTATCTCAATGGATGGCTGTCATTCCCACTAACCATCATGTGGGCATAGTAATTACAGGAGCTGTCCAGCAGATGGCAGGAAAGTGCCTCTTGAAGCTGGTCTATTTACTTCAGGGTGACACTTGGGTGACTTTGCTTTGATGGAGAAAGGGAAGCAGAGGCAGACTGAAAGCCATAGTCATTCTCCTCTTTGCCAGCCTTTTCTCTTAGTTTCTGGTGCGGGTGTGTGTATGGGGTAGGGAGATGTTTAGTTATTTCAGAGGGAATGAGGATTGCTGCTGTGTTCCACAGGAAGTGCTTGCTTTCGCTGGTCCTCAGAATACTGTATCCTTCTCAGGTACAGTATACTGGGGTATGGCATGGGCAAGCTGGAGAAACACAAGGGTGTAGTAATTACAGAGACTCCTATCTCTGGGCAGCATACCCCACGCTGTGTACAGGTCAGGATCTTCTCAAGGCACATTCACACTCGAAATCCCGTTTCTCCCTGCCCTCAGCCCTTAGAGCAAAATCACTGGGGGTACTTACCTTTCAGATGAAGAGACAGACCAGAGAAGCACAGGGATTGCTTGAGATGACCAGCAGAGCCAGAGTTGCAGTACTTGCTCACACCCTTAGCTCCAACTGATTCAAACACTTGGGTACCAAAGAGCCTTTTCCTGCCTGCCTCTGGCTGTTCCTGGTATCCAGGATGTTACCTTTATATAGGATGACAGTGTTCTCAAGCTGGCAGCCAGCTGGTGTCAATAAACAGGCCCAAATTCCTCTTGTGCGTTTGTTACTCTCCAGGGGTAGGCAGCTTCTGTTGGCTCTTCCCACTTCCAGTGCAAGTGTAAATCCTTAGCACCTCCACTTGCAGGGTCAGTGACTTATATGAGGCTTTCTGTGGCATCAGTGACTGGGAAGTAGGTGGAGTTGCAGACCCCTGCTTGATTGACAAGCCTTTTTTTTCTGCTTCTATTGTCCCCAGAAATCTTACTTCTCCACAGTGAAGATCATCTATACTACGGGACACAGCATCTCCATTGTAGCCCTCTGCGTGGCCATTGTCATCCTGGTTGCTCTCAGGTTTGCTATCCCTGTCATTTGCTCAAGAACCATCACTGGCTTCCTACTGTCTGGGGACCAAGTCTGGTTCTTTGCCTGCATAGTCAATAGGGGCTCAGATCCAGGCGAGATGACCTTTGCTGACTTCTTGCCTCTCTCTGCATGGGTGGGCCCTCTCTTCACACACCAGGCCTCCGTTCTCTGGTCACACCTTTGCTCGTATGGATCTCATCCGGTTTGCTTGCAGTGCCTCCTTTTTCTTGATGGTGTGTTTATCCCTGCCAACACCAGAAGCCCAGTTCTCGTGAGGTTCTAAGAATCCTCCTTGATCCCTGCATGACCCTTTTTTGATTGCAACTTTCTGACCATTATAGTATTTTTTGGTTTGGTTTTCAGTATTGGGGATTGAACACAGGATCCCCTGCATGGCCTCCACCAAACCCACCCTCAGCTCTTACTGCTGGGTACAATGGCTTTTCAGCCTTCAAAGGTTGAGTTCCCCATGGGACTATGCCTCAGAGGGTAGTTCTCCGATCATCAGGGGCTGCCTTAGGTTCCTACTGGGCTGTGGTTGCCTCTGCACCCACAGTTACAGAGCTGTCTGAAGGTGGGACTATAGAACCCCCTGTTCCTGGACCTGAACTTAGGCCAGGAAAATGCTGGCCAGCTGACCTTCAGGGACACACTGACACATTCTACCATTTCATTGGGTTTCGTTTTATCTGATGTGTCTCTGGCTACTGTTCATTGATTCACCTTCTGCCGAGCTTCCCAGCCATGCCAGGCCTGTTACAGGCCCTGGGAAGGTCTTTGGCAGTTAGGCTTCTATGTTCATCTCTCCCGCCCCTTCCAGGAGGCTCCACTGCCCCAGGAACTACATCCACATGCAGCTGTTTGCCACCTTCATCCTCAAGGCCAGTGCTGTGTTCCTGAAGGATGCTGCTGTCTTCCAGGGGGATAGCACGGACCACTGCAGCATGTCCACTGTAAAGGCTGTGGCTGGAGGGGGTTGGGGCAGGCCTGAATGTGCCTGACCTGTTGCTACACAGGCTGACCCTGTATTCATGGTCAGTGTCAAGGGAAGGAAGCCTCAGGATCTCCCCACACACTCATAGATCACAGTGTCAATGTGAGCAGCTCCCTCTGCTAGGGGCATCCTTCCTCTTTCATCAATGTCCCTATTTTAAGTTGGTCACAGCAGCTCCTGTGCCAGCCAGCCATGGCGTTGCCTTTCATGAGTATGCAAGGACCTGGGTGGAGTTTGGCCCCTCCTTCCAGAAGCACCCAGGGGACAGGAAGCACCCAGACTTGAGGACTGCTGGGTAGGGAAAGGTGACAGCTGAGAGAACGATAGGGCTTCAGGGAGGAGGTGGCCTGGGAGCTGCATGGCCACAACAGCAGTGAGATGGGGAGGAAGCTTTCAATGAGAGGAGAGTCTGAGGCAGAGCCGCCGCACCGGAAGTCGGAAGTCTCAAAAGCGGAGGGGTGGAAAAAGGAGAGGAGAGGATCAGATCGAAAACTGAAAGGGTCAGAGTTTAAGGTCTTTGAAAGTGTTCTGGAAATGCGTAGACAACTGAGTGCCCAGACCAACAAGTGGCCTGATTTAATTAATGAATTAATCACTGACTGCACTCACTTAGGCCGGGCAGCACACCAAGTACTTTACACGTATTATCTCTTTTGATCTTAAAATGCCTTGAAGGCCTCACTTTAATCCCATTTTTGTTAGCAAGGGGCAGCTGGCCAGGTCACCCAGCCACACAGTTGGGGAATAAATAGAGCCTGGGCAGCTGGGCTCAGAGGTGGTGCGGTAGCCCACATAGGCAGGTGAGGGAGGAGCAAACCAGATGTTCGCATGCACGATGAGCACATTCTGATCAAAGCTGTGCGTGGACAAGCAGCCCATGGCTATCACTTTAAAGGAGAACTTCAGCTTAGGAAGGATGCATGATGACAGAGGAGATAGAACAGTGTCTGTGTGTGTGTGTGTGTGTGTGTGTGTGTGTGTGTGTGTGTATTTGTCCCGAGACATAGCCATGAGAGGTCCTGGAATTCTTCCTTTCACAGACAGAACTCTTAGGCTGAGATGGTTTGCATGGCTGACAGAGGAGACAATGAGCCTAACCTGTGTGCCTGTGCTCCGACCATCACAATTATACTCCTCCTTTGGCATCCCAAGGACTAGAGTGGTCCAATCCAAGGTGGAGGGGACCTGAGGGTTTGGTGTCTCACTGGGTCGAAAGAGACCCAATGGGGGCTGAAGTGTGTGTGTGGGGGGTCCAAGCTCTGAAGTATCAGGTCCCTGCTCTCAGATCCTGTGCAAGCTCTCTGTGGCCATCTCCCATTTTGCCACCATGACCAACTTCAGCTGGCTGTTGGCAGAAGCTGTCTACCTGAGCTGTCTGTTGGCCTCCACATCCCCCAGGTCCAAACCAGCTTTCTGGTGGCTGGTTCTCTCTGGCTGGGGTGAGCATCAAGGGCTCATTGACCACCATAGGGGAGGTGACGGTTGGGAGGCCCTGGGAGCTCATAAAGAGGCCTTTCTCATTGTGAGTGACTCTGAGACTCAGGGAGGGGGAAGGGTCAGGCCACGGTGCTGTGCTGAACATCGGGAAGTAGACCAGATCCCCTCAAATCATTACCTAACCCCACCATTACAGTCTGCATGTGGATAACAGATTGGTGGGAGGTGGAGGCTACACTCAAGGCAAAGGGTGCAGGGTCCTCACTCACCTCCGTGTTGCCTTACCCACAGGGCTCCCTGTGCTATGCACTGGTACGTGGGTGGGCTGCAAACTGGCTTTTGAGGACACTGAGTGAGTAGAGCAACTTCCTTATCCCCATGCTGTCAGCAAGGCGTGTAGTAGACCATTTAAGGAGGAGGAGGAGGAGGGGATCCCTAGGTTAGAGTGTGGCAGGTGGGCAGGCTTCTGGTAGTATGGGGGTGGAGTATGGTGGGGTGGGGAACAGGAGCTCAGGTGGGAGCTATAAATCTCAAGGGAGCAGCTCTGAGCAGGTTTTCCAAGGGCAAGAAATGTCTGGACAAGGATGAGAAGGGCCAACCAGCCTTCACTGGGACTCTCCTTTGGAGAGGCTGGGACGTAAGATCAGGCCAGAGGGAGACAGAGTGAGGCTGAAGACTTGAGCACCAGACAGAGAGGGCCCCAGGAGCCATAGCATGTGTGTTGAGGAGGTGCATTATCAGGGTAGAAAAGAGGGCACCTTCAAGACCAGGCACTCTTCTTCCTAGGTGCTGGGACCTAGACGACAGCTCCCCCTGCTGGTGGATCATCAAAGGGCCCATAGTCCTCTCTGTTGGGGTCAGTCTCTGAGGCCAGTGTTCTTTGCTTTATTAACACAGCCTCCAGGTTTCTTTGTGTGGAGGGAAACCAGTGCTTAGTTTCTCTGGCACTACATCAGCACCTAGACCTGATTTCTAGTTCCCATGTGTCTGGCTTGCAGAGCATCTCTTGTTGGGGTGGTAATTGGTAGTGGATGGTACCTACAGGTGAGCTCTCAGCTGCTCCTACTCCTGATGGGGCATGGCTCCTGTGGGTGTGTGATCTCCCCCCCCCCCCCCCCAGCAGAGAAACTGTACAGTGACGGACAGCTGCTTTGTACCTGAGAGATCCTGAGAGGTGGCTGGAGGCAGGTGGCCAGACCTGGTTCTCATCTTCCCCCCCCCCGGGGGCTGGAGAGGGGGGTGGGAATCCCTCATTCTTTCTCTGCCCTGCACCTCACAGGTTTGAGATTCCTAGTCACCAAAGGGGATGGGACCAATCCTAGGTCAGCCATCTAGTGCTGCCCCTGACCTTCGCACCCACTTTCCTGTGCCTCATTTCCAGGTGAACTTTGGGCTGTTTCTCAATATAATTTGTATCCTGTTGAGGAAGCTGGAGCCTGCACAAGGTGGCCTACACACGCGGGCTCAGTACTGGTATCATTCATGTGTGTGTGCATGCACGTGTGGAGGTGCCGTGTGTGTGTGTGTGTGTGTGTGTGTGTGTGTGTGTGTGGTGCATATCTGGGGAACCTGCATGGAAGGCACTTGGAGGGAATGACATTTGTTTTTGTCTCGTCTGGCAGCTATTTATTACCCTGGGCCTGTCCTCTTCCCATGTCCCTAGAGAGAGAACAGATCTGGGGCCTGCCTCCCATGAGATCACGGTACAGGAAAGTGGCACACCAAACTACTAGTTACCATGGCAAATGGCTGATACAGGCTGCATCTATTTCTATGGGGCCTGAAGAAGGAGATTATGTCTAAATGGGAGAAAAGGGTAATTAGAGAAGGGTTCCTGGAAGAATTAGACGTTGAAAGATGTACATAGACTTTGGAGTAGCCGGGATAACTGCAGGGCCACAGCAGTGTGATGGTTCTTAAAATAAAGAAGCCCAGAGATTTGTGTGGAGGACAGAGTCTCCAGGATGGATGATGATGGACAGCCTCAGAGTCTAGAATTTGTCTTTCCCAAGGCGGCTTTCCAAGTCAACACTTCTTCTTATCCCACTGTTTGGAATTCATTACATCATCTTCAACTTCCTGCCTGACAGTGCTGGCCTTGGCATCCGTCTACCCCTGGAGCTGGGACTGGGGTCCTTTCAGGTGAGAATCCCCCTATAGATACTCCTTTCCTTCCAAGGACTATGGCAGCAGGCCTCGACTAACTTCATGTTAGGGTGAGGTGTCCTTTTTTCTATTTCTCTTTCCTTCAGTACACTTGTCTATCCATTCATTCTTCCATTCATCTGTCCATCCATCCATCCATCCATTTATATTTCTTTCCATTATATCATCCATCTATCTGTTCATTCATTCATTCATTTGTCCTTTCTTCTATTTCTCCTTCCTTTCAGTACACTTGCCTATCCATCCATCATCCATCTATCTGTTCATTCATTCATTCATTCATTCATTCATTTGTCCTTTCTTCTATTTCTCCTTCCTTTCAGTACACTTGCCTATCCATCCATCATCCATCCATCCATCATCCATCCATCCATCCATCCATCCATCCATCCATCCATCCATTCTTTTTATTCCTCCTTCCTTTAGCCACTTGCTCATCCATGCATTCTTCTTCTCACTCATCTGTTCATCTATCCTTCCATCCCTATGTTAACCTACCTATCCACCTGCCCATTCTTCTTCTGCCATTCTTTCCTTTTATCTATCCATCCATCCTTTTATCTATCATACATCTACCCACCAATATATCCATTCCTCCTTCTATTTCTCCTTCCTTCACTCCACTTGCCCATATAATCATTCTTCTTTCATTCATCTCCCCATTCCTCCATTGTTCCATCCATATGTCAATCCACCTATCCATCCATCTGTCTTTCTTTCCTTCCTTCCTTCCTTCCTTCCTTCCTTCCTTCCTTCCTTCTACCTACCCATCCATCCATCCTCCCATTCATTTACTCATCTTATCTTTTCAGTTCTTACCAAGTACCTATTATGTATCAGGCAATGTGCTCACTAATGCAGATACAAAGATGAAGATACACAGTGAGGTGGGGGTTATCTACACAGCTCTAGCAGGCGTGTCATGATGACTACATGACTTGGTATGTCTGGTGCAGTGACTGATGAGTGAGGGAGAGGACAAGAGAAAGACTGCCACATTCCAAAGTCAGGCCAAAGTGTTCTAATGGAGTCCTTTCTTCTTTTTGACCCTGCAGGGCTTCATTGTTGCTGTCCTCTACTGCTTCCTCAATCAAGAGGTATGTGTGCTCCCAAAGGTTCACCCTTACTCAACAAGCAGATCTTCTCCTCAGCTCCTTTTCTTTTGCCCTGGTCCTGTAAATCCCAGCACAGTTGACTCCCATGATCCTCCACTCTTGTGATCCTTTGTGTGAGTAGGTCCCTGAATCACATTTAATCTGAATACTTGTGAACACCTTGCACACATTCCTTCTATGAGCTAAGCTAGGTTCCACAACCAACGTATGAGATGGAGGTCTTTCAGGAGTCAAGGAATGGTGGAGGGCAGAGTAGATTGGTTGGGGGACAGAGAGTAAAAGGACAAAGACAGGAACCAAGAAAGTCACAGGTCCATGTAGAAGGAACTGGGAAAAAGAGTCACATGTAGAGACAGAAAGAGCCAGAGCAGAACAGGAAACAGAGAAACCCTTGTAAGAAACGGACTCTGAGACTATGATGCCAGACGTGGAGGCAGGAGTGAAGTAAGCAGACAGAACAGAAGCCACAGCAATGTGGGATTATAGGAGAAGGCAGACAGATGAGAAGAGACAGTCACCCAGGAGACCATGTGGCTTTTCTTCTTATCAAAGTCCTGCTGTGCAGAGATGAGGAGAATTTGGCTGAGTTCAGATCCCCAGGACTCCGGCAGCTTTGCACAAGCTGGGTCACAGCTCCTCTTGATGGCCCTGGTTCTGCCATGGGCTCTGTGATTAACAGAGACCTGACTGGCTCCTATCCTATTTCCTACTGTTAGGGAATTCCTTCCTTCCTTCCTTCCTTCCTTCCTTCCTTCCTTCCTTCCTTCCTTCCTTCCCATCTGCCCATCCATTCTTGCCTTACCTGACACCTCTGTCCCCAACTGACTGTCAGTGTACCGAACCCATTGTCTGAGTCTTACTCAGCCTTATCCACGAAATGAACACAAGGCCGTAGAATCTGAGTATAGCAGTCCCAAGAGTCCTGGGAGCCTTGGAAGTGGCTGGGGTGAGGAGGCGCCTCACTGAAATGAGCTGAGTTGGGGAAAGGGGTTCACACAGGAAGTAAGTTGGGAGGAAATTCATTTTAGGAAGCAAAGTTGGAGACGAGATGGTCACACACTTTTGGTGACAGGGAACTTACTTTCTTTCAAGTATACTTTCTACTTTTGGGGCAGCTGTGGGAAGACCTTTGTTCTAAATAGCAGTCAGTTTCCCCTTTACCTTTCATACAGCACCCGGCTAGCTATCAGGCAGATTGTCTTTCAGCTCCCTCCGACCCCCAGCCAGACAAAGATATAGACTGCCCCACTCCACCTTCCCAGCTCTCTCCCTTCTGTCACACCCACCGTCCTCCCAGACTAAAGCAAGGGTGGGTCAATGTTACTCAGAGAGGATCACCAGGTCATAGGCCAAGAGACACAAAGGGCACCCATGTGTTTGTCCAGCCTCAGACACAGGCAGTGATAAAAGAAAGTTTTCAAGGCAGAGGCCGGAAACAGTCCAAGGATAGACAGAGTAGTAGAGTCTAGCAGGGCCAGTGACTAGGCTTTTCTCTCCTGCCCTGTTTCTCCCACGCTAACTCACCCCGCCCCCCCCCCACCGTTAGTCTCCTGGGGTTGAGCTGAGGCGTGGCAGTGGGATCTCCCTAACATCCTCTCCCTTGTCTGTGGAGGTGAGGACGGAGATTTCACGCAAATGGTACGGCCACGACCCTGAACTTCTGCCAGCTCGGCGGACCTGCACTGAGTGGACCACACCTCCCGGATCGACAGCGAGGGTGCTCACCTCTGAGTGCTAGACCAGCCATCACAAGGGCCGGGCCCCAAACCCTGCACTGAGACTGCCATGGCACAATGGGCAACGTGGTCCTCCCTCCCGTTCCCGTTCTCTGCATCTGCTTCCTCTAGATCCCCGTATATCAACTTCTGACTTTCTCAGTTCCTGTATGTGCCCCCATCTGTTCTTTCTTCCCAGCTACGGCTATTGCCCAAGGCTCAGAGAAACCAATAAACTTGTACATGAGTGATCCACCGTTGAGTCAATGTGGCTCCGAAGGAGAGCTCTTGTCAGCAGCCATTATTTGCACTTCCGGTGCATTCCTCATCTTTGGCTCCAGCTGCCTTATTGCCATTTGTCTCTATATGAATTCTCATGTTTTATTTATTTTTTAAAAGCACTCTCTTTTGTCTGAACCCCCCCACTCTCCCTCCCCTCCTCCCACAGGCAAAGATATGAATCTTTGCTTTTCTGTCTTGCAAGCGTGGAGTGTGCCACATGTCTGTATTTGGATGTAAATAAATGCTATCTGTTATGTGTCTCATCCTTCCACTAATGTTTGCCCCGAGCACTGTGCTTTTAAGGGCTCCACTGCACTGCTGAGGGTACATCTGGTCTGTTTTGACTACACAGGGCCGCCTGACACCATCGTCCATGGATCACCCAGCCCCTTCCCTCTAGGTGAGCATCCATCTGTCTGTCTTTCCAAGGACTGTAAGACAAGCCTCTCTCTGGGCTTACACCAGGAAGAGAGCCCCGGGGGCATCACTCACACCTCACTTTGAGATGATTCAGTTGTGCCAGATTGCAGGCTTGCAAATTAGCAGCCCTTGCATTCGGCAGTCCTGGAAGCCCCACTAGCATCTTGCATTCTTCTTCCATTTCATGTTTACAAGCTAAACGGGTGTAAAGTGGCAGCAGGCTGTTGGTCCCCTCACCCCTACATCAAACAAATATGAACAGTACTTCTTGTGTCCATTAGCCTTCTGAGCTTGTTCTGGACTAGCTGACACCTTAGTCTGTTTTTCTGAGGGGTGGGGGCATCCTTAGTTCCACTTCTCTCTCCTTTGTTACTCTATTTGTGTCCTTGGTTAGTTACCTTTTTATCACAACGGGGGTGGGGAGGGGGGATGTGGGAAAGAGAATTTATTTTAGCTCACAGTTTGAGAGGGTTCAGCTCACCTTGGTGGGAAAGGCATGGCTGGGCAAATGGTTCACATCTGGGGCAGCAGGGATTCGAGACAGCTGGTTTCTCTGCATCAGCGTTCTGGAGGGTAGGAGCTCTGGCTAGAACCAGAATCTGGCCATAACCCATAATGCCCATTCTTCAGGAGCCGACCTCATCCACCAAGGACTTCTTCTGACGTTGCCACAGTCTCCCTGGGCAATGCTATCCGGGGACCAGGTGTTCCAACATGAGCTTATGGGGGGGATATTTTCTATTCTAATATTAATATATGCCATTCTACATCCCAGCCTACTGCTAGCTTCTCTCAATCAGTGAGGGTCCCTGGATGCCACACATCCTCACTCTCCATCATCTTCCACCCTCCTTGTTGGCAGGAGGAAGGAGAGAGTGGGTGTTGTCCTTAGGGACCTGTTTGCTGACTGATGGGATGGAGGGTTTTAGTAGGACAGGAAGAAGTATACATGGTGTTAGGTCAGTTACAAACCCTCGTTGACTTGGTCTACCACAGAAGTTATGCTCTACAGAGCCCGCTGCACCCTCCCAGGAAGTCCTGCCCCACTAAACAGCCCTCCTCATCTCTTTCTCCTGCTGCCCTAAGAGCTCAGACCTCCCCTTCTATCAAGCCCCTGCCTGCGTGGGCTGATGGCCAGATGCTATTTCCCATGTTCCAGAATTTGCTCGTGGCTCTGGGATGCTCCATGGTCCTGTGCCATAGAAAGGATTTGTGCATTCTATATGGCCATCTTTCCTATCCAGGCATCCTTCCCTGTGTAGTGGGAATAGAAAGGCTAGCCTGATGGTGTGCAGGTGTGTCTGATGGAGGATGATGACAGTTTTCTCTCACATTCAAGAGGGTACCTGAAAAGGGTGCAGCTATATGAAGCTCCATGATTTCCCACTACAGGGCTTTTGCCTTGGCAAGTGGCAGGCAATGTCTGAAGACCACGGCCTTTAGTCTCAGATCACATAAGAAATTAACAATCATAACCATGATTTGGGGCACAGAAAGGATTACGAATGAAATAGAAACCAGCTATATTCATACAAAAATACATATGTCTTAAGATACCTTATTTCCTGAAAGTTTTTTTTCTTTGCATTTCAGAAACATCTTGGTGTCACAATGCGTTTGTCAGTTTGCTTCTTGTCTTTATGCTTGAAAAAAATAACAATGAAAGACGATAAGCACATGGATGGTCAGTGTCGCTAGTCATGAGGAAAATGTAGAGAAATCCACACTGAGATATGGTCACACCTAGGACAATGAGGGCAGTGGAAAAAAAACTAGATGAAAAAATGTTGGTAAGGATGTGGAGAGACTGGAACTCACACATTACTGGGGGAGCGTGAAATGGCCATATTCCTGTTCCTCACAAATGCTAACCTTGAGTTACCTACTGAAAGCACTCCAAAGCATGGGTCAGGAGAACCAGAAACATACCCAGAAAATACTTACATATGAACGTTCCTAACCTCCTGTCCTCTGATAAATCTCAGTATATATGCATACAATGAAATGTTAATTCTGTCACAGAAAGCTCCTACATACACAGACCCCCAGGACACTGCTCCATGAATGAAGTGAGTTACAACACTGGCATTTGCACAAGATGTCTAGCATCGTTAAAGTACATGTTGTGGCTGAGGGAGAGGCATGGAGGTGACTGGGAGAGCCGTGAGTTCTAAAGTGACAGATATTCTGAAACTAGATTGTGATGGTTATGAATATGCAGAAAAACACAGAATAATACACTGCAGAAGGGTGAATTTTCTGTCTGTGCATTATATCTCAATAAAACCATTATCTAAAAATGAGTAAGTGGGCTGGTGAGATGGCTTAGCAGGCCAAGGCCAGTACTTCAGAAGTCTGGTGAGCCACCTTCTATCCCTGACATCTATGTAAAAGGTGGAAGGAGAGAACCAATCCACATGCCCTCTGCTCTCCTGACACACTTGGTGCCAAGGCACGTGTGTTCCTTCCCCGAGCACTTAAAAACAGTGATTAGTGGATGATGTTGTGGGACATCTGCAGATACTTTTTTTTTCTGCCATGAAGTTTGCAAAGTCTCTATAATGTTCTTTATTTAGCTGAAGATTATTTATGAGCTATGGTGAAGCCTTCCTCTTTCTCCTCATACCGCTCCTTTTTCTTCTCTCCCACCTTCTTCCTCATCCTCTTCCTACTCCTTTCTCTCCCTTTAAAAGTCAATAGTTGTGGCGACAAACTCCGTTGCATAAAATTCCTTATGAACATTAAAAGGGGGGCAGGTTCAGATGAACAGAGACTTCCAGAGTCAATTCTCTTAGACTCAGGATTCTTGCACCGACGCAGACTGATCCCTGGAAAAGCTAGTCTAGAGCATTTTTTGCATGACAGTGACAACATGTCAGATTTTCCTGCACTGTTTCCATAGAAACATCTTCCACTAACACTTACTGGTATTGCCACTATTGGTCGAGTTATTGCAGTGAGGTTGGTTAATGGTTAGTGTAAGCTTGGTTAGTGTTAACGTTAGTGGTTAATTAGTGGGGAATGGTCAGTTAGTGTTAGCAGTTACAGTCTAGTGTCTAATGTTAGTGTTGAGTGTTAGAAGTTAATAGGAAGGTAGTTGCTAATTAATAGTTGGTGGCAGTAAATGCTAGTTAGTGGCCATGTAATACTTACTTAATGAAGCTTATGATGCCAGCTCTGGTGGAAACACTGGCTTCAGGAATTACGTAGCTGCTCCTAGGGGTTTTATTGCGGTTACTTCTTGGCACCTTCTGATTTTGTTATGAGCTTCAAATCCCTACTAACTCTTTAATGCACACTATGACAGGTCTCTGTAGACTTAGAATATGTCTGCCCATGCACGTTCATGGCAAAGCTCTTGACTTGTAAACTCTTTCTCTCTGAGTCTTGGCTTTTTCTCTGCAGCGAGGAAGGCTGACTGGAAGGTGATGTCTAAGGGTTTACATGAGGGGCACTAGATGGGCTAGGGTATAGTTCAGGGATAGAACCTGTGTCTAGGAAGGGCACTAACTCGGAGGAAAAAAAAGCAATGCTCACCCTGGCCACCAGGTGGCATATGAACTATGGCCAAGATTGGGAACTTGGCAGTCCCTGGAGGAGGTCCTGATTTAGACAGGGACAGAGGACTCCTAGGATCTGGCTTAGGGCTCAGCAAGTCTAAAAGGCTGGGGGAAGAAGAAGCTGCTGGGTGGGGAAAGGAAGGTACAGGAAGAAGGGGAGGGCTATCTGAAACCCAGCCTTGCTGGGTAAGAAGTGTATAAGGAGACACAGAGGGAGAAAGGGAGGGAGGGAAAGAGGGAGGGAAAAAGGAAGGGATGAAGGGATGGTGAGAGAGAGAGAGAGAGAGGGAGAGAGAGAGGGAGGGAGGGAGGGAGGGAGAGAGAGAGAGAGAGAGAGAGAGAGAGAGAGAGAGAGAGAGAGAGGCTATTCACTCTGAGGAGATAGAAGGATTAGTGTCCTGTGGGGGTCTCTGTGCAAGGGTCAGGCGGTGGGGAGCTTTGTGGGCGTGTCCTCTTTTGGGAAAAATCTTTTTCTATTTTCCAACCCATATGCTTCTCTCAGCACTTCTCTTCAGGTGCTGAGAGGAGTTTTGCATGGAAGCAAAAAGAAAAGAAGGAAAGGAAGGAAAGAGCAAAGGAAGGAAGGAAGGAAGGAGGGAAGGAAGGAAGGAAGGAAACGACTTTCCTTGATGCCTGGGCTCACTCCTAGGAATGTGGAAACAGCCTCGTGATAGGGCCTGAAGTTGGGTGTGTGAGCAGCCCTGTTGATGTAGATGGCCAGAGCAGAGAGAGTATGGGTGAGGACTAGAGACGGACTCCAGGCGCTTGGCTGACTGTGTATCTGCATAGGGGTCCCTCCTGGGTCTGCTACTCAAGCATCTAGACTGTGGATGGTTTTATTGCTGGGAGCAAGGCTGTGAGAAAGCATGTGGGGGATGGTGAGCCTCAGAACTGGTTTTACATTCCCCTAGGACTCTCTTGGGTTTTGTTCTTTCATTATTCATGTGAGGGCTCCTGGTTCCTTCTTTAGGTGCACAGAATTTAAGGATGCCTGTTCACTTTCCACTCTGCTGCAGGAACATGATTCTATCAAGGCCTTTGTGTGGCCTTTGGTCTCTGGAGGGTGAGGACCCAGGGCAGATGCTGAGTAGCCAGGATCAGTGCACAGGCCACAAGAGCAAGGTGAATGTTTTCCCTCACTGTTTTTAGTCAGAGATAGTGATAATGCTGGAGACAGAATACCAGAAGCACTGCATGGCTGCCTGAGAAGCTGAAGTCTTTCACTGTCATGGTTCTCAAAATCCAGACTCACCTGCTTTCTTTTAATAAAGGGGCTCAATTGATAGGGAAAGTTTGGGTCCTGCCCCTGCCACCTTACACCAGCAGGGCTGGGACAGCAAGTTGTAGTTAGCACTGTGGCAGAATCCTCCTCATGGAACGCAAGTGCATTCCAAACAAGCTGACCAACCAACCACTAATGTGACAGACATTCAGCCCAGGGAGACAAATGGCCACTGTAATGACTGTATTAGCCCCAAGCATGCAAATGAAAAGTAAAATGTATAAAACAAGTCTCTGAAAGAGACTGAACCTAGTGTGGAGATTTGTATTGAAGGCTTCCCATAGGAAGCATAGCTAAGCTAAGTCAGACCATGAATTTGAGTTGGCCAGGTGAAGAAACAATATGGGCAAAGACCCTGCAGCAGGGAGGAGCTTGGCACTGAGGGGACTGGAAAGAGGTACAGCGGATAAGTTTCAGTGACAGAAGGGGAAGTTGACTAAGACTACAGTGGGATTGGGCCAGATCTCAAAGTGCCAGGAGAGGCACAAGAGGCTATCAAAAGCATCTATTAATAATATAAAAATATATAATGAAGCTTATACACTTATAATAGTATATAATAGTATATAATGATGTATACACCTGGTGTATGCTGACTGAAGTTCAGGCAAACGGCTCAACTGAAAGCCCTGGGATCCAAACTGGAGGTTCTGACTAGGGAGTTAAAAGCACAAAGACAGACTCAAAAGGTATCTTAGTTTGGGTTTGATTGCTGTGAAGAGACACCATAACCAAGGCAACTCTCATAAAGGACAACATTTAATTGGGGCTGGCTTACAGGTTCAGAGGTTCAGTCCGTTATCATCCTGTCAGGAAGCATGGCAGCATCCACACAGGCGTGGTGCTGGAGGAGCTGAGAGTTCTAGATATTGTTCTAAAGCAAACAGGAGAAGACTACTTACTGTCTTCCAGTCAGCTAGGAGGGGAGTCTCAAAACCCACCCCTAGAGTAACATATTTCTTCCAACAAGGCCACACCTACTTCATCAAGACCACACCTTCCAATGGTGCTACTTCCTGGGTCAATCATATTCAAACCTCCACAAAAGGTGTTAACAGTTAACTTGTGAAGAGAAGTTTCTTAGAGGTTTCCTGGAGTGTGTGTGGAGATGGAGGGGGGAGAGTTTCAGAGGAGAGTGGCAGTCAGTCTCAGTGAGCAGCCCAGTGAGCAGATCCACTGGGATAGATAGCCATGACCCCCCAGTGAGGTGGACATGAGATATCTTGTGGCTGCAGGGAGAAGTGGGGTTGAAAGAGATGCTCTTTAGAGTTGGGGAATCATGGGTGTCAGACTATGACTGGGTTTCAACAATAAGAGCATGAGCCAAGCTACCCCTTGAAGAACAACATGAAGAACAAGATTGACTTCCTCTAGGGTCTGACTGAGAAGTCGGAGTCTCTGAGGAGGCTGAGAAGGAACAGCCAGAGAGGTGGGAGGAAAGCAGATGAATGTGGAATCATGGGGCCAAACAAAGAGTATGGCAAGGAGTTTCTGGCGAAGGGTCTGAGCACTGCTGAGCAGCCTTTCAAGAGGAGGCTGGAGGCGCATCCAGGATTTGGCAGCACCGCACACAGCGAGAGCAGATTTGGCAAGGGATTGGCAGACGTGGGAGCCAGACAGAAGGGGACTGAGAAGTGAATGGGCCGTGGGAAAGTGGGGGCAGTATATGCAGCATCTCCTGACTGAAGTGTGCCTGGGACAGAAGGGGACACGGCAGGTAACAGGAGGCAATTCTGGGTCCAAGTGGATCCAAAGCAGGTGTGGCTGTATTTGGCTCTGAGAGAATAGGGCACGAGTGTCATTCAGGTGGAGATAGAACCACTGGTGGCTGAGGGTGTGGTACAATCAAAGGAAGGTTTTGGGGGACTGAGGAGGACTGAAAACCCAGGTGGGAGCACAACTGGGAAGACGGTATTTGCCTAAAGGTAGAAGCAAAGACTCATGGGGCTTGGCATGGAAGTGTGTAGAGGGAAGTGGGCTACTGGCTCCAAATTCACCATGATGGCTAGGTTCATGGTTAGCTGGAGTTTGCATGGTAGGAGCATATAGAGATGGGAAATTATAGTATCTGGAAGGTACAAAATAGGAGGGCAGGGCACAAGGGTATTAATAATTAATTGTTAATTGTTATTAATAATAATTATTACCAATCAGTATTAATAATTCAAGTACCTCAACTAGAGAAGACAGGATTAGGCTTTTTGGAGACAGGGCATAAGAGACTTGGCTACACGTGCAAAAGGGCTTATGCAGTGGGCGTGGAGCTGAGGGGAAGGATGCTGACTGAATGGGGCATGAACCTGGGAGGCTTACTTAGTGTCAGGGTGGAGTAGTGAGCTGTGGAGGAACCCTGGGAGGAGAGGAGGGTCTGTGTATGCATCTGGTTCCTGGGGTTCCTGATAAAGTGAAAAAAGAGACTGTGGGGAGTTCAGGGGACTTCTAGAGTCAAGGAGAGAAGAGACTACTAGGCCAGGGCGTTCCTGCAGACTGTCAGGAATCTCAAGAGGTGGCACTCAACATGGGAAGGATAGTAAAGAGAGAGAGGCGGGGGCAGGATGGAGGCGGAGCTACAATGCTATAGGAAGCCTGTGTCTTGGACTTCTTCATGCTACCTGTGATGGCTTTACCCTGAGGCTTCAGTGGCTATCTGGACTCTAACCCTAGAGTCCTTAACAGCAGACTATGGTGTTGGAACATAACAAGAAACAGCAGGGGTGGATTTATTTTTTCAGTCTGCTCTGGTTGGCTCTCTCATCTGTATGCACCTCTTCCTGTGGACGGTGCTCTTTCTGGCTGGCTCTCCAGCTTATGCTCATCTCAGCTCTTCATTCTTCCCTCTAGGAGGCCCCGGCTCCCAGATTCAGGGCCATGAAACCAGAATAGCACATAAAGCAGCTGTGTTGCCTCTATGATACAAACATCTGGCTCCTGGGGCTGCCAGAGGTGGCTGGAGCCTTTCTGCATGCAGACAGGCAATATCTTTCTAGTTAGAATTTTCCTCTTCCCCCACTTTCTCTTTCCTGCCCTCTCTTCCCCTTGGGGTCTTTCTAACCCAGGTAGGGTGTTGTTACATGATGAGAATGTGTGGTGTTCTTTCAGCCCCTCAGTGGGGAGTAGCAGGTGGGTGACATAGTGTTCACAGATTCTTTTGGGGCTCTGGCTTCCCTGCAGCAAGTAGGTGGGTCCATGAGCCTCCCTCCCTCAGAGGCATTGCATAAGCAGACACAGCCCTGAGTACATTCCCATGGTTACCGGGCTGGGAAAGGCTGGCCGAGATGGCATCGCCATGGCACCGGCATGGTCCACAGCTCTGCTGGGCGTGGCTTTGGTATGCTTAGCTCTGGGCTCTTGCTGGACAGATGGCCTTCACAGAGGCCCTCCCAGACATCCAGTGACCTTGGATATCATGATGTGAGGTAAGCAGACAGGAGCAGTCTGGATGGCGTATGAGGGCTTCTCACATCCTCCAGCTCCTCACTGAAGGCCTTCAGCCGCTCAGCCAGAAGCCTTGCTGTGTGGCAGCCTCTGAGGCCAGCTTTTCCACATCAAGGGCTCAGCACAGAACAGATGGGCCAAACCACTGCTCTGTCCATTGCCCACGTCCCCTTGGAAGCCCCTTATTCAAACCCATTGGAAATGGGGAGCCTGGACTCCAAAACCATTTGTGTTTGGCCACCCTCGAGCAGGCTATGCCCAGAGATGCCACAGAGGCAAGGATAAGATCTTCAGACCTAGCCCTGTCTGTAGGACACAAGAGAACAAAGGCATGTGAGATGGGGCGCTGAGCTGTGGGGATGGCTTGAGAGGAGAAAGCCAGGAAGGGGGCTGGCAAGAAGGCAGAGGCAAAATTCTGTGTGTCTCTCAATGATCAACTGTCTGCATATAAAGTAGCTCAAAGCTAGGCTCTGTGGTGCAGGAGCACAGGAAACTCCATGTGGAAGGTAGTTGGATAAAGAGCAAGGATGCCGTGAGGGGCCCTGGAAACCGCAGCAGACAGACCTCCCATAGGGCACACCACCAAGTAGTTTCCTGAAACTCAAGCTGGCACCTCTGATTGTCCTATAAGATGTCCCACAAAGGGTCACCCAGCTCTTCCAGCCAACCATCAGGATCACCCAAATCATTCTAACCAGGATGTCCTAACCCACCCTCTTGTCACAGTTTTCCATGTATAAGCCATCTCATGGTGAACCGGGCTCCACGAAGACCTTAAACTGAGACCCTCTTGTCCTTCACAGCCTATGTAATAGGAACAAAACAGATCTTGTCACCTCCCTGATGTGACATATCTTTTTTTTTTAAAGTAGGAGACCTGGAACAAAAAAGCAGAGTGTCCTCCCATTTGGCTGGGCACTATGTGTCAAGTCACTCAAATGGTTCAGAGTGTCTGTGAGTGTGTAGTCAGAGTCAACTTTGGGGCTAGACAGCCAGGAATTCACCTATACAGTGAGGATCGGCTATATTTTATTGAAGCAGTCCATTTATACGGCTTGCCTTCCCTCTGCTTCACTTACGGCTATCTCCACAGATGGAGAGGGTCATAGTCACGATCCATAGCAGATGTCTGTCTTAAAGTGTTTTGTGTTGCTATGACAAAAATACTTAAAGTTGAGTAGTTTGTAAAAGCCAGGCTCATGATGATTAGCTCACAGTTCTAGGTGCCCAAGAGTGTGGGGGACAACATCTCAGATTTTGTGAGGACCTCTAGGTTCCTCAACACATGGTGAATGCATCACACTAGAAGCACATGTGAAGGGGGGCGGGCTGTGGAGATATCACAGGGCAAGACAGAAAGGGGAGTCTGTACCTCAGGAATAGCTCTGTAGGACCCCATTCTTTTAAGAATCAATTCGTTCCCCAATATCAGCATTAGTTCCTTCCAAGAGTAGTTCAGACTTAATTATAGGCCATTGCGGCTCCACCTCTTAAAGCGTCCCCAACTCTAATTCTTCCAGCACATATTCTTTCTGGGACACCGTCGAGCCATGGAAGCACAATGTCCAGTGACACACAGGCATGAGCACACAGAGTGCTTATGGAGAAAGAGATAGGGCATTGCTTTCTAGTGCTAGCCTGGAAAGCCCGGGGGGGGGGAAGAAAAAGAAAGATTCTGGCAGGAAGGTGGGGGTCCACCTTGTCACACGGTGTCCCTTTATCTCTGCTGTCCTTATCCTTGTGGACAGACTCATCATCTGCTCTGGGGATGAGGGAGAGGGGATCCTACATATGTGCATGGCACAGAGAGTTCTCTTGGGTAGGATGAACATGGTGTCGACTATATACACACAGCTTAGCTGAGGACCCCCTGGGTCCCGGTTCTGAATTAAGGTGAATGTTCATTTGAGTGTGCATGTATATTCGAGTGTGCATGCATCAGTGTGCATGTGTAGGGGTGTGCATGTGTGAGTGTGCAAATGTTTGTGAGCGCACACACAGGAGAGGGAGCATGTGTCCCTGAGGGTGGGGCACGTGTGTGAGCATGTGCTTGGCCCTGGCCTGATGAGGCCTGCTGGCTTGCTAGCAGCTGGAGTGCTTGCTATACTGACAGGGCCTGTAATCACGGGAAATTACCCAGCCCAGAACTAAAATTAAGGCTGAGGCTGCTACCACAAGACCTGCTTACAGAACAGGCTCCCGGAAGAAGGTGGGGGGGTGGAGTCTCTGCTGGGAGTTGGGACTTGTGTGGTGGACAAAGCCTGGCTGAGAGGCATGAAAGGGAGAAAGCCCAGCTCTTACTGGACCCACAGTGCCAGGGGCCATGTTGTCTGCTTGCAGGCTGCCTTTTATTTCTCCTCCTCATAGCTTGACTCCCCTCTCTACTACCCAGAAGGCAGGAAATGGTTCTTTTTGCCCCTGAAAAGAGAGCCTGAGGCTGAGGCTGAGGCTGAGGCATAAGGCTTGTCATTGCAGTTTCTCGAAGGTCAGGGCTGCCTGACAGCAGGACGGTACCTGGGCAGAGAGAAGGCAAAGCTCTCTGGACCCTTGTGTGGCTGGTCAGTGTGAGTCCTCAAGGATTTCTCTGGCCTTTAATACTTGGTGGTTGGGTGCATGTGTACCAGGAAGAAACCCAAAAGCAAACCTCCTGGCTTTATCACTCCCCGAGATCTGGAGCATGACACTATTCGAGCTCACTCAGCTCTCCGGGGAGCTCAGTGGAACAAATACCAGCCTATTCATCCCTTTTCTCAGGCTTGGCCCCTTTGGATCTTATGGGCTCAGGGATCTCCATGTTTACCTAGAGAACCTGGGACAAAGCTTTGCAGACATGACTAGCCTCTTGTGTCTCTGCAAAGACCTCTCTGTGATCCTGTGAGTGACTCTTCTTCCAGGCCAGTGGGTGTATTTTTCATGACCAGTGGGTGGGGTTTGCAAGGGGGTCCAAGTCAGGGTAGATGGTTAGACACAGGTCCACCTTGCTCCTACCCACCTGATCCCAGGAGAATCTAGATCATTACTGTGGAGGCTATAGAGAGAAAAAGTGCTAGCCCAAGGCCCCATATGGCATTTACTGACACACAATCTTCTGGCCTGCAGCCAAGGAGTGGCTGCAGCTCACTGAGCAATAAAAAACGGTACAAGTGCCAGGCGCTGTTCGAGGACTCAAGTGTGTGCGTGCACACCATTAAAAGAGCCCGCTGAACAGTTATCACCAGTTCATGTCGCAGATGGGGAAAGAGGCAGCTAACTCCATGATTTGGGCCCAGCTGAGTGGAAATGGCCTGTGACCCTTCTACCAGCAGGCTGGCAGCAAAGTGTACAGTCTTCTCTCTGAATATGTGTGGATACGTCCAATGTAGAAACTCATTCTGTATAGCCCCTGAAGACGCTCAGCAGAAAGAAAGCTCCCTTTTCAGAGGTTCTGAAGCAACACCCTAAGTTGAGTTCTCATGCTGGACACATGCTACCTGGGTCTGCTTGCTTCGTCCCATAATGCCCCTTTGAAGACTTGGAAAAAAAACCAGTCGCAAGGCTATGCATGTATACTCCCAATAGTTGTGAGCTGCCATGTGGGTGTTGGGAACTAAACCTGCTCCCTTTCAAGGGTAGCAAGTGCTCTTAACCACCAAGCTATTTCTAGGACCCCTTGTTTCACTTTTTAAGCTTCATAAAGTTTGGAAATATTCAGCCCATTTCACTGATGAGAAGTTGAGATTCGGAGAACTTAATCTGCTGTTCTGTAGCTCTGAACTCTGGATACCCTGAGGACAAACAGGTATGGGCCTGTCTTTTACCACCTTACTTCATTGGTCATAGCCCTGTTTTTTCTGAACTCTCTATGGCTCCTGCCAAGTTCCCTTGGGATGCCCTCCTGGAAGCACTGAAGGATTCTGTTGGTCTGGATAGAAGCAATAGTTGCCTTTGGTGATCCGGAGGCTTGTTAGAAGTAGACCAGGCTAGGCGAGGCCTGCCTGTCTCCAGTGTGGTCTGCTGAGAAATCTATGGGTCCAGACTCACCCATCCCTAGGACTTTTCTAGTCTCCTCTTTTGCCCTCAATCCACAGTGAACAGCTGCAGGTGAATAGACACTGTACTTCTGGGAGCTGATGTAGTCTAGGACCCCATACTTCCTCAGAGTGGATCAGACCCCAGCAGTAACTGCTCCTTAGGCCTGACTCCTTTTCCCACTGGCTCAAGTCCCTGGCTCAGGGCTCACTTTTAGGGATAATGGGGTCTGAACTCTTGGCTTCTTCTTCCTCATTGGGGTCCAAGTGAGGGGTGGAGTCACTAAGTAATGGAACAGCTCGTCAACTCCCAACCTATGACCTGCCCCTCCTATTGCTTATAGCACTCACTCTATATTATTATATTATTTGCCAAGGTTTCCTGGGGTTCCTTACTTCACTCAGAGCAAAACACTGAGCACCCAGAAGGCCTGTGCGCCTTGCCTTTCAGGACCATCTTTTGCTTTTCATCGACTTCATTGACTTAAGTTCAAGCATACCATCTATTTACTGTTCCCGATCCAGTGTCCTTGCACCAGCCATTTTCTCAGATGTCTGCGTGGGTTATTCCTTCGCCTCAGTGGGCTCTCCTGAGCAGACGGCTCCTTCCATCCGGAATCACGCCACTTCCTCTCTCTGAAGTTTCCCGTGGTCCCCTCCTATTGAAATGCAACTTAGCCCCCTTACTTAGCTTTTTATTGTTTTGCTGCATTGGAATCTGTGTTCCACTAAGGTCTTTGTTTAGTGTGTCCAATAGCACCTGCGCCAGGGCAAGCATTAGAGAAACAAGACTGTAACCAGTCAGAGACACGGGCCAGTTATGTGTGCTCTACAGGCAACACTCCAGGTGAGATCTCACCTACTGGCTGTGGTGATATTAATTAATTTGCACCATATCTTACACATTATAAATGCCAACTAAATTATTAGGCAGAAATGGCATTTTGTGATATGAAAAAAAAAAGGAAAGAAAATGCTTAAAACTAAAATCAGATAAGACTAGGCCTAAAGAAGACTAGAACTCTGATTTTTCCCATAACTCCCTAAACCTTCTTTTCTGAACTCCTTGAGCCCAAGATCTCCTGTCCATCTGTTTCTGATGCTCTTTTTTGCCTGTGGCCTTTCCCTTTGTGGAATCCTGCTTTGGTACTGAAAGATAGAAAAATCATAAGTTGATCCCCTGAACCCTACTCTTAAAAGCAAAGACATAAAAACCTGTAAGTCAAACACTGTGTTGCCTCAGTCCCAGGAAATTAGCTGAGCATTTGAACAGATGGCCCTAACTAAACAAACCTTAAGATTCATGGTGTCAGGATGCTATGGGCCCGAGATTAGCCTGGCCACACTTTGAACTAACAGCCCTGAGACAATTGGTGCCAGGATGCTAAAAGTTCGAGATTAGCTTGACCCCCTTGAACTGGAGCTCATGATATATAGTGTGAAACTAGTTTGAAATAGCCAATTATAAAGTGACACACCATCCATCTTAAGAATTTGAGATCAAATGTATTGATGACCTAGTGACCTGTTCCCCCTCCTTCCCCATTCCCTAACTCCACTCTCAGCCTTCCCCCTTCCCTAACTCCACCCCCCCGCCTGGTTTGTAGATTCCCCCTTAAAAGCTGTAAACTTCTTTTGTTCTGGGCTGCTGAATTCCTCTGCCCCTGCGTGGGCTTTTGGGAAGACAGCCTTGGCTAGCCAGTAAACCTCATGCGATTGCATCAAGTTGTGTTTCTCGTGAGTGATTTGGGGTGCGTCTGCAGTTCTCCACGGATCGGTGAGGTCCTTTTCATTTGGGTTTTACAGTACAAGACCTGGCTCCATACTGCTTGCTGCAAACCTACATGAAGCACCCTGGGCCAGACTTTGTAAGGAAGACTGCTCACACAGATGTGCCAGGCAGAGGGTGTCTGCCCAGGGAGGCCTAGGGCATAGGTTGCAGTGATATGTGCCTGACTGGGATGCCCTTCCTCTGGACACCACAGAGACAGCTTTGGTTCTTCAGGACTCAGAAACTGTGCCAGTGACTAGGCAGAGAGAACAGTTTGATTGTGGCCACACAGGGAATCTGCATCCAGGCAGGGGCTGAGAGCAGATCTCTTGCCTCCCAGCCTGAGGTCCTCCAACTGCTTTACATGTGATCTTTAGAGCTCCTGCAGGCAGCCTGGGTCCCCCTAGAGAATGCCATGGCCTTGACCCTGTGAAGCCTACAGGGCTGCTTCAGCACCCCTGGGGCCACAGAACTCAGGGTTGCTGAGGCCTGCAGGGCTGGCTGGAGGCGTGGGAGTCAGGGCAAAGCTAGTTCTCACTGCAGCTCTGACTAGATCTGAACTCCCTTCTCTCTTGCAACCTTTCCAGTATCTGAACTCCCATGCTCCCCCTTGCCCTTTGAGATGGTCAGTCCTTTCTGGATGTCTCTGGGGAGAACACTGCTTACCTTCTTGGGACAAAATTTCCCAAGGCTCAAGAGAAACCTGCTCATCAGAGCTAGAGGGGCTGTTGATACCTTCGTGCCATATTGAAGACTAGAAGCTAAGAGCATCACAGGCAAGGGCTCAGTTAAGATCCAGGGCAACCAGGGGCCCAGAGTCAAGACAGGCGTGCCTCAGACTCCAAGATTATTTGCTTTCTTTGGCTGGTGTCTGGGCATCTACCTCACGTGCTTGGTAATAGTACACTCACTGGGTCAGTTCACTATTTAGAACTTCCTGTCTGCCCTTGATCTCCTGACCCAGGTTCAAGGATCAAGCCCACAGCCATAGACCCCTTCCTGTTTCCTCAGTTGGTGCCTTGAGGGACCCCTACTAGCTGGGTTGGGGGGAGGGTGGGGAGGGCTCTCAATCTCCACAGCACACAAAAGGTCAGAGACAATGCTTGCTAATCCTTCTCTCTCATGTATTCAGATTTTTTCTGTTGAGCCTCTGTTATGCTGTGTGCCAGAAACTGCTCCAGTGACCAAAACACACTGTGAAAACAAATAATACTGGACCCCAAGGATTTCATTGGCCCTGCCTTTGACTCGTTCTCGCCCACAGCATAGTCTTTCACAGCTGTGAGGCCTGCAGCCAAAAGAGCAACCGGTCCAGGCAATAAGGAGACAGCAGGGATCGGAAGCACAAGTTGGTGTGAGGATGGGTTAAATTATAGCCATGTTTTCTCCACCCAGAAATTACAGGGGTTGCCTTTGAGCCTCTCAGGACTGGAGGCAGAGGAGTCCGTGGGGGACATCTAGAACATCTGGTACCCAGGCCAGGGCAGGGAGCAAGAAGGACAAATAGACCCAGGTATCTTCCTGCTCCCAAGTCCCTGCCTTCAGGTCCCGCTGGTCTGGTCTCCCCAAGCCCCCCAAACCCCACATTGGCCATTCTGCCCAGCAGAACACAAGACCTTGATCCCATCTCCCTCTTGTCAGGACCCTGCTCCTCCACATTGCAGGGCCCATTTGGGAGATTAGCTCTCCACAGAAACCCAGGCTAAGAGGCAAGGGTCTGAGATGAGATGTTCAGATGTGGGAGGCGGATGTGGCTGGGGTGGGGTGATGACTTTTTGCAGGAGAGGAGCTTAGCTTTGGAGAGATGCAGGAGGAGCTGGGCAGAGGTGAGACAACAGAACAGTGAGCTCACAGTACACGACAGGAAATGAAGTGGCTGTAACCTGAGGACCCAAGGTACCTCAGGCTCCTCAGTTCTCCCCCCAAATCCCCATCTTGAACTTTCAAACCCTACTGCTTAGAATATGCTAGTTTGGATATAGAAACTTTTCACTTGTATTTTCGGCAGTGCTCAGTGGGGGTGGAACCTGAGAGCTCACACACGCTAGGCACATGTTCTAGCTGAGGTATACCTGAAGCCTAACCAGGACTTTAAAGATGTCACTGAGGTAAAATGATATCCCCGGGGAGGCTCTAAGCCAATACGCTGGTGTAGTGATGAGAAGAGGTGATTGAGGCAGAGACAAAAAAGAAGAAAAGTCATATATAAAAGGAAATACACCCACAAGCCAAGGAGTGAGGTCTCAGTACACAGCCTGCCAAGGTAATGATTTTGGGCTCCTAGCCACCTAGATCTATGAGGAAACAAATCTCTGTTGTGAAAGTATCCTAAACACGGTGTTTGTTACAGTGGCCCCAGCTAAGTCATCTAGGAGTCAGACTATTTGATTATGATCGCATGCCTATGGACCACGTGGAGAGCCCATTGTTCAAGGACTCCGCTGGGAAAGACAAATACTAGGGCCGGAGGCCTGGTTTATTATTTCCATGTGCTTGAGTCAAATGGAGCCTCTTGTATCTATGAGGCACACCCAGAAGAAGAGAAGGTGACATTCTCTATATGAAAACCAGGTTGGCCTTTCAAGGGAATTGGCGAGTTATCTTTGCTTTCAATAATGCAGGGGAAAAGCAGATGTGCCAGTGGCAGTGCCAGTACAAGAAGATGGGTCAGCCATGGCCCAGCCACTGTCTTCGTCATGGACATTTCAAGGAGGGAGGTGCCTGTTTTACTCCTTGAGCCATCAGTGTATACAGTGTTCATATTTGGTATCTTTTTAAAAAGAATTTTTAAAATTATTCTACTTATTCACTTTACATCCTGCTCTCTGCCTCTTCCCAGTCATTCCCTCCCATAATTCTCTCCCCCATGACCCCTGTCTTTCTCATCTGAGTGGGTGGGGTACCCCTAGATATCCCTTTACCCTGAAACATCAAGTCTCTATGAGGCTAGGCACATTCTTTCCCACTGAGGCCAGACAAGACAGCCTCGCTAGAATATTTTCCATGTGCAGGCAACAGCATGTTTGGTTTCTTATTTTGGTTCCTTTATAGAGTACAGATAGTGGAAAGAACCATGGGCTATTGTTGGTTGTCTTTCTGTGCACAATGTGACTTGCTGTGTCACCCACGAAGCAAGGCAATTACTTCTAGGATACCATGAGGCAACATGAATGAATACAGTGGTCCCTGTGATGCCCACAAAGAGATTTTAGTATAGTGGTTTTGATAACACCCCGGAAGTCATTAGAGCATAGTGGGCCCATGTGGGTGGTGAGTATTCAGAAAAATGTTATTCTTTCTGGTCATGCACAGATTTGTTTTTCTGGTAAGTACAATAATTACTTGCTTGGCACTTATTTTATATTGGGTAATATAAGAATTCCAGAGATGTTTTAAATATATTAAACGTGCATGGGTTATACATGAACACCATGCTGTTTGTGTTAGGAACTTGACAGTCTCAGGATGTTGATACCCACTGGGTATCTCAGAAGTAAGCCCACATGGGTGCTGAGGGATGAATGACTTCATGGCTTTTCTGTAATCTCTCAGAAGTGTCTACATCTATTTCTCTAGTATTTTAGAATGCTTTCATCCAGATGTCTGTAAAAATTATTTTTGCTTCCTAGCTTTTGGTATTTAATACCCAGAAATATCCCTTTATTCACCATGTTGTTCTTGTGATAAAAAGTGCAACCCCAATGTGACACCCACTTCGTTTCTTTGGCTCTTTGCTAACTGATCTGGGAATCAGAGAGTATAGGTCAGTCTTAAATAATACTATTTCTTTTTCTTTCTTTCTTTCTTTCTTTCTTTCTTTCTTTCTTTCTTTCTTTCTTTCTTTCTTTCTTTCTTTTTTGAAGGCAATTTTACTTCCTAAACTTTTTCCTCCTTTACTTGGGATGGTAATTCAGGATCTCCAGTTGATTCTTGGGCATTCCAGATGTGGGGGTTGAGGGGTAATGACTAATGTTTTCTGATTCTCCAGATGACTCCTGTTAGCTTGAGCAAACTTGGACTATTTCTGGAAGACTTGGGTAAGAGGAGGACTTGGTGTCATTAAGTGAGTGAATGGATAAGACCCAGTTGTCTGTGGAGTTTTCCGTCTGGAGACTTGGAGAGATAGGGTGAGAATGAGTGTGTCTTCATAGGGTGAAGCAAGCTAGGATGCTTTCCAGAGCTGATGGGGGAGGTGGGGGGGCTGACACCTACGCTTCCACAGCTGTGGGAAGGATCTGCTCTAGTTTCTAGCCAAGGCCCTGCATTTGCAATAGGGCCTGGAACAGTGGCCATAGAAAAGGCAATCAGAAGCAGTGAGCTGTGTGCCTCCCTTTTTTTTTTTTTTTTCTGGATGAACACTCCGTTTAATAAGCTCAAGGAAAACAACCTGGAAATTGGAAAGATAAAGCCATGAGTTGTCTGTGCTCGCCACGAAATGTGATGTCTTTGCTGTGATCACAGGAACTGTCACTTGAGAACCTATGTTTCTGTCTCCTGATGCATCCTCCAGGGAGGAAGGCTGGTTCAAGGAGACATATCATGTAGTTACAGGGTGAGCACAAGAGAGATGAGACAGAGGATAGAGGGTGAGAGCAGCAGTGGTCCTGGGGGAAAGATGGCGACAGCCTAGGGAGGAGGGATGGATGTTAGGACCCTGTGGAGGTCTAGCTCTCAGCTGGGGATGTGCCAGCTGATGGTAAGAGGTATCAGAGTGACATCCATGATCACAATTATACCCCCTCATCTGTTCAACTACAGAGGATTTTGGGAATGGTTGCCTCTTCTGGCCTCTCATGCCTAGGGGTAGAAACTGGGCCAGCTTCAGGATTTCAGCCCAACTCCTCCCATCCCAGACCGTCCTTACCCCCCTTCCCCCGCCAAGGAAGAGGCTGCCACAGGAGAAGGATAACACTCGCATGTCCAAGTCTTCATTTCACTTGCAGCTTGGCACTAATCCAATTGCTGTCTCTAACCTAATTCTCCATTGTTGCTAGAGTCCTTTGCTTTGCTGATATTAAAACTCTTTTCATTTAATTGTGCAGAAGATAGATCCTCCTTGGCCATCAGGTGGTAAATATAGAATAGCTGATGTGTAGCTCTAATTTCTTCCCTGGCAGGCCTCCTGCAGCTCTGAGTAATTGGGGACCACAATATTCTGAAAGGAAGGAGACAGGAAGGGAGAACAGGGACAGGCTTTCTGTCTAACATTATCAGGAGGTCAAAGGTAAAAGGTGTCTGCCTACATTCATAGGGTCAGCAGCTTCTTCCTGACTTTTATATGTCACATGATGACTAGAACCCTGAGATACACACGAATCTAGCATTTCTGAACCATAGGTGATTAAGGGATGCTGTTCCATTGTAAAGAACGTGAGGAGCCATATTATCCCCAAGAGTTGGATAATAAGCCTCTCACTCTCATTTAAGGGTAGAAAGCTCAGGTCTCTGTGCAAGGTCACCAAAGGGCCACACAATATCATAGCTCTTTTTATTCTCCAAGGCCCCAAGTGATGATAAACTGTAATCTTGTTTGGTGACCACAAGGTTTCCCAGTAAGTCAGGGAAGGGGGAGATATCAGTGTAGGTGTCCTGATTTCCAGGTGGGGGAGAAATAGCATGTGGAAGGTGGGGCCACTGTGTTTTACCATAGGTGGGGAGGCACAGTGCAGTATAATAGGTTCCAGGTGCCCTTAGCATGCTCTGAGTTCTTTCCCATTCACTCAGAAGGGTGGGGTTTCAGTGTCAATCACTGATCTAGTCTACAATCACATTCAGCTATGGAAGAAGAGGGAAGCATCCTTGGATGAACCACTGGTCAACAGGCAGGGACCTACTTGGCTATGACTGCAGCTTCCTAGATAGTCATGCTTTCATGATTCCCCTAGCTCTGGAAAACACAGCAACCCCCTCCATTTCCCCAAGGAGAGTAGCAACTTCCTCTGGGCCATTTGCTAACTCCCTGAGCTTCTAGGGTCATCACACAAGACCATGGGTGAACCTGGGTTTCTAGACTGGTCCAGTTTCCCATCAGGGACTCCCCTGCACTACAGTTCTCTGGCTTCTCCTATCACCTCTGCTCTTTAAAAGCTGATAAGAACATTTCTCCCAGGCTGGGTCCTAGGCTACCTTTTTTCTCTCGAGTCTTACAGTGAGACATGGATCTAGCATGGATCTAGGTTTCTTTCTCCTGAACATGTAGGAATCCTTGAGGGTCCATTCCTTCCAGGCTGTTACCTTAAAATCCTCAAGCAGGTTGACACACCCAGACTCCAGCATAGCCTGTCTCCACAAGACCTGCCTCTCCACTTCACCTGTTGCTGACCCAGGATCCTCAGAGTAAAGTGTTCAGGTAGCCAAGGAACCCTCTCAACGATGGTCCTGAAGACACAAGGGTGCTTTCCAAAACTGTATCCTGGATTTGTCCCCACTGACACATAGCTCAGATTCTAGGACCAAGTTTCTTAGCCTGCAGGTGAATCATCCTCCTTGACTTTACATTTTCAGAACTAGGAACAGCAGGGCATGTGATGGCTGGAAATACTGGCCCAGATGGTCTCTTCATGGGTGTATCGGTGCCAGAATCATCCTAGCTCTTGGATCCTTTTGGTTCAGACAAGGAAACTGAGGCCCAGAGACCGAGTCTAGAAAGCATACTCACTTAGGTTCCTGCATGACATCCTAAGGACCTTAAAATTTCAGATTCTGATCTAAGATCAACATTTCTGTTACTGCCATAGAACACTGACAGACAGCTCACAAGAACAATGGTCAGAACCACAGGAATCTAACTCCATCTCCACCCTCTACCAGCTGGGCGACCTCTCACAAGTTGCCTGACCTCTCTGGTTATCAGCTTCCTATATCTATGAGATGAGGATTACAGTGGTATCTGTCTCCTGAGGTGGCCTGAGATGATAGAGATAGCCTTTCCAAAGCCCAGCATAGCATCTGGCAAGAGGCACATGATAATTAATTACCTCATCCTTCCCCTCAAACCAGTGCAAACCATAATGAGCACAGGCGATTCCAGCAACCACCAAGCAAGCACTTAATTTACTGCCTTGGAAAACGGAAGGGTTCTGTATCAAGGGACCATTTGGATGGCGTTTTCAGAAAGAAGGCATGCACAGATGTTCTTTTCTCCTCCTTAGAAATTTCCTAGCACTAGGAAAGGGGTGCAGACTTACTCTGTCCCCCTTCAAACTGCCTACAGGAAGCGGGGAAGGGGGGAGGGGGTGAGCACAAAGTCAGACCACTGCTGGCTTCTCCCTGAGGGCTTCCACGAGTTAGGGATGCCTTGACTTCTGCATGCTTTTCTTGGTTTTTTTTTTTCCCTACTGACTTCTGCTGCATGGAGGGAGCTTCTCGGGAAGCCTCGGCAGAGTGCTAAGCAAAGATGTGAGTTCTCCCTAGAGATGTGATGGGAATAGAGGAACCTCACTTGCCCAGCACAAAACACTAAAGGAACACCACAAGGTCAGGACAGTAGTTCCCCTTGTTCGTGGATCATCGTACAGTTCAAAATAAACTTAGGATTGGGCATAGCATAGTAAGAGAGAGACGAACAACTATTAATGAAGGAAGAGTGGCCATAGCATACTGCAATAAAAGTTGCAAGGCCACAGTCACTTTCTCTCTCAGAATAGCTTAATGTACTGAACCCACATATTATGTGATGCTGCGGGTGACTTGATGTCCAGGTGCCAAGATGAAAAAAAAGGGAATGGTACTGGAGAGCCCATTAGTCTATGAGGAGAGAGGGTTCTGGAAGACAACCCATGTGGTGCTGTGAGAGTGGATCTGTTAGCCAGTACGGCTGTGCAGTGGCTAGTGAGCCAGTGGGAATACACACACAGTGGACACAACAGACCAAGGGATAATTCCCGGTCCCTCCTGGTGGGAGTGTATGTCATCACATTCCCCAGAATAAGTTGTTTAGTTCTGGAATTTTCCACTTAATATTTTAGGCTGTGGTTGAATAGAAGTAACTGAAATCAAAGAAGGCTCAAGGGAGGGCTATTGTAATGTTTTATCAACATCGTGTATTTAAAAATTAAAAAATTAGTTTTAAAAATCCACGAAAACCAAAATCTCAAACTTTTAAGCAGAAAGACATCGATCGTTCACCTGTGGCCCCCGAAAGCAGCTGCCTCCCGCCTAACATGCCTGATCTGGAGGACTGACTCTTCTGGAGCCAGTGCTGTCTGTGGCTCTTAGAATCCAGACTTCTGAATGCTCCACAGTAGCTCAGCTGTGAGAGGCTGGGATGCACCTATGCCCTCTGCTTTGAAGGATGAAAGGAAGGAAGGGCATTCAGCTGCAGAGAAGGCTGGGATGCAATCTGGAACAAAATTACCTGCAAGTGGACAAGTGAGACTCTTCCAAGAAGCTCCAACATTCTGCTATCCTGCATCTATCTATATGAGGCTCTTACTGTGGCTAACTTTTGTATAGAACTATGGATTGATGCCATAAATGAACCCATGCTGTCGTTGAGGACACTGTGAGCTAGTGTTTCCCACTCCAGATATCGGGAGTCCTCTCTGCTGGGTTACCCCCTCTGCAACTTCCAGGCCCAGCCCAGTCTTCCCAGTCATCTTCGCAACCATCCAGTTCCAGGGGTTTTTCCCTCAAGCACACATTTGAGACCTGACTGTGTCCTGAGCTGTGATGTAGCCACACAGTCTTGAATTGTAAACTAGCATCAGCACACAGTCAAAGTTAAATTGTACTGAAAGGCACAGAATGAAGTGGAAGACGTTGCAAACAGGTCCACTCTCTCCATGTCCAGTCTCACCTCTTTGCTGCAGTCACCCTTAATTCTTTTGGCCATTTACTCTCTTACTTAGCTCTGCTTTCTTTAGTAGGTGTAAGAATGGTTTTATTCATTCATTCATTCGTTCATTCATTAGTTCTTTCATTCATTTACCTTTTTATGACAAATACGACTTAACTTCCTCATGTCCTTTCTGCCCCCTTTTTCTCCCTCTTCTCAACCAGCTCTTTTGTTGTTGAATAAAAGCAATTATTGAGTTCAATTGTACCTCGGAGTTCATTCTCCTTTATCCAATGCTCACTTTGCCTCAAATTAAACGTCCCCTTTCTTGTTGCCTGATGTCTTTTGTCTAGGACTCTTTCTTCCAAACCTGGCTGGTTAGTGCCTGTCTCCTTTTATTCACACGTGCTTGCCTCATTCACTTCCTTTATTCTGGTTTGAAGCTGCAGTTTGTTGGGGTTGGCATCCAGGTGTGTCTTAGGGCACTGAGCCTTCTCATGCCACAGTCCCCTTTCTGCTTCCCTCCATTAAGTTCCTCACACCCTGGACCTCTTTTCTCCCCATTTCCTTGTTTTGGGCCCTTGTTTCAGTGGCACACTGCCTTCCAGAGCAACTGAGGACAAGCCCCCTGTCAGCAGCACTTGTAGATCCTGTCTTACACTTGATGCTCCAGAGCAGAGACATGTGGGGTAGAAACATTCATCTCCAAATCTTCTTTTGTTGGAACTTTAGACACAGGGTATCCCATGAGGGTCTTATCTTCTTCCTGATCCTCCTGCTGAGTGCTGGGAGTGCAGGGGCCATCATGGCTGGCTTCAAAGTACTAGCATAGCTCTCTGTTAAGCCCAGAGCCATCTTGCTTTTGTGATTCCTGGGCCTGGACAGCTGTAAGGAGTCAGAAGATCCTAAAATCTGATTATGCAGATTTGTGTTTGCAGTCTTTTCCACTGACTGTTCTGGATGCTGGGTGAGTTCTGTGCATCCAGAAACTGTGTCCTAGTGTAATGTTCTCGGTGAAGCTATACATTGTGTTGTATTTATTTTTTTCTTTATGCCCTACGTTGGATTTAAAACACCTTTTTCCCCCTCATAACTTCCATTTGCTTTGTCTTTTACTCTTCCATTTGATGCTATTCTTTCCTATTTGTTTGGATTTCTAATGGTTCATTTCTATTGTATTTACCTTTTTCAAATTTCCTTGTGTCTAGATGCAACACATACAAACACTCCTGCGTGCATGCACATGCATGTGCACACACACACACACACACACACACACACACACACACACACACAAGGGAGGGAAAGAGTGATAGGGAGAGAAGGAGTTAGAAGTGGGAAGTTAGTTACATTCCCACCATCAGTGGGAATGTAAACTGGCTCAGATAGTATGGAAATCAATGTGGAGAGTCCTCAAAAAGCTTGAAATATTTAATAAATATATCTTATATGTGGTGGTTTGACTAGATATGGCCCCCATAGACTCATGAGTTTGAGTGCTTGGCCCATGGGGAGTGTCGTTATTAGGAGGTGTGGTATTGTTGGAGGAAGTGTCTCACTGTGGGGTTAGGCTTTGAGGTCTCCTATGCTCAAGCTCTGCCCAGTGTGAAACACAGGTAACTTCTGCTGCCTGGAGATCAAGATGTAGAACTCTCGGCCCCTCCAACACCTTGTTGTGCTTCCTGTCATGATGATAATGGACTGAACCTCTGAAATTGTAAGTCAGCCCCAATGAAATGTTTTCCTTTATAAGTGTTGTCTTGATCATGGTGTCAGTTCATAGCAATAAAACCCTAACTAAGACAATAACCATACCTGGACATATATCCCAAAGGACTCTAACCTATCACAGAGATATGCGCTCATCCATGCTCTACTCTATTCACAATACCTAGGAAATGCAACAGTCCATCGAATGTTGAGCAGATAATGAAATATGACACCTATGCATAATGGAATTTTATTCAATTGTAAAGAAAATTGAAGTTTGCAGGCAAATGGGTAGAACAACAACAACAACAACAACAACAACAACAACAACAACAACAACGTGGATGGGCAATCCCAGACCCAGAAAGACAAAACCCAAATATTCTATCTCATATGTGGATCGTAGTGTTGAATTTCTAGATTTCTGTGTTTGGCTTGGAGTACCTATAGAATCCAGGAAACCAGAAAGGGGCTCTTGGTAATGGTAGGACATCTTGATGGAGTGGGGTAGTAGGACATAGGTGGTATGAAGGGTAGAGGATGATAATGTGGAGGGTGGTTTAAGAGGGGAGGAGGAGGTCAGCAGGGGAAGGATAATTAAGACTAAGGATGTTTGGAAAAGGTATATGGAAACCCACTGTTTTATAAGATTTCCAAATATACATGCACACAGACATATACAGGTTGAGTTTAATTGGTGTTATCCTGTATGCAGAATAACGCTCCTTTCAGAAGGCAAATGTTTTCAAATAAAAATTCTAGTGCCAGGTTTGGGATACCTCCTTTCAAGTTGTTAGGGAGGTCCTGGGGAAATCCCAAAATAATATAAGCTACTGCCATTTGTGATGGCTATTCTGGGAACATCTGTGAGGAATTTTTAATTAAATCATTTGAGGTTGGAAGACCCATCTTTAAACTGGTTCACACTTTCTGTTGCAGCCTATATAAAGCATGGTGTGATGGGGTATGCCTCTAAGTTTGTGAGTTTGAGGCTAGCCTTGTCTACAGAGCAAGTTCCAGGACAGTGAGGGTCATTACACAGATAAACCCTGTCTTGGGAAAAAAAACCAAAAAAAGGAGTTTTGGCTCTTACTCTGCTTGCTCTCATTCTTTCTGGCAACTTCATTCATTCATTGGTACTAGAGCTTACTTCTTCAGGATTCTGAAGTATACTAAAGACTACTTGAGACATAGAATCATGGAGTGAACAACTATTGGATTCTTGGGCTTTCCATTGGTAGACAATCATTACTGAGCTAACTGGACCATAGCCTATAAGCTGTTTTAATAAACTCCCCTTATACCACTCCCCCCCAAGTCATTCATTCTATCAGTTCTGTTTGTAGAGAACCCTCTCTGATGCTCCATTGATCTTGGTTACCGTCTAGAAATTGATGGTAAGACTCTATTGCTGAAGATATCACATAGTTTGGTCACTGGACATGGAGGATTCAACTGACACTGATGGGAAAGCTTCCTCCCTACTGGCTAGGTATCATAGCACTGGAAAACGCTTCCAAGAGAGAGAAGCCATCAACAATGTTATCCAGTTATGAACACTACAGGCTACAACAATGACCAGCCTGGCAAGATCTGCCCAAGGGCACAGTAGTGGCACTCATGATGTAGGAGTAGCCAACGGCCTTTTGATTGGATTTAAGGTTTGCTCCACAAGAGAAAGTACCTTTCTGGTCATAAATATGGCCAAGAACACATGTCTGGAGGAGTTTATAGACCTTATGTGTGCACCTACTACTATTAGTTTGATAAATGGACATGATATCAAAGTGTCCTCTAAATCTCTACTAGTGCTGTTCTCACTCCTCGTCAGAGAAGGTTCTTTGTGCACTAACTGGTGGTTAACACAGAAATTTACAGATGTTCAACACAGCACGTGTGTCTGTGTTGTGTTCTCATCCATAAATGGGACATCAGTATCCTTTACCCCTTAAGCTCAGGGAACAGCACAGAAGAAAAGATGTGATGCTTGTAAGAGCCAGTGGCTGGGGAGAACCAGGGCAAAGCAGTATCTTCTAAAAATGACTAAACCACTGTAATGAACCCATTAAAACTATGGTTACCTGCATAACACTTGTTCTAGATCAAACCAATGAACATTCCAACCTGGATGGGCCAGGAGGCCATGAGCCCCCACACCTACGTAAGGAGATATTGATACTTCCTGGATACTAGGGGAGAAGTGTCGGTTTTCTTTAATGATGTGGTCCCTGGTAGGCTGGCCACATTCCAGTGGGTGTCCCTACATCAGTGTATATAGTACAACACAAATTAGACTCTGAAGGTTATTACTATTTTAAGAGGGCCTAAAATTGGGAGATGAGCTCTGATGGGATGAGATAGAGTAGATCCAGTAGGAGTTAAGGGAGGTGTGTGTGTGTGTGTGTGTGTGTGTGTGTGTGTGTAGGATATGATAAGAATGCTTTGTATTCATGTATTCATAAAATTTTAAAAGAATTAATAAAACTATTGTACTAAAAATGGGAGGCAAGCTAGAACAGGTCTTGCGACACAAATCTGTAACACAGCCACTTGAAAGAACAGGGCGGGAAGGTCAAATGTCAAAGGCCAGCTTTCTCTAGAGAGTTCAAGACCAGCTTAGATGAGGGAAGGCTTACTTTGGTTCATGGTTTCAGAGGGGCTAGTACATGTTCGCTTGGCTCCATTGCTTCTGGACTGTGGGGAGGGCCTGGAGCAGAGCAAAACTTCTTACCTCTCGATGGCCATGAAGGAGAGAGTGTGCAAAAGAGGAAGAAGATGATGGCAATGTACAGTCCCCAAGGGCATGCGCCTAAAACCCCATTGCCTTCCACTAGGTAGGCACTGCCTTATTGTCAGCACTTCCTCACCATGCCATTTAATTATGAATCTATCTTGGGATCTATTGATGGGAGCAGAGCCCTTGTGTTCTAATCACTTCTGTAGAGCCCCTCTTCTGACTGCTGCTGCATTAGTTCACATCTACACCTGAGCTTACGGAGGGACATTCACACTCAACCACCGAGAATCAGTTTCTACTACTGTACTTGCATGTGTGCGTGTGTGTTCATGTGTGTGTGTGTGCATGTGTGTGTGTGTGCGTGCATGTGTGTGTGTGTGTGCGTGTGTGTGTGTGTGCGCGTGTGTGTGTGCATGCATGCGTGTGCATGTGCTCCCAGCATTATTTTAATCTCCTGTTTGTTTAGTTTGCTCTTCTTTTGTTTATTTCACAGTGTGTCTGGGCCTCAGTCAGATGTTGCAGGATCTCCTCAGATGTCTGATGGCCCTTGGTTTTAGAATCTTTCATCATCTTCTTGAGAATTTTGCTTCCTCTCTTTTCAGCTGACTCCTCTATGTCCTGAATCACAGACTTCCTAGTTCTTGGTTAATTTCTTTCTTTGGAATAGCATTTGCCAGGAAATTTCTAAGAAACACAGAGGAGGCGATTTTGTGAGCTCTTAATGTCTGACTACATATATTTTCCCTCTTTTATTCATTGTTTTACTTATAGGATGAGTGGCTTGATTACAGACGGAATTCTAGGTTGCAAATGAGCTTCTCTGGAGCCTGCGAATGTTTCACTTAATCACGCTCAGGTTTCCAGTGTTGCTGTGGAAACATCTGATGCCATTTTAAGCCTTGTCCTGTGTACACGATCAATCAGTTCTCCTCTTGTTTAAAATTTTTTCTGTCCCTGATGTTCTGAATTTCATGCCTTCCCATGTCTTCAGTGATTTGTTCCATAATTCATGGGTGCTTTCAAAGCAGAAACTCACACCCATGAATTCTAGAAAATCTTCTCTCTTCTCTTTGAAGGTATTGCTCCTTCTGTCTTCTCGCTGCTGTCCCAGTCTGAAACTCCTGCTAATGAGATATTATACTTTAAGCTCTGAAGCCCCCATTTTATATCACTTCTTACTTGTCATCATGTACTACTTTCCAAAAATATATTTCACATAACCTTTTTGCTTTTTAACTGAAGGTTTACTTCGAGATGTGATAATTCTCTATTTATTTTCTAAGAATTTTGCTTATTCTCTGGATATTCAGTTAAAAATAACATCCTGTTTTTAAAGAATGTTTCTCCAATATTTTTTATTAACTTTTTCAAGACATTAGCTTCATCTTCAGCTTTTGTACCTGTTTCTGTGTCTTCTAACTTGAGTCCTCTATCTGGATCCTTCTTTGCTTCTCTCCTTGTCTCAGACCTTTCATATTGGAGCCATCTCTAAGGTGTGAAGGATTCCATAAAGGTCTGTATCCCAGACAGAGGTACTGATCATCTGAGAGAGTCTGTGCAGAGGCACAGCCTGCCACAATCTGGCTTCTCTGAACCCATTAAGGTGTTGTGGTGGTTTGAGTAAGAATGGATCTCACAGGCTCATGTATTTGAATGCTTGCTCTCCAGTTGATGGAACTATTTGGGAAGGATCAGGGGGTGTGGCCTTGTTGGAGGAGGTGTGCTACTGGAGTTTGAGGTCTCAAAAGCCCACACAATTCCTCTGTCTGTCTGTCTGTCTGTTGTCTGTCTCTCTGTCTCTCCCTCCCACCCCTAACCTCCTGACTTGTGCTTTTGTATCAAATGGAAGCTCTCAGCTACTGTTCTAGTGCCATGTATTCCTGCGGTCACTCTTCCCTCCATCACATAATGAACACTGATCCTCTGGAGCTTTGACCAACTCCAAAAACTAAATACTTTCTCTCATAAGTTATCTTGGTTGTGGTGTTTTATCTGGTAACAGAAAGAAGATAAGACAGGTAGCAAGCCTGAGTATCTCTTTCTTGAGGTCTTTCCTTTTGAACTGGCAAACCTTTCCTGAGGGAACTTTCCTCATACCCCATGAGGGTGTTGGGTAGAAGCTGGAGGCTCAAGTCCTACTTCTTGTTTGTAATCCTCTGTAACCTCTGGTGCCTTATGTCCAGTGCCTTCTTACCATCCCAGAGGCACAACACACAACATCCCTGGGCTGAGTTATCCTGAGAGTCACCCATGAAGTAACTCAGGTAGATCTAATGGGATCTAGGGGTTGGTGTGGGGCAGGTCTAATGCCTTTCTAAAGGATATGTGCACTACTGACTCTATGTTCAGCTCCACTCCTGCTTCAGGAAGCATCCAGAAGCTCTGCACCTTAAGCCTTCGAGCCATCTGAGCAGACTCTGGCTTGCTGCCTATGCCATCCTCTCTCCCCAGACATTTAGCTTACTTTTTGGGTTTCCCCTTCCAGTTGTCTTTGTCCTTTGTTGGCCTCTTAGTGGAGGTTTTGCAGGGCTGGGGAAAGGAATATTTAATCAGATGTGTTTATTCCATAGAAATCTTTTGAAGGCCATGTTGACATGACTATAGACTCCATGCTGACATCAGACACCTCTGAAGTCTGGTTCTTTGCCCAGTTTCACTCTGACCTTGGGGTTAGGTCTATCTCTTTGCCCAGCTCCTCCCCTGTCTTGTTTCCCTACCTTTTGCTATTCCTCTCATCCTCCATGTCTGGTCTCTCCTTTTTTACACTCTCCAGCTCTGTTCTTCCTTCTAGGAAGTCTTCCTTAACCCTGCCCTGACCCTGACTGGCCAAGATTGGGGAAAAAGACCTTGTTCTGTTGTCTTCAACTTGGTGCCAAAGCTTCCTTGACTACCAGTCTTTCTTGCAATGGAATTGTCAGCTTTGTGAAGGAGGGCTTTCTGCAGACCTGCAGAAGGTATGTGCTCCCATTCACCCTGTCTCCCCAGTGCTAGGGTAAAGTAGGTTATGATTTGTTGAATTCATAAATGAATGCATTAATTAAAGTATGATTACATATAAATTATATTCTTAATATATAATTATATAAGTTATAGATTGATGTTATAACTCATTTATTGAAACAATAGATACTTTATAACTTACGAGCCTGTAGTCATGAATGAAGGAAGTCCATATTGGTCTGGGCAGAGGGCAGAAAGGGGGGAACCACCCAGTAGTTATCAAAGAGGTCCCGATAAGTCACCCAGACCTGGCCTCCCTGAGATCCTAAAGAGAAAGCAGATGGGGATTGTGTTACAACAATTCATCTTCTTTAGCTGATTTGCTGCTGGAGAGGTGGAGCAGAAGATCCAGGGTTGGGGCACTGTGTGTGCCTCCTGCACCAGTTCCATCTGGTCTTCTGAATGAAGCCCAAGAGTCAGAGAGTCTCCATGGGGAACCAGAGAGTCTGGACAGTGCTTCCAGCGCTCTCCCTTGGCATTCTGATATTGCCTGCACTGCTACTTCATGACATCACAAAATTCTCTGACCATCTCAAATCCCCAACCCCTCTTTCCACTGTCCCCACTGCAGGGGCTAGTTGTAAGCCTGGCTAGCTCGGTCTTCTAGTGATCATGTTTTTGTTTCTACTATCTGACACATTGCCCATCTTGGGTGGACCTTGGCAGGAACACAGACAGGCACAGGGCCACGACTGGGGAGTGAATATCTGGGTGTGGTAGGAGAATCCATTACCACCCCTGCCCTGGTTTTCTTGTCTATAAAACGTGTGTGAAGACAAGAGGACTGTTGTGTGGGTTAGGCACAAATCACTGAGAACTCTGCCTTGTTCACACCAACTTTACAAAAGTGTTGCCCGTGATCACCAAGTGCGTGCTTAGGAAAGATTTGCTGAGTTGATTGAGTCAGGTGTTGACAGTGGGATTATCACTCTGCTCTGACAACCATGGCCTCCCTGTTGGACTCTCTGTCTTCCTCTGACCTTTTGTAGTCTACCCTCTGTTCTGGCTGCTCACAGCTTTGGGGAGGTCAAGTCCATTATGCTCAACACTGCCCCATTTCTCTGCCTTCCCCCAATCACACATGCACATGTGCACACAGATTGCTGAATGTGTTCACATACATGAGGGCATTCATTCTTCCCATGGTCTCTTAATGTTCTAGTCTGGTCCCATCCTTCCATATTTTTCTCTTCTGGATCTTACTGTCTGCAAGCTGCTGTCCAGTTTTTTTTGGTCCTAGAAGCCCTCATGATGGGGCTCTGTTTGGCTCCCTTTGGCTCTGTTATCTTCTTCCCTGGAAGGTAATCACGCTCAGCTATCTCTGGTGCTAGAGAGGTTCCCTGTTACACTCTCCCATTTTGTTACTCTCCTGAACTTCTTGAGGAGGCTCTCATCCCAACTCTTTAGCCCATAGGAGCCCCCACCCCTATTTGTCAATGAGCAATTTGAGCCCCACATGGACCTTAGGAAGACTGTTGACCACCCAGGGCACAGTGACTTGCTTCTGCTCACCTGGGGAACAGGATTCTGAGGGCTGAGGGCTAAGGCAGTTCTTTTGTTTGTCTTGGCTGGGTCTCAGAGTTCCACTGGGCTCAGGACTGGGTTTGCCTTTTCTGCTCACCACTTCTCCACTCTCCCATTCATCTCTCCCCTGTCTCTAGGCCATTCCTTCATTGCCTAACTTAGATTTAAAGGCCTAGGGCAGAGTTGAGGGCGAGCAGCCCTGTCCCATCAGCAGCCTCTCCTCCCCAACACACCATGCCTTCCATCTGCCTAGCTCCTGAGTTGTCGAGGAGACAATGGAGGCAAAGCAAGGGAAAGGACTTGCACAGAGGTAGAGAGTGCAAGTCCTTTCTGGATTGAGTTCTGTTTCCGTTGTGGGTATGAAGAGGCTTCCCTGGCCTCTCACCCTCCTGCAGAACCTCTCTTCTCCCATTGTTCATTGACATTTTAACTCTTCAGTATGCCACATGCTACTGGACCACTCGTGCCATCCTGAAGGCATGCGCCAAAAGGATAATGTGTTGAGGAGCTGTCCTGAGGCTGAAGTGCTGAGGAGTCAGGCACCAGTGCTTACTCAGGGCACCGTTCAGGGTGGGTCAGGGAGCCAGTGCTTACTCAAGTCTTCCTTTCAAGATGATCACCAGTTTGCTGCCTGGCTCTGTGGGACTTCAAGTCTCACCTCAAAGGCCTTTTCCTTGGCCACCTACAGCTTATCAGCCACGTTTACTTTAGTGTGAGATCATGCCTTTTTTAGGAGTGCAGTCTCTCATTATTGAGGGCCCGACGGTGGGAGATGGAAACGTATTTTCTGCATTCACGGCCTGCATCAGGTGATCTAGAAAGACTCCCCGAGCCTACATCTCACAGCCAAGGCTCCTCAGGGTCCCTGAGACACGCTTCTTGCCATTCTCTGCTTGTGATTCCTGAAAGGAGACACTGAGTGGACATAGAAAGCTGCAGGGTGGCTATTGGTATGAGGAAAAAGAAAGCAGCCCCAGGAAATATGAAGTCCCTTGAACATTAGCAAACCTCTACTTTCTGCCTTGGCCTAACAAGAATCCCCAAATTCCCAGGGTTGCCTTTCTTTGGGGAGGACTGTGGGAGGAAGGGATAGTCTTTGTTTTGGGCCCCAGCCTGGACTTGTGCCCTTTCCCTCTGAACTGAGGGTGATGTCTTCATTGTTGTTTTTGCAGTGTTTTTGGCATCTAGAGTGAACTCTGGTTGCCATGGCAACTCCAGCAAGGGAAGAAGGGAGAGGGATGAGGGTATTGAATATATTCCACTCTCAGCTCCTTTCCTATGTGGGGGTCTATGGAAGGCTGAGGCTAAAACTTTCCCCAGGAAGACGCCCCTCAGCACCACATATTTCTCCTGACTGGCTTGACTTCATGCTGGCTGCAATCTTGTTAGCAAGATTCCTCTTAGAGTGAAACATGGGCTTCCCTGCAACAAAAGGATGTGTTGGAATGGGGGAGGGGAGACCTTAAACAAACCATCCCCAGTTGGGGAACCACGCAGACCTCTAGTTCTTCTGGGTACAAGGGAACAGTAGGCAGGGCAGGACGCCATCTAAGTGCCTAGAGAGTCAAGAAGTCTTGCTTTTCCTTTAGGCCTCAGAGACAAAGGTATGGGAGTCATTCTAGGTTTCTCAGGATATCCAGAGAGTTCTCCGACACCTCAGGCTTCAGAGGCCTCTGCTGAAGCTCTTGTCTACCTTTTCTGTACTGAAAGGAAAGACCCAATGTACCAGGCTCTCCCTTTGCTGACTAGGGCTTGCCCATATCCTTTCTACTCTGTATCTCTAGCATGGGATCTGGCCCCAAACAGGTCTTTGTAAGGATGCCTGCTCGGTGAAGAAAGAGGTTCTTACAGGAAGAAGTGAGCAAGTCTGGGAGAGACTCAGGAGAGGGGAGCATTCGAGGAGAGTATGTCTCTGTGGAAGATGGTGCACTTTTGAAGATGCTCCAGGTAACAGAGACTGGCCTGCCACTTCAGAGCACCTTTGGCACCATTTTCTATAACTCTGCCACCAGTTGGTAGTGAGTGGTCTGCCCACACATTTCACCTCTTAACTGGATGATCCAATGGGGGAGGGACAGAGGCTTGGGGAAGCAAATGAAGAAGATAGCAGAGAAAACCAGAAGCAGAGCTAGTAAGAGGAAGGGGTGGAGGGAAGGAGGAGGAGAGGAGAGGGAAAAGGAATGATACAAAGAAGAGGAGTTGCAAGAGGGAGTACCCAGAAACATGATGAAGAGGCTCCACATCTCAATCTGCCCCGCCTTCTGCCTGACAAAGCAGAATCTGTATATTTGTTGTGAATATGTCCTTGGGGTGTCTTTATCTGCAGCTGGTGAGTTCAGATCCTTAGGCTGCAGATCACCCTGGGGCTCTAACCTAGTTCCTTGAGCAAGCTGACCAGACACTGGCTTCTTTCCTGGTTCTTAAATATACCATCCTTGGAATCAGAAGGCTTGTGATATCTAAAAGAATGTGGTACAGGGATTGTGTGGGATAAGTCTAGCCAGGCTCAGATGCCTCCCAGATGATCTCTAAGTGATTCAATGACAAATACTTTAAGTGCTTTCAGCTTCCATGTGATAATATCTAAATGGGACAATACCAACACTTTCCCTTGGAGGTGGTGTAAGGTTTAAATGAGCCAATCAGGTAGCGCATCAAGCCTGGGCCGTCATAAGAACTGTAGAAGTCTGTGCTGTTGTTCCTTGGGACCTTCTGTGCGGATGCGGAGGAAGCACACATTGAACTTCTGCACATGGTTTCTTGCTCACAGAGAGGGGTCAGTGATCCTGGCTCAGACAGCAGCCAAGGAGAGTAAAGAACTCATGCTGAGCTGGAGCAAGCAGCAAGTTTCCAATGTCTGACCACCCTCTGTGGCTTTTAAAACCATATATTTTCCCCCCCTTCTATCTTTGAGGAAGTATAAATGTCTACTGTACAGATGAAGAAACTGAGGCTGGAGGAAGCCAGGGGCTTGTTTGGGCCACATGGAAGATCCAAACAACTAAAGAAGTGGGGACTCACTGCCCAGGAGATTCCTTTCAATGTGAGCTCTGGCAAGGAGCAAGGAGCTTGGGGACTGTAGGAGGACAAGGGACAGGCTCAGTTCTTGCCAACAGCACTCATTACCTCCCACTTACTGTTCTTTGCTGATTCTGAACAGCAGGTACCAGGTCTTAATGCCACCATTGCCTCTCCACATCAGGAAGAGAAAATTGGACTGAAATGGCTTGGTGCTTTTACCTCACCATTTGGAAGGGGACAAAATGACAGCATAAGGGTAAGTAGGCAGGAAAAGGATGATTTCTGGATGGAATCAAGGCATGCCAGCCTGCAAGGGGCTCAAAAGTGGCTGTCTGTGATAAGCAGGTGCCTGAGAAGAGGCAAAGATAAGGGCTTAGCAGGACTCAGACCTCTCACTTATAAGATTTAGGTGTCTGAACCTCCTCCAGTGAGTTAATGGTCTTTTAACATACTGGAGGTCACATCCATGTAGAGCCTGGCAGAAGGACAAGGCTCACCAATGAATATAAGGTGCTTAAAACCACTGAAGAGAAGGCAAACTGGTACTCAACTGGATAAGTGCAGGGCACCAAGCAAAGATGTCAACTTTCCCTGGGGCTGGGAAAAGAAGGACCTCGGTTGCCTAGCATACTGTGTGCAAAGGACGCCATAAACTCAGGGCATTAGATTCTCTTATTCATGCATCATCCTGAGACCTGCAGCCTATGGCTTAGGATAAACTAACTATACAGTTCACTTCCTACAGAGACTGGGGTTTTTCCTCAGTGCAGGAGCAGCCTAAGTGCTACTAATAAGTTGATGCCTCATGGACCACTGTCATTGAGAGGCAATGAGGGGAGTACTCAGAGGCAGATGAGTAGTGACAAAAGGGCTGAGGGTCTTGTCATCATCATCCAGGGCTTCAGAGTCAAGTGTAGCAAAGTACAGGCCTGGTAGGAGCTTGTGGAACCCTTCATGTCACAGCATAAAGTCTGTAGATAGAAGAGTCCAGATCTCAGAAGCCATGACAGGACTACCATTTCTGCCCCTGAGAAGCTGTTTGGGGGCATCTAAAACATCCTGAAATGTCTTTGTTCCTTCTCCTACTACTGTGAACAAATACCTGAGTAAAAGAAACCTAAAGAGGGAAAGATTTTTTTTTTTTTTGGCTTGTGGTTTGGAGAATCACAGTCATGGCAGAGAAGATTACAGGGCAGCTGTGAGGCATTTTTTAAAATTAGAGATTGAGGGGGGAGGGTCTAGCCCACTGTCCATGCCATCCTTGCTCTGGTGGTCCTGGGTTTTATTAAAAAAGCAGGTTGAGTAGGCTATAATGAGCAAGCCAGCAAGCAGCATCCCTCCACAGCTTCTGGATCAGTTCCTGCCTCTAGGTTCCTGCCCTGATTGAGTTCCTGTCTCAACTTCCTTTGGATGAAGTGTAAGGCAGATAAACCCTTTCATCTCCAAGTTGCTTTGGTCATGGTGTTTCATCATATCAATAGTAAGCTTAACTAAGACAACCAAAGAATGTTAAATCTATTTGGAATGGGACTACTAAGAAGCATGTCTAGAAAAGAGAGAGAAAGGATAATGAGTCTTCAATGGGCTCCTTCCTCCTTTTCTGTGTGGGTATGGTGTATTCCTGTATGTGTACAGTGTGTGCAGGAATGTACATGCCTGTGAGTGTGGGGGTGGGGCGGCTAGATAGTGATGCCACTGTCTCTATTGCTCTCTACCTTATTTTTTGAGCTAAATAACTGGGATATCTCTTACAAATCGCTGATTTGGCTAGACTGATGGCCAGCAACCTTCCAGATCCACACCTCCGCCTCTCAGTAGTGGGATTACAGGTACACACCACCATTCTCAGCCTCTTATGGATGTTGGACCTCCAAATGCAGGTATTGGTGTTTATGAGACAGGCACTCACTTTTACACCACCATCTTCCTGGTACCCCTTCTGCTTTGGATTCAGTATGGAACTCCAACATTTTTGATGGTGTATCACTTACTTTTCTGTTGCTGTGACATAACACCATGATCAAAGCAACTTACGGAAGGGAGAATTTATTTGGGCTTACCGTTTTTAGAGGGGGAGTCTATAATGATGAGAGAGGCATGGAGCAGGAAGCTGAGAAACAACACCTTCAACCCCAAACATGAATCAGAGAGTCAACTGAAAGTAGGATGACGTTATGAACTCTCAAGGTCCATTCCCAATGATGTATCTCTCCAGCAAAGCTGTACTTTCTGAAGGTTCTATAACATCAACTATATAGAGCTATCAACTAGGCATCAGGTGTTCCACTACCTGAGCCTATAGGGACTTTTCTCATTCAAATCACTACAAATGGTGCCACCCACTTTCAGGTAAGCCTTCCCTCCTCGGTTAAGCCGCCCTGGAAACATCTCACAGATATGCCAAAGACCGCATCATTAATGTCCAAGGTGTTTATGAATCCTATCTAGTCCACACCTGAAATTCATGAGCCTTTTCCTTTTCAACTTGTTACTCAACCATCATAAACCATAATATTTAACCCATAACAGTCCAGCCAACATCCTTCTTAGGCTCATAGAAATGCAAAATCATTAAAGCATCAAAATTCATTAAAATTCATTAAAGCATCAAAAGTTCAGTTGTCATAGTCTTAAATACTAACACTCGTTCAAAAGCCCAAAGGTTCTTTGCAGACTCAAGACAATCTCTATACAAAAACAAGTTGATACATCTAAACCACAGTAGCACACAGTAAGTATCCCCTTACCCAAATGGAGCAAGGAAAGATTTGGCTAAAGCAAGGCCAAAACACAGGAGGGGAAACATTAAGTCTTTCAGCTTAATGTTCAGCTTCTGGGGATCTTAATGACATCATCTGGGCTTCAATAGCTATACCTCTATTGATGCTACATGAAGCATATATTGGTTCTCTTTCTCTTGGTCCAGATCCACTCCATACAGCAGCTTCTTTATACAGATTTCCCACAGTCTTGCATCTCCAGCAGCCATAGGTCTTTATTGGACCTTAGGCTTCACCTTTACATTTTTGCATAACTCAGAGCCACACATGGACTGGCCTTGGTTGCTTTCTGAAAACTTGGTACAACCTCCATGCCCTTAAGCTTGTATTGTGCAAACCTGCAAAGCAGTACTGTATGGATGAGACTACCAACCAGATTCTGCTCCCAGTTTGAGATGTAGCATGATACCCTTCTGCCACAGCTGTACTGGTCTCTGCCAGTTGGGGTTGCATCTCTTCCAGGCTGCTTAGCTGATCGCTGCTTCTTGCTCTGCTGTTCTACAGGGGTCTCTCAGCAGTCCTTATCTCTTATCAAAGTAGGGGAAGTAGGAACCTGGTGCATCTGATCAGTTTCAGGGATCAGAAAGATAACAAACAAACATGAATGAACCTGTAAAAACACCTTCCTTGATTTTTGTTTAGCAAAGGGACTTCTACACTCCCTTTAGTGAACAGGAAAGTCCTGAAGAATTTTCAGCTCACTCTCTATTGAAAAGAATTTTCATTCTTAAAATATTTTATTTTTCCTAATTTTAATTATGTGCAGGTGGTATGTGTATATGCATTTGGGTGTATGCAGGTGATAGTCAGTGCCCATGGTGTATTTAGATGTATTTAGTGACATCAGATTCCTCGGAATTGGAGTAACAGACAGTTGTGATCTGTTTGACTTGGTGCCAAGAACTGCACAAGGGTTCTCTAGAAGAGAAGTATGCATTCTTAGCCTTCGAGCCTTCTCTCCAGTCTTGAATATGCATTTTTATAAGGGGGAGCCTTCAACGGGTGGGGTCTTACCATTAAGGAGGGTGAATGTTCGGTTTCTCTGTAACTGTTCTAATTTCATTAACGGTTACGGTAGGTACAGCTTCACACCCCTTACTTACAACGTTTAAATTGCCTCATGCTATTTCCTTGTCAGACTGCACAATGGTTTTTCATTTGTTTGTGTGTTTATCATTCTGATCCCTGAGACTGATCAGATGCACCTGCTTTCAAACTTTTATGTGAGGTAAGGACTGCTGAGAGACCCCTGTAGAACAGCACGGCAAGAGGCAGAGACCAGCTAAGCTGCCCGGAAAAGACACTCCCCGATATTCTGAGCTGTTTGTAAGTTTTGAGTTTTCAGATTTTGTGAGCTGTCATCCCCGCTGGAATGGGATTTGGGTAATGCAACCACCTTCGAGTCATTCCTGCCCCTGTATGTAATCCATCATCTGTACTCCTGCCAGTAACCCAATAAAGCTCATTGGTTCATGAATTTGGACTCTGGTGGCATCACTACTTTGATCTGTTATCAAGTCCCTATCTCAGGTTAGTGGGATTTTATTCACATTTCCCCCAGAGATACTGTCACACAACAAGTTGACAATCAAAATTAGCCATTATATGGAAGTGATGTGGAGGCCAAGACTGTAAGGAGTCTATTCTTGTGTGTGTTCAAAATCCATTATTGATCTATATCTATATCTATATCTATATCTATATCTATATCTATATCTATATCTATATCTATATCTACCTATGTGTGTATGTATCTGTGTATGTATGTGTGTGTATGTATGTGTGTATGTGTGTATGTATGTATGTATATGTGTATGTATGTGTGTATGTGTTATGTGTGTATGTATGTGTGTATGTATGTATGTATGTGTGTATGTGTGTGTGATGCTCTTAGATATTTTGATCACATTCTTTCTTTTACCCAAGCTCCTCTCATAGACTTACCATCTCCCTACCTGTCCAATCTAATTTTTTTTCTCTTTTTCTCTTTTAAAAAATACCCACCTGGAAAAGTCAAAACAGAAACAGAAACTGAAAAATGAAAATCAAAACAGACAAACCTAAAACTGAGAAAATAAATAAAAACAAAACAATACCAAAACAGAACAAAACTAAAAAGTACAGGGAAAGAAGAAACCTGGGGCACATGGAGATCGTTTATGGTGGCCGACTCTTCCTCTGCATAGGGCCTGCCCTGGGTGTTTTTGATATGCCTAGTGATGCTCCATTGGGAAAAAATGAATTAATTACAAATAGTTTTATTGTTAGGAGCAGGACTTTGCGTCCACTTCCTCTTTTCGGGGCTGGTCGTTTGTCTGGTTTGAACCTGTTCAGGTCCTGTGCATGCTGTCACGGTCTGTGAGTTCATGTACGTTTCAGCGCTGTTGTTTCTAGAAGGTGCTTTGTTTTGGACTTGTTCACTGTCTCTGGCCCTTACAATCTGTCTGGCCTCTCTCCTGTAAAGATTCCTGAGCCTTGATGGAATGGATTTGATAAAATATCTCATAGGGCTGAGCGCTCCACAGTCTCTCACCCTCTGCGTGCTGCAGTCATGGCTCTGTTTGCTAGTTACTGTCTACTACGAGAAGGTGATTCTCTAACAGGTTCTGGGTGATGCTCTGATCTATAAGTAGAGCACTTAGGAGTCATTTTATCGCTGTGTTCTTTTAGAAAAATAATAGTAAGTTTTTTTTTTTTCATAGGCCCATGACCTATGTAAAAATCAGATTTTTGGCCTCTTTATTAATATCATGTATGGCCACAATCCAAGTTTTAAAAAACAGTCGCTTACTTCTGTAACATTTCTGCCTATATTCCAGCAGTGTATGTTACAGGTTGGGCTCTTGTAGGTTTCAGAATTTATAGCTTGGTGAAACTAATGATTACTTTTCTCCTTCTCTAGAGCACGAAGAACCTTCCAGCACCATAAATGCTGGTCAGTAGGTGTGAATCTTCTGGCACCAGCTTAAATTCTCCATGTTCAATGATATAAGTTGTTTCCTCAAAAATAAGGCCTAATCATGAGGCTTAGACAGCGATCAATAGCCTTGGTAATCGCACGCCATGTTTGGGGGGAATCTATAGTCAATGACTCAAGACTGTAACTCATTTCTGGCACTGAAGGCTTTACTTGGTAGAATAAGATGTCTAGTTTGGGCAGCGTCTACCCCATTACATGGTGGCTCTGTTTAAATTCCTTGTATATGTGATGCCTTTGCAATAGTAAGCTTCTATATAACTTTGCAGAAAGGCCTTTAGCGTTAGTTGTTCTTCCCCATATTTCCTCATTTACCCTGATCTCCTGTCTCCCTCCCAGTTTAATCCTAATTTGGTTTCCCCTTTATGTCTTTATAAAATGCTAATCTATTTCCCCTCCCTTGGAAGAACCCTGTCTACTCTCTAATTCCTTACTAGGTAACTAACCTATGGGGTTATATGGATTGAAACACATACATAAAAAAGCTTGAAAGAGAACATCCATATGTAAGAGACAATATACAACTTTTTTTTTAGGTTTTAGTTAAGGAGGTTATTCCTGTACTTGTGAGGTAAGACATGACAGTGCAACTGTGCAACTGCTCTGTCCTTTCAGAGATCATCTACTCTGCATCTTTCCTCTGCCCTCTTTCTTTCTTTTTTCTCCCCCTCACACTTTTAGAACAGACCTCACACTAGGAAGAATAGACCACATATGTCTGAGTATGTCAGCATCTGGTGGCCTGGACTTTCACCTCTCAGGGGTATAAGTATACACAAAGATGGTGTCTGCATTTTACACTTGCACACTGACAGCCTATAACTTGGCGTCCCTGGTAGGTATTCAGAAGAACTCTTAGGCTGGAACCAGATTTTGAAATGGCAAAGCCCTCCTGCATGTAGAACATTAAGGTAATGGCCTGGAATATTCAGATGCCCTGTGTAGTCCAGTGCAGTAGTCAAAGCCCTGTACTTGACATACCATGAATGATAGAGACTATTATCATCCTGCAGTGGGTGCTGATAGCACAGGCCCTTAGGTTTATACTTGGAGATCCTGGTGGTCTCTGTAGTAGCTGTATTATTCTCTTAGCTGATATGCCTGAACATTCAGTCCATACTAGTGAGTAGGGGGTTATTTAGACTGAAAACCTGAAGAAGGAGGACCAAGAGAGGTCCTCATGTCCTGAACTCTAGTGCTCTCTCCAGAGACTCCCTGGATTCTACTCTAGAACTCAAGCATTTTTCAATTATGGAGAATGCCAGGATTTGTCCAAACTGTGGCTTGCTTGAAAGTGGCTGACTAGCAACATAAAGGATCCCAGAGGGCTGTAAAATCATGGAAGGGCTTCAGGGAATGCTGTCCGGTATGGTTTCTCAGCATGTTGAACATCAGGGCTACAAGTCTAACCAGGGAGCTCAGTGACTAAGACAGATGACAGCAGAGTGAATCTGACTGCAGTATATGCTGGGCCAAGGCCTGCTGACTGATCTCATACTTCCTGCCCAGCCAGGCCAACCCTTGGAATGTCCTTGGTAATCCCCTTGGGATAACCCTTGGGAGTCCTAAACTGGATGTATTTAGTACTGTTTGAGATGCTGCCTTATATAGAATTCCTGTTGCTATAATGAAACATCACGACCAAAGGCAAGTTGTGGAGGAAAGAGTTTATTGGGTTTATACTTCCATATTATAGTCTATCATTGAAGAAAGCCAAGGAAGGAACCATGCAGAGGCTATGGAGGGGTGCTACTTACTGGCCTGCTCCTCCTAGCTTGCTCAGTCTGTTATAGAGCCTAGAGGTGATTCCACTCACAGTGGGCTGGGCCCTCCCACATTTCAATCACTAATTAAGAAACCGCCCCACAGACTCGCCTACAGCCTGATCTTATGGGGGCATTTTCTTAATTGAGGTTCCCTACTCTCAAATGACTTTAGCTTGTGTCAAGTGACATAAAACTAGCCAACACAGATACTGTCCATAGATTTCTACTTCTCACATTCTATATTAGCCTAAATGTTTTTCAGATAGGCTCACTGAGGTCAAGACAAAGGAGTAACTTACAAAAATGGCTTTGACATAGCCAGGGACACCAACGTAGGTTCCTACATCTTAGTCCGGCTTCTCCCAGCTGCCCCAGAGAACTCCATTTTCCTGCCCGATGATTGAATTCCAACAGCTCTGTTTTAGAAAATAATTTTATTGTCCTCATTATGCATTTCAATATTCTAAGCCACCTTCCATCTGCTTTGGAGGCAGGCAGAGGAAACATTATAAACCCATATATACAATCATTATGCTTCCTTTGGTCATTCAACTCTGGTATCTGTTACCTTGTGCAAAGGAACAAAGGAAGATGAATCTGATCCTGGGTCTCAATAAGGTCATATTCAGTGTGAGATTAGCAGCAGAGGTGCTAGACCCTGGGCTCACCCTCCAGGGAAGATAGGGTGCCATACCCTATATGCCCTGCAGGTGTTGTGATTGACTGCAGGCCAGTGGTGGTGGCTTACCATCCATGCTTTTAGTATGACTCCTGTAGGATCCACTGGCTGTAATCTTTGCCAAGTCTGCTAATTTTATGTGCCTCAGTTTCATCATTGACATTGTAATAATAAAATCAACCCTCTTGTCTGAGGCTTTGACCTTGGAGCCTTGGCTTGGACTGTGGCAGGCAGAGGCCTGTCCAAGAAAACAAGAGCCTATGGAGGAACCCAATTCTTCAGTCTGTTGTGGGATCTTGTAGGCCCATGTGTCATCTGAGACACTGTTTTGTCGAATCTGTGAGCGCTCGTTTGGGTAAATGTGTAACAGCTCTTTGCTTGCCACATTGGAAGAATTCAGGGAGTGTTAGTTTCCCTCTGCAATAAGACAGGCAGGCTACTCTGAGCATCATGAAGTGGTTAAAAAAATATTAGAGGTGATGGGAGCAGCTAGGGAGGCCAGGCTACACCAGAGGAAAATTCCATTTTTAACAATTCACCCATTTTCTGGATATGATCTGTTTCTGATCCCTGGTTGGTATCCTGGGGTAAGTAAGTATGTCTTTATAGTTCTTGTCCACAATAGCTATGCCAGGGAAAATGGTAGATATACAAAGGCTTGCCTGGTGTCTGGAGACACCAGAAGCTGGAGATTGAAGTACAGCTCTAATAACATGTAAATGCCAAATTGATTGAAAGGCATCCTGAGTGGAAGGAACACATGGACAAACAGGGGCAGGAGACCATCAGCTTGTAGCAAGTTGCCTCCTCACTGCTTCCCTTGGCCACCCCATTCAAAGAGCTCAGCACTCTTTCTGGGGGAGTTCTCCCTTCCTGGAGCAAAATCCAGAGCTGTAGTAAACTAGCAACTGATTGGTCTAGTTCTGAACCGGGGAGAGCGAACCCTAGCGCTGCACAGGTGAATAGTATATGCAAACTCAAACTCTCTCACCAGGACCTTGGAAGTTCAAAGAGGCCAGCGGGAAGACCGAGTGTGGCTAACAGAGACCCAAAGGCTTCTGGAAGCTGGGGATGCCAGAAGAGGAGAAAACCTCACTAAGAGAGCTGAGGTCGCTCATCCCTATCCTGTGGCAGATGCAAGCTGGGAGCATCTTCCTATTATGCCTCACTAAGGAGACAGGCCTCTTCTCAGGCACAAGGCTGACATGTTTTGTTTTCCCCAGATGGGGATAATCAGCCTGTTTGGGAGCAGGGATGACAGCTCCAGCAGCAGGCGGGGTCTGGGGGCGGGAGGCCCCAGGCTGCAGGCAGCTTCCAGCTCTCAAGGGAGCCCAGGCTGCCTGTGTGACAACCTCCAGCAGGTGGGGTTTCTGTTTGCACCACAGAGAGAACTGTGGAGCCATTTAGCTCAGTTACATGAACCCTGAGAATCAACCCAGATCTTCTTTTCCTTTAATTTACGCCCGAGTGTCAGATTGAAGAGCAGCAAGCCAGCCTTCCCCAGCCAGCCTTCCCCAGCTCCTCTGGAAAGGCTGATCAGCTGCCCTGCCTCAGGCTGAGCTGGGCATTTCCAGATCTTTGTGCAGAAATGTTGAGTCTTGTTGCCCTCTTCACTTCTTTGGGAAGATTGTCACACCTCCCTGTCCCTTACTGAGGTTCTACCCCTACCGGCTCTCCAGTCCTCAGCCTCTAGTCCCACATCCCACCCCTTCACTAGGGTCTGGGTAAGGTTCTTTCTTGGTTTGGGTTCTGATGGGGGTGGGAGCAGTGGTTCCTGCCACTGATGATGCCCAGGCAAGCCTGTTCTGAAGCTGGGCCAAGGAGGTCCTTGGCTCGCTGATAAGCGTTTCTGAGCACTAGGCTATGAGGACATTTGTATCTTATCCTGAGACACGGCAGAACCAATGTGATTTCAGCCATATTCACTCTGAGGATAATGGATTCCCTCCACGAGGGTCTCTAGAGGTCTCAGGAGACCCAGCATCTGCAGACAGCAATGGAATCCTTTTCTATTTTTTTTTCCTCACCCATCTGTCAGCTTCCATTATAGGAGATCAAGGGAAGGTTGACCTTTCTGAGGGGCTTCATCCCTGGCTGTGTCAATAAATCCTCCCAGTTCTAGGGCTGAGCCAGCTCAAGGTTTCCTAATCATAGCCCTTGGCCTCTCTCCCCAATCTTACCTCAGCACCCCTTTTCTGGGTCCCACCTAGGACGTAGTTTCCATCTCTGTGTTTACTCATTGGCTCTCTGCATATCAGAGTTGGAGTCACCCTCCATCTCCAGCTGTTCCCTTCTACCTGTTCCTGGGAGCAATTTTAATAAGGACCTTTAATAAAGTCTGGGGTCTTTGGGGGGAAAACCTGCACGTTTATACACAGGCCCATGTGTTCCCCTGTCTGTGTACCTGGCCGTCAGAGCCCAGGGTGAGCTCTTCAGCACTCACCTTCACTGAGCTGGTTATCCAGGATCTGCACCTCAGTTTCCTCATGTACTCAGTGGTTGCATCCCTGTGAGACCCTAGCAGTATGCATTTAAGGTTGTTGTCCCCAAGAAAAGCACCTCTGGGACCCCGGGCCATCTGGCCTTCTGCAGCCTCGTGGAACAGCTTTCCTCCTCTGTGGTCTCCCTGGCAACACAGAGCCACCTGCCAAGCCTGCTGCCGGGGCCTGGTGCCCGAGTCGATCTTTAGTGCCACATAGAGATGGCTGATGGCAGGAGCCAGGGTGAGGCTTAGCCGTCCCAGCTGTCGCAGTCAGCAAATCAGACAAAGGCTGATTGGTGGGGGTGGGGCGCTAGGGCCATGGGGCCTGGGAAAGTAGCTTTGAGGTCCTGGCTGTACTTCTCCCACCTGATTCTCCTGATAATGCCCTCACAGCAACCTTTGCTCTCCACAGCACTCTATGGAATTTCACGATTTGGACCTTGGCTTCCCTACCTACCAAAGGAAGAGGCAAATTATTTATCCCTCCAGTTTAATGACTCTAGACAAGAATGGAGCTTAGATACAGAATAGGCTTCAGGTAGCTAGTAGCCTTTAGACAGCTGCCCGAACTGCCCTACAGGTCTTTGTAGGCTGCATGTCTAGTGGGCACTTATTAGCAAACATCTCCAAGACCCACAAACTATTGTGATCCTGGCTTCACGCTGCTGGAACGCATTCTTTCTCAGTCTCTCCCAAGACCACCAGGTTCTGGTGACTGAGCATCTATCTTAGCGTCAGATCATAGGCACTCCATTGAGGATGGCACTGCTTCCTGTTTTGAGAGACTGGGATGCTAGAGCTGCCTCTGGGAAAGGAGTCTGAAGGAAGAGTAGGTGTCCAGGAGAGCCCTGGGGACTGCTACTTCTGACCATGGATAAGTAAGCTGATCAAGGACAGGACAGGAGATGCCGTTATCCTTCAGCAGACTTCCAGGTTCAGAGCAATGATTCAGGTAGCTTCATCTAGCTTGCGGCCCATGAGTTCCTAACCAGGCCTTGAATAGCAGTGGGAATGGCTAATTGTGGAGGGTTTCCTTTAGAATTAGGCAACTATTACCAAATAGCAAGTCCATAAGGGGTTGCCCTCAGCTGCCTTAGCCCCTTTATGTGAAAGAAAAAGATTCTCTCTTTCCCCAGACTTGGCTCTATGGTGAGTGGACTTCATTCACTTACACCTCCACAGGCTATAATTGAACCGGAATTGCTATCCATTGAAGGAAGACTGCCAAGCAGAAACTGAAGAGTAGCAACTCCTTGACCAAATACTGAAAAAAATCCAGGGGCAATTCCTGGCCAGTCTCACGGGAGGTTTTGTTGACATTGAACCTGAGACACGGAGGCCAGAACAAGGGTTTCAGTTCCTTCAACAAACACTAATTGAGATCACCTGCCTTTTCAAAGGAAGTGCTTGAATCAAGAGGGACAAGGTCCCTGTGGTTTTGGTGCTTGTGCTACATAGAGAAGAATCTAGAATAATACCATGGGAGGTGTTATCTCACCACGGAGAGATCTATACATTGGGATGATCTGGTATGAAGAAACAGACCTGGCAAGATATTTAGAACTCGAATCTGCAAAGAAGATGGATAAACAAAGTAAAGGTCAAAGAGAGAAGCAAAGCAAGTTGAGAGAACAGGTGGGGAGAATGAACGGGGCCTGTCCCATATCCAGTGAGGAGGCTGCAGGGACTGCAGCTAATGGCTGAGGAGGATGGAGGTGATGCCCTCTGTAAGCCAGGGCCGGATGTGGTGACACTGTCAGCTCCAGGGAAGGTCTGGGACTTTATCTTCTGCACGGCGGGAAGCCATGGCAGCAATTTACAGTGGCTGAGTGAGTCTGTGGAGGAACCATGAAGCAAGAGGACTATTTGCACACCCGCTGGCCAGTGCCTTCACCAGTAGGCACACATGGTACATGAATATTCTACACGTGGCTGGTTCAAATGCAGATGTGGTGGGAATGTAAAATAAATGCTGGCTTTCAGACTTGGCACATGAAAAAGAAGGCAAAATAGGGCATTCATATTTTATGCTGGTAGAATTTTGAAATAATATTTTGAATTTAGTGGGCTTAATAAAATATACCATTAAAGTAATTCCCCATGTTTCATTTTAAATACAGCTAGTAGATGTTTTGAAATTTTATATATGACTCCACTGTGGCTCCCATATTTTTCAGTGGGGCAGTGGCAAGTGGCCAGAGATAATCTTGATTAACCAGCTCCTATTTCTAAGCACCAGCCTGGATTCCATACACCACTTGATTTTCACAACTGCATAAGGGACATATCATTCTTATCTTTGATTTATACATGAGGAAGCTGTGTCCCGGAGAGGCTAATTAACTCACCCAAAGCTGCACAGACACTAAGCACATAGCTGGCTGCAGAGTCTGGGTGCTGAATCACTTCCTCTGGGGATGAGGCCTGCCTATGGTGGCAGTGGTGGGGAGGGGGAAGGAGGGGTGAGTCAGAACCTGCAGGAGCTCAGCAGGCATCAGTGGGGGATCAGCAGGTACAGGGAAGCCTAAGGAAGTTGAGGGATCCAAAAGACACAGGGGATCTAGGTGTGGACAGCAAGAAAGAGCGCTGCCATTCACAGAGATGGAGCGTGGGAAGAGAGGCTCAGGAGATCTGTGTGGGTCCTGTTGAGAGGTGGATAGATTGTCAGTGAGGTGTGGAGTGTAGCTAAGCATTGTGGGCAGAGAGCCTTAGAGGGCAACAGAATGACCTGGAGAGTTCAGATGTTGAGTGAAGTGTCTGAGCACAGCAAGAAGGAAAGGCAGGGGGCTAGGAGAGGATCTCAGAGGCAAGGAAAGGCAAGGGGTGAATGCATCAGGGTGGTGGTAGTGATGGGCACAGTTCACTTCCAGGCTCATTGGAGACCTATGGGAGTAAGACATCTTGAGAGATGCCCAAGGCAGAGCATCTGGGATACAGGGAATCCTCAAGCTAAGCCCTACAAGTACCAGGCTCATCCTTGATTCCTAAACGCTAGGTAGCCAGCCCTTCCCACAAAGGGCCATGTCAAGTAGTCTGAGATATGTAAGGGCTCTTCAGAATAGACAGTGACCACAGAAACTCATTCATTTGGGAGCTGAACACACGCTTTTTCTTGGAACACTACTTATACAACAAGACTGGATTCTGCTTTGACAAAGGATTTCTGCTCACTTGGTTCCTGGTGCAACCCCGTCTGACTTCTGCTCCTAGCTGGCCCATTCCTGTCTGTCTGGAGCTGGACTGGGCTCTCCCACCCCTTCATTAGAGCTACCACCCAGGCTCTCCAGGTCCTCTCTGTCCCCATTGCTAATCTCTCCATCCCTGGCTTCTCTTCAACCGAACTGCCTGTAGAAACAAGTGCTTTGTCGATGGAAAAGCCCTTTGGGGACAAACACAGGAAATTAAGGAGTATGCACAGTAAGAAAATCCATTCTTCATGGATTTCTGAAATCTGTATTATGGCTTCTGCTGAGTGAGTAGGATCTATGAGACATTGCTTATGCCCATGAGGTTGAGCATGAGGACACTAATAGGAGTGCCTCTGTTGAGATTCTGCCACATTTTGTGCTTCTGGGCCTGAAAGGCCAATGGCTGCAAAGATGTCCTCGGTAAAATGAGCCTTAAGGTTGTTGGCTAACACCCAGGGTGGATTTGCTGATGGCCAGCCGAGAAGGGGGTATTGTCACAGAGGAGACATAACGCACATGCAGCCAAGATGTATGACTCTGAGTGTGTTGTGCTAAGGGATAGCTTTCCACAGGGACGAGATGGAGCCAACCACTCTAGATTTCAGTTCATCAGGTTACTGTTAGGACTCTGGTTCTGACTACAAAATGAAGGTGTTGGATAGGTTTGGTTTACGGTCATTTCGTATTACCACCCACTCAGCAGCCTTAGCCGATCATATCTATGCTAAGACTTACAGGACCTCCAGTGAATAGTGTCCAGAGCCCTGAATATAAAGGCAGAAACTGCTTCCCTCTCACTTCCTAGGCCACTTGCTACTATGAAACCAGGCTGAGATGGCAGCTCGAAACTAGTGCATTGAAAGCCTCTGCCCAGCAAAGGGGGATCAGCTGTGTGAGTTCCAAGACCTCATGGAGGGCAGGGAAACATTATGGCTAAGCTATGAATGAAGAAATGGAAACATGGCTGCCACAATGGCAGGTGGCCCAGCAAGGGAGGTGATGGATCAGAGGAGGACAAGGTAGCCTTACCTGAAGGAGGAAAGGCAGAGCTTGGTGGTTGATGTAGAGACATCTTTAAGTTACTTGAGTTGTTTTAATATGTCCCAGTGGGGTAGTATTGTCACCTGTTAGGACTTCCGTGAGGATAGGGGACGCAGCCACCGCCCTGGCCTTGGTTTCTTTTTGCTGTCTCAGCAGGAGCCATCTCATTAGATCTAATGCCACATATGGCAGATCAGGACTCTTCCAGGAGTCACAGGAGCCTCATCAGGCAGGGCTTTCATTGGGACACGGTGACAACATCATGAGATACAATTGACCAAGGATTTATGGGTTTGAGATTGGCTCAAACACTCTATATAAGTGTATGTGCTGTACAATAAACTCAGATCTACACCCTGATTCCTGGGATTTGTCATGTGACTCTGTTGCCTCTCACCTCCCACATCCTTGGTCCTGTTCCCACATCTACCCTGGGGAACAATAACGCAGAGGATGGGGACAGAAGAACCATCAGGATGGGGTCTGTGAGGCTAGTTTCACTCTCAGTCTCTGTCTTGGTAGTGCTAACCACAGTTCTCTCCCATTGTGGATGGGATCAACAGAACCACATAGTTGGTTATAAGGGGGAGAACTGATAGATAGCTCAAATGCTTGTGAGCTTGTAGTATATGCCTGTGCTTGCAGACAGGACAGCAGCTGCAGTGTCAGAATTCACACACTAGTCCTTCAAGGGGCTCCTTCCTACGGAGTCTTGTGGAGCACACTCCCTGGTCGTCTCTGCCTAGGTCAGCTGCAATGCCTAGAGAAGTTCCTGATGTGCTGTGTGTGGGAGGGAAGTAGGCAAAGAAAAGAGGGTGATGGCACTCCAGAGCCCTTTATTGCTGAGAGGACAATGTGTCCAATCTCATTTCCCTGTCACATTGTCTATGGCCATTGCCATAGGCTGACTGGGCAGCAGCTAAGGGTGATCACTTTTTCTCATCACCAGGCAGGAACACGAGGTATGAGGGGCCCTGTAGGGGACAGGTGTTGAGTTCAGGTCTTCTCACTCTGTACCTCTTCCCTGAGTCATCTGTCTCTCCTGAGAGTCCAATGGAGGAGCTTTAAGAAATCCTAATGCCAGATCTTGTCTCAAATCCCTTCCATCAGAATTTGTACATTGTGTCTGGTTAGCAGAACTCTGGAATAGCCTTGTGCTGTCAGGGTGAAGAAGCCTTGAATTGTTCCTAACCTCATGCTTGCTCTTCCAACTCCAGTTCTTTCTGAGATCCCCATTTGCTCCATTCATATCCCTCCCCGAGCTTCCCTTAGGATGCCTCAAACTCACTTGGCCCAAATCCAGTTCCTAATCCATGGGAAGTCTGTCTCTCTCCCGAGGCTCCTGATCCTGTGAGTGTGTCCACCAGGTAGACAGTCATACAGCCTGGTGACAGCTTCCACCTCCAAACGCCTTGTGGCTAGTCCATCATTCTGAAGATTTGCAGTAGCAACAGTGAACAGCAGTGTCAGAATGAAAGAGAAGCAGCCTCCTTCCTTGCATACTAATCCAAAAGGGCAATTCACACACGAGCCAGATCCTTCTTGTGAAGAAGCAGCGTTCTCCTCTTCACGAGGTTACTCTGGTTTACACTACCACACTTCTGTTCCAGTCAACGGGAAGAAGAAAGCGAATGGTGCATCCACGATTCTCCCTTCAATAGAACATTCTGGATGTTTACATCCCAGTGTGCTGAATGCTCTCACATGCTCACACAACCTGCTCCTGAGTCCCACTATCTGTGCTTCTTAGATGGCCGCCTGTTTCTCCGTCTCTCTCGCTCCTTTCCACAGTCTTCTAGTCAGACTAAATCTTGGAGCTTGCCTGCTGCAGGCAGCCTTTAAGCTCTGTCCTCTGCACCCTCCAGCCTCCTTTCTTTTTTTGCATCTTGGGAAATAATTTCGAAATGCAGGTGAGGACTGATCCTCTCTTTAACCGCTTCCCATTGATCTGAAGGTTAAGACCCCTGACCATGTGATCTGGTTCTATGGTTCAAATTCAGTACATGCCTTTTGCTGACTTTCTCTAACCACATGATCTGGGTGCAGTGGGTCCCATGCATGCTGTCCCTTTTCTCTGTGGTCTGTGTTTTATGGTTTTTTTCTACTATAGTTCCCCTGATCCATGCTATTTCCTTAACTTGGCTTTCAAATCTAAGATTAGGCAACTTCTTTGGTACACCTCCTTGAAATCTGGCTGAGACTCAAATGACCTGCTTCCCAATGTCAACATTCTAGTTGTGTTCCACTACGAGCTTAGTCATTGCTTAAATTCTGTGCATCCTGTTTGATGCTCAGAGGACAGATCCCAGCAATTTCAGTGTGGCACTGTGGCCAGCCCTTGAAGATTCTCACTAACTCTGTTTGCCGCATGAATTATGAGCAGCACATGTGGGAGTAAAACTCGGGGTCCCTACTCCCCCAAGAACTCGAAGGAGATACATTTGTAGAGGAGAAGCAATTGGGAAGCATGGAGGTAGCAGGCTCTCGTGTTCAACATGGAAATGTAGGCCTAGAGGTGTCCCAGACATTGCTTGGCTCACATGGACTGCTACACATGTGGGTCTGGATCTCTGGAGGGATAGCCTGCTTGGATCAATGAACACTGGATTCTCTCTCTGGATTAAGGAACTGGAGAAGGTAGATGCTACCAATAAGTGTAGTGTGTTGGTTAGTCTTTATTGGCAATTTGATTAGACAGAGAGACAAGACCTAGAGAATTAGTCAAAAATGCCTACGGGTGTGTCCGTGAGGAAGGGTGCGTCCATAGGTACTTGACACACGGGATAGGAAGAGATGTGGGAGACTTGCCTTAACTGTGAGTGACATCATCTATTAGCCCGGGGACCTGGATAAAACGCAAGAAGGAAGAAGCCAGCTAGTGCAGTGTGCATAGTGCAGCCATGTTTCCCTCCCTTCTCCCTCCTCCTTATTCCCCTCTCCCCACTCCTGGCCAGCAGGAGGTCAGTGACTTCACTCCTCACACTCTGGCGTTCAGCCTTACCACAGCTTAGAAACAACGAAGCCAGCAGACATGAATGGGTACTCCTGAAACCATGAAAATATCTCTCTCTCTCTCTCTCTCTCTCTCTCTCTCTCTCTCTCTCTCTCAGATCAATGCATTTGACTAACATAGGCAGTCATTTGAAGGTTCCTTCCTTACCTCCAACTTTGAAGGGGAAAATTCCCACCTACCTACCTTCCTGTGGTGACCTCAAGGCTGTTCTGAGGTTTCCACTTTCTGAATCCTTACTTTTCCTAAGTTGCTTGGAGGTAGGTGGTAGGATTGTGCTGTGTAGATATGGCTGAGAACTTCCCCTTTGAAAGTCCTGCAGAGAGGCAGGCTACATTAAGCAGTGAATCTCGGGGGATGAGGCTGAGGTACAGTGGTTGACAGCATGAACTTAGTTTAGAAGGAAAGTCTCTATGTCACCATCCATGAAGCTTCTTCTGTGCACATCTCACTTGCCACCAGAGAAAGGGCTTTTTGCTCTGGAGAGGTTTAAGAAAGCTGCTGGGGTGATAAAAACTTTCCTTATGACCTGCATGTGGCCACATGTGCCAAGTGAGGCTGGCCAGGCTATTCCTTTGTGGTATAACTGGAACAGCCTACTCTTAGTTCTCTGCCTGGACAGTTGGAGCCCTGAGAGTCTTTGGGTCCTCTTCTCCTTTCTAGATAGGACCCCTTGAGCTTGTGGGATTGAGCACGTTAGTTAGCCAAGGGCCCAAGGAGGAGGTCTTGAGCCCTACACTGTAGGCATATCAAGAAGAGGACATATTGAAGAGACCACCCTCCACCCTGATGTTGGTAGAAGACTCAGAGTTTCTCCTAGACATTCTCTGGGCTCAAGAAAGAAGAGAAGGAAAGCTGAGGAACGTGCATGGGGCGTGTGAAGTGCATTCTCCGTTTAGGACGTTCATCCATGTGGACTCCATTTGCCAGAATTATTAAGGTTGGTATCCCCACTTCCAACACCAGGTGGTGCTGAGTTGAGTCAGCACATGGCTTCTAGGAATGGCCTTGGCTGGGGTGCTGAGGGAATGAAGAAAACACAAACACCCAGATACACAGAGAAGCTGGAATTGGGCGGACTCTCAAATGGAGAAACCTCGGTACCCCAGAAGCTCAGCATGCTTAGTACACAGAATTGACACAGAGAAGCAGAGTCATTGCAATCAGCTGAACAAGAGACAAGATCGTTAGATACGGATAAATAAGGAGGTAGGGTCTGTGGCAAAGAGCTGGGTCAACAAGGCGGGTTTAGCTAATCTCAGTATGAGCAGTCTCTGGAGGGGAGCGGTCTTCAGCAGGCTGTAAATGTCTATGGGAGAAAGCTATGGTGGAAATTTTCCGCACACTCTATCAACATCTCCTAATGAGCCAGAAGGGAAGGCTTTGCCATTTCTTCTCTTGCCCGGAGTCTGGCTGCCGGTGGGGAAAGAGGAATTTGCCATTTTCCAAAGAGTCTGAGACTAGGGTCCTGGATGTGGCTGTGCTCCCGTCAACAGCACACTTTCACTAAGGACTTTGGTCCCTACAGGGTGGTTACCTCCACGGTCACTCACCAATTCTGCATCTCCATCTCCAACAAGGTGACTCTGTCCCCATCATCTGTGTCTTGACTCTGGGTGGGATTAACATCTGCTCACTGACCTTTTAGACTCTTTCTCGACAGAGTCTGAAAGGACATTTGGCACAATGGTACTTCTGAAATTAAAGACCCCACACCAGGGCAGGATGCGTTCAGGGCACAGGCAGGGAGTATGGGCTGCTGTGAGTTGCTAGAAGCCAGTAGGTCTCAGGGAACAGGCAGTTCTGTAAGAAGAACCCTGTCTTCTGAGAGAGCCCTATGGAGCTGGAAGAAGTTCAGAGATGCCCACTGCTTGGAGACACTGAGTAGGGTCAGGACTCTGTCCTGAATGAAGATTACTGGTCATTTTGTGACCTGAACCAAGGAAGCTGGGATTAGAGGCCAGTCTGAGGAAGGGTAGGGGGCCAGGCCTTGCTCGGACGCCATAATGGCTGGCTTGATTCTATTGTGGAGTGTTAGCTCGGTGCTTCTTAGGTACTCCTGCCATCTATTCTGGGCTCAGTCTGTCTACTCTCCAGGCTCTGGGTGTCACCGCCCTTGCTTTACCTCCCTGCCATTCACCATTCATGGCACAGACACAGGGCTTGAGAATTCAGTGAGAGAGAAAACCTTCAGTATCTAAGGTTCTCTGCAGACTGAATCTGAGGACTGAACTGATCAGGGAGGGGAGGGAAGTGCTGGGGTCTGGGGTCCTGCCAGCATTGGCAGCTGGATGAGCAGCTGTAATGGGATTAGGACCCATCTCCCTCCCCCAGTAGCCTGATTAGGATGCAGTGTCAGCTCTGCTGACTGGGCCAGGCAGTTCTGTCCCCACCCCCAGCTCTGCCAGTGCCTAGCAACCCTCACAGGGGAGCCCTTTCCCACCGATCTGTCCACCAGCCCAGCCCCTAGGCTTAGAGCACACACAAGCACCACTTGGGGGGAAAAAAAACTGAAAGTGAGCCAGCTGGTCTCTCCAGATCTTCCCATGATCCAGTTCTGAGTTTCTTCGGAAAGTCTAGGCTTCCTTTCCAAGTGTCCTGCCTCCTGTCAGCGATGCTTGGATAGTTTTATTGTGGAATGTCTGAGTCATGTGGTCTATTCTAGAAAGCCAAAATCTTCAGGGTTTTGGGTCAGGGGTCTCAGACTTGGTGGGCTGGACTCTGGTACTTGGTGACTGTGTTGCAGAGCAGTGTGTGATCTAGAAATGGGGTCTACGGCTGTGGATCAGGGTGACACAGCCAGGAGATGCTGAGAAAACAGAAGCTTCCTTTTATTCTCTGGAAATTCAGTTTCTGAGGGTGCATAGGGAAGCTGGGATTCAGTCTCACGTTAACAACGGTGTCCAGCTACCCTAAGCTGAGGCTAGAGCAACAAGTGAAGAAAGACTTGGTCCTCATGCAGTTTGTGTTGGCTTAGGGGAGACAAGTCTTGAAGGAAGAGACAGTGGTGCATAGGGTGAGCACAGAGAAGGCTGTGGAAGAGAAGAGCAACACTGGGTGGCTGAGCATTAACCCTATCACTGCCAGGAAGGAAGGGGAATCTCTGGTCTAGCATGGGCTAAGTAGGAAGAGCCTGTCAAAAGCAAGTAAGCAAGCAAGCGAACAAAAGTAAAGCAAACAAATTGACAAAAACAATATGAAAACATGTAAATTAGCAAGCAAGGAAAACCTGACCTTTTTAGAAATGTGTTTACCCCATGCTAAGCATCATACATTTCTCTAACACACACACACACACACACACACACACACACACACACACACACACACACAGTTTCCCAACAACCTTATGTACTAATGCTATTATTTAGCTCTACTCTCTGAGTGAGGAAATCGAGGCACAGAAAGTTAAACAACTGTGTCAAAATGTCAGTTTGAACCCTGAAGGCTCGTTCTGAAGTCTCGGCCTTGCCAGCACTGTTTACTTGAGTAAACAGGAGTACAGGAGGAGATGATAGGGTTCATGGTGTCAGTGACTTGTGAATAAGACTGAGGAAGGTGATGCATGTGGAGATCTGAAAAAAGGGTTTTGATCAGATGGGTCCCTTAGGGAGTGGACTGGTGGCTCCTTCCAGCAATAAAGATGATGGAGGTCGTACCTATGCCTGGAGATGGAGAGAGGCTTCCCACTGGGAACCTAGTAGAAGCAGCAGGACTCTAAGAGGTACTGTGACTGGGTTCATATAAAGATACCTCGGCTCACCCCTGGCCAGCATCCTTCTGTGACCTTTCTCTCCAGGACACTGCAGATGGGTTTCCTTATTCTGTAGAAGTGTCCTCGAAACACAAAGAAGCAGCTAAAGAGACATCCTGGTGACAGAGATGGTCAGTCAGGCTAATTAAGAATAATTGCAAACACCCCTCTCTCTCTGTGAAACAGATCCAGGGCTGATTTCCCCAGGAACCTGAACATAAGGGCAGGGGTGGGGAGGTATCTGAGCATCTGTCCTCTGATACACAGAAGTAGCATCAGTGACATTAGGATTGAACTGAGAGGGCTGGCGGCATCTTTGGACAAACAACTTCATCTCTCCAAGACTCGGGTTCTTCACCTGCATTCATTTGATTACCATGGCCCTAACCAATAAAGCTTGACGAGGTCCTAAGATGACAGCCCAGAGCCTGTCATATTGTAAGGTCCTTGTGAATAGTGCTGCAGATGTTGTGTCAGCCTTACCATCTGTGGCATTGGACAGGATGATGTAGCTATCTCTGTCCTGGGCTTTGGACTTCTCACTGACGTATCATACACACAGGGGTTGGCTACTCAATTGTAACCAGCACAGAATGGATGCCAAATCCTGAGGGTGCAACCAGATAGGCACAGGCTCTAACTTCAGGGAGCTGCTGTAGTGTGGAGGCCCAGTCCAGTCCTCACACTCCAGACCCCAGAAGATGGGGACTGTGGTAGGTTAAAACTTAAGTACCTACAGTTCCTGCCTCTGGTGTGCAGTCCCACACTATCCCACCCTCTTGAGCATGGACAGGACCTATAATACAGTGTGATTTTGATTTCCTGATTGGAGCTCTTATGAGGCAAAGGGCAATAAATCTTGCTGATGTGACTGAGTATGTTCCCCAAGTTTAAGAACTGGGAACTTACTATGGAAGATCTTAAGCCAATCAGATGAGCCCTTTGAAAGAGATATCAAGGACAGAGAGGCAGCTCAATGCTGAGGGTTGCAGTGGCAAGATTGGGATCTCAGCAGCACCTCTAAAAGCTAAGGCCCAAGTTCTACAACCACAAGCAACTGAATACAGCCAACGCCTTGGGATATTACCCTGTGCCTGCGTGGAAACCCTGGGCTTGGTCTCTTTTTGATTGCTTCCTTTTAACATCCCGAGCACAACTCCCTGTCCAATCCCTGAAACCCTGGAACTTGTGACACACACGGTGTATATTACCTTAAGCCATTAAGTGTGCAATAACATTTCGCACAGCACTAGAGCATCCTAACCATACAGACTCTGCCTGGAGTATTTGCAAAGCCTTAAGTCAGTCCCTTCCCACCAGCTCAGGGTCTAGAGTCCAAGGTTCCTATGAATTTCTTGCAGATAGTTCTCTTATCAGCCACAGGAGAAAAAATTATTTTATCAGCTGCCAACATGTTCCCAAAGTTGGTCATCAAATAGCATTCTATTTGCTCTACTTTTAATATAATTATCAACATCATTTGTATGACACCAACTCAGGTCTCAGCCTATAATAGGCCCTACATTATTCTGAACTGCTTTTTCTGGGAATGGCTGCATTCATGCCTCACACAGGCTGCCTCCTCCCACACAAATTATCTGCAATTTCTACACCCCTGTGCCTGCAGAGGCCCTTTGTTAGAGCCAGGAATGGCGTGGAGCTGGGGCAGACTGTCATTTTTAGAGCAGTTAAAGCAGACTCCAGTAAACTGCAGGGGCAGCAAGTGGGAACTGGCTTTGACTGTGGTATCTACAAGGTGGGAGCAGAGAGAGGTGATGTAGGAATCTGTTGTGACAGGAGCTAGGGCAAGCTAGGGGTAGCAGACCTGCTCCTAGCTGAGGGTAGGTATGTGAAAAATGGCATTTGAATTCATGTGTCTGATTTGTGATATAGGTTGGAATGGTACTTTCTGCAACTGAAGAGGCGCTGAACAAATTCCAGGTGTGAAGAAGACAGAGCAAGGGATGTAGGGATATGAAAAGAATCCTCTGTGGGGTGGGGGGGGAAGAGAGAGAGAGAGGGAGAGAGGAAGAGAAAGGGAGAGAGAGAGAGAGAGAAAGAGAGAGAGAGAGAGAGAGAGAGAGAGAGAGAGAGAGAGAGAGAGCAAGGGGGGGAGGATGGTGTGAGAAAAGAAATATTTCATTCTCCATCAACTATGGGTTCTCAGAATGTCTGGCTCCCATGAGTAACCAGTTGAGTCCCTGGGGAAGGCACTACAGAAGGTGAATGGGAAATGTCACTCATTCTCTGACAAGAACTGCCTAAGAATGATGAAGCTATGCCTCTGCAGACAGGCCCTGCTGTCTGCTTGAGATCCCTCAGGACGGAAGATCTCTATCCCAGAGGAGAAGATGCATATTCAGAGCATGAATCTGTGTGTGGTCTCACCCACTGGCTCATCTGTGACCACACCTCTGGGGTGCAGGCTGCAAGGGAAGGTGCAGCGAGCATGCATATTTGCCTGTGCACTCATCTGGGCTGGACAGAGTATTTGCATATCTGTGTCAAAGAGATGTAGGTCTGCACACAGGTCTCTTGATTTTTCCTCTGGAATCCAAGGAATTATTTATCTCATCCAGTCTACCCTGACATCCATACGTTCCAAGTTCCCAGACACATAAGTTCTTATATAAGAGTTAGGGAGGCACAGGGCTGGTTGATCGAAGACATGCTCTTCAGGTAGCCGTAATGCCTTGTAAGTGGAACATCATTTCTGATCCTGAGCCTTATGAGTGATCGCCCTAACTCTTGCCTCTGTTACCCCCCTAGCCTCTCATTCCAAGTAGTCTTTGCCTCACTCATCTCTACCCACTGCTGGGCTGTGGAATGGCTAGAGAGAACTTAAGCCTAGTCTCTGAGGAATGCCTAGTCCTTCTGAAGATGCCGTTCTGTTCTCCTCAACTCCGTTATCATCATTTGTGTGCATCACTCTTGGACGACTTCAGGCACGCCTGGCTCCATGTGTCATGGTTTCCCATCCCCACTCTGGCTTGACAGCTCCCTTTAGGTTGGGTACAAGTAGCTTCCAGGGCATCTCAGGGGATTTCAAGTACACCAAGGCCACCGTCTGCACAGCATGGCTCTAGACAGAGAACTAACATGCATTTCCTTTTATCTCAGGGTGTCCCAAGGTCTGGGGACCAGATCCACCTGGTCCCTGTTCTGGTTGTATGAGCAGACCACCTTGGGAGGCTTGCACTGGAGGTACGGGGAGGGCTTCTCACAGTGTTCCGGAGCACTCCAGCTGTATGTTAAAACACCCTAGGGAGCTTTCAAAAAAACACTCCTACCCAAGCCTCTCCACAGACCAATTATCTAATTATCGGTGAGGCCTGGGCAGGGGTGGTTATTTTTTTTTTTTTTTCAAAGCTTGTGAAGAGATTCTGTGGAGAATAGTTAAGAAGGGTCCTTTCTCCAGCAGACAGTGTCCTGAATCCTGAGCAGCCTTGGCTCTACAGAGTAGGAGCCCGCCAGAAATGCTAGCTCTCCACCCCGAGGTACCTGGGTTCTGGAAGGTACTGCTTATGTCTGAGTGGCGCCAGGGCTGGGCTTGTGTCACGGAAGGAAGGGCTGTGTAGGAGAGATGAATGCTGGGTAGGGTGGCCTGGCATTCATCTCCCTCAATCCCTCATCTCAGGAAATTGAATTAAAACCCATATTTTTCAGCTGCTGCCTGCCCAGCTCGCTGGTTTGTGGAGAGGGATGAGGCAGTGAGCACCTCAGGGTAGGAACAGTGGTTTCTCTCATTCTTCTATTCTGGGAGGGAAGGTACCTCAAGAGGACACCATGTCCAGGGGGTTGTCCTTTAGCTCCCACCCCAATACTTTCCAGAGCTTAGCAGTGAAGGTGGGGATGATGAACTGCCCAGCACAGAGTCAAGGTTAGAATTTGACCTAAAGTTGGCTTTTTGGGTAAGTGACCATAGAGATACTGGGGAATCTTGGCTGTGTTCTTGGGGATGTTTGGTTTGGGGGACCAGAATTGATGTAGTTTTTATTCATGGGACCACATTTGTTAGGAAGGCCGGAGACAAATGCCTACTTCAGGCACAAGACACAGAAACCCATGCTGGGCCTACAGAATGATGGAGGGTGTAGCTCACAGCATCTTCTTCTGCTGGGGTCTGGTAAGTCACCTTTGTGCCCCTGTGAGGTGAATCAGCTAGAAAAAAAAAAAAAAGCATCACTCTTGGACGACATCAGGCACACCTGGCTCTGTGTGTCATTGTTTCCCATCCTCCTCTGCCTTGACAGCTCCTTTTTGGTTGGGTACAAGTGGGAGTGTAAGTCTGACTGCCCTCTATCTGGGGTCTGCTAGGGACTCACCTTCAGGCCATAGTCTGTGAGGCAAAGAGAAGACAAGTGGATTTGTATGAGTGTCTCACTTCTTTCTGCACAGCTGGCTGCCTGGATAGAGGAAGACACACATCATGACTACCTTTCTCATATACCACGATGTGCACCTGCTAACACAGAACAGAGCAGGGTTCTGGTTCCCAGACACAGACATGAAGAACCAACAGTATCTAATAAACCAGGAACTGGATGCGCAAGCTCAGAGTGTGAGGATTTCCGTAGTGGAGTCTGACTATCAACATTTCTGGAGTGATCTGGTCTACTGCATGTGATTCCACCTCCCCTTTCCTTGCACCCCTTAGTGCCAATGTCCTATGTTTCATGCCCCACTTCGTATGTGGAGGCTCTCAACAGACCTGCCTCCCCTTGAATGTCTCACAGTTTGCAGAGTACCTTCACAGGTGACATCTCATTTGATCTGTCCTACATCAGGGCTGGAGGCTGAGTAGAGAAGCTGACTTCCAGTTTGGGAAAAACAGACTAGAGAGAAATGCAGTATGTTCCAGAGCTGTTATTGACTGCTGACTTCTGGCTGTGCTCTCTCTAGAGGGGTCCCGACCACTCTTAGTAGAGAAGACATATTCTCCACTGCTCTTCCGTTGGAACATGGCCTGAAAGAACACAAGCAAGTGCCAGCTATCGGTGAGGTGACGAAGTAGGACCAGTGCTTCCTGGACTAAGGGGGGAATCATGGACTTGTTCTGTATATAGGGCACTCCATACATCTTTCTGGAGTGTTGGATCGCTCCCTATTCTTTTCCTTGCTGTTTTCATTGTGAAAGGAGATGTAAAATGGGCAGGTCTTACCAGTTAGGGTTCTGTATGGTTCCCATTCATGGTTCTTCTCCACCTCCTGGTCCTTTTGTCTTCAGCTAGACTGACCTTGTTAACAAAAGGCTCAAGTCCTTTCTCCTTCCCTCTTCCTCCTTGAGGATTCCTCAGAAGCATGCACGCCGCGGGTGGCTCAGAACTTGCCTGAATGAGCAATGACAGGAGCCAGTTGAGAGCTAAGTGATGGGGATGCCAAGAACTCAGGATGATGTGACTGGGGACAGTTGTGACAAACTGGAGGTGGCAGGACGTTGGCTATGTAACCTTAACTGACTGAGTTCTAGTCATTAAGCACGCACTTATAGAATTGTACCAGGAGAAGGGTGAGCACACCACATCACGAACAACAATAGTAATTTGTTTAGCATCAGTGAATATATGAGCCTAGTACAAGCTTACTACTGGCACACAGACTGTTCCTCTTCAATGTTGTTCTCATGACCCCAGAAATAGGAACGACGGACGACTACGGTGCAGGTGAAGAAGTGGAGGCTCAGAAGCATCAGGCCACACACCCAAACTCACGGAGCTGGCAGGACAGTCTCATTTATTTTTAACAGCCTTCCCGTAAGCACAACCACTCCTTTTCTGGCTATCGAGGTGTTCTCTGGGTGTCACATTTGAGGACATCTAGATAGGCACCTGCAATCCAACCCTTGCGGACCCCTGACTGTGAGCAGAGAAGGGCCCAAAGAGGGCCTGGGATTTGCTCAGGTGGCAGGTTGCCAGAGGAGATTTGGAACACAGAGAGGAAAGGAAGAGGGAGAGGGCTTTCTCTCGTGGATGTTTTGCGGTTGAACAGAAAGGTGGTGAGTCCTGAGGAAGGCACAACTCAGCCCGGAAGCTCTGCGACAGAACTGGGAAAGGGGGGCTGTTACCTCCGCCTCCGCGCCCTGGGTCTCTGCAGCAGCTCTGGCTTGTGTCAGCGTGGTGGTCCTCATCCAGCTCCCCATCTCTGCCCCGGACCTAACCCCGCCCCCGGGCGCTCATTGGTCTGCACCCCACCCCCCGCCTGCGAGGTCCGCCAGGGAGGCGGTGGTCTGTCGCCTTCCTCGCCCGGGCCTGGCTGCGCAGCAGAGGCGGCGCCTCTCCCGCAGGACAGAGCGGGCCGAGCGGCACTGGGTGGGCGACAGTAGACGAGGGGTGCCTCGCTCTGATTCCCGGCTGCGACTGGCGGTGGCTTTGGAGCAGCGCGGTCCCCGTGTGCAACACGCACACACCGCGGCGCAGGGACACACAGACCCAGCTGCCCGCGGCCACACTCACCGAGAGACCAGGCTCGGCGCGCGCTCCGCGGCGCACACACTCCAGCCAGTGCGGCTCTGTGCGCGGATTCTCGGGTTGCGCGTTCTCCTGAACCTTCAGTCCCGGCGCCCAGCAGCTCGGACCAGCCCCTAGGCCAGCAGGTAAGGACCACTCCTGGTCTGTCTCTCCGCCCCGCACTCGCCCAGGGCCAGACCCTTCTCCAGAGGGGCCATCGGACCCCTCCTTCAGCCCAGAGGTCTCCAGGAACCGCGTGCTCTGCCAAACCCCTAACCGGCGAGGGCCAACGCGGGGCACAGAGTCGGAGCCCATCCTCTCCTGCCGCCGCGGGCTGCCTACGCTTCTCTCTGCCCCATCCAAGTGTCGGACCCGTGGCTTGGGGCGCATTATTGTAGATCATTCAGTGAGTATCGGCCTAGCTGTCTCAGCCTTTTCTGGTGACAGAAAGAGGCATTCAGGGGCACGGATGACACTGCGGCCAGGGGGACCCCAAGAGATTGATCTCTCTGTCTCCAGGACAGACCAAAGCACCTACGTGAATTTGGAAGGAAATGCTGGAGGGTCTCTTGGGGACTCGGTTCTACAGTCTGCAGGGCCTTTGAGGGGTGGACAAGCTATGTGCTGCGGAGGTAGGATAGGGATCAGTTTAGTTTGTCCCACCCCCCAGTGGAGATAACCTTTAGCATTGTTTTATAAAGGATAGTCCTACGTTTCTTACACCCCCCACCCCACCCCCGTGGCGCGGGAGAGGTTGAGTAAGAGATGCTTGGGGTTTGGTGGTCTAACAAGGAAACGCCCTGCAGGGCCTGTGGGGAAAATCGCTGTGGGAGTGTGGTTGCTGAAGTGGGCCCACCCGAGACCCCTGATGATTGTTTTAAAGGCCCAGGCTCTGCAGTAGCTAGCTGGCTGCTGGGAGTAGGACCATATCTTCAGCAAAAGCATGGCTGGTTTGGGGGTCGGAGGGACCAGGCACTAGTGCGTAGAACTAGATCTTCAGGAGCAAGCACACAGGAAGGGGAAGGTGATGGCATTTCACTCGCTGCTAGGGAGCGGAGCCTCAGTCCTAGGAGCTCAGAGCCTTCTGGACCATCTCATTGAGCATGAGAATGGGTCTTGCTAATTCCTCTGTCCATTTGAGGGCCACTGTGGCTACTTTTCTTTACTTCAGACCATGTGTCTCACTCAGAATTCCCTTAGAAGAGAAGCAGGCATCTGTTTGGATTTTTTTCTATGGCAGCTCAGGTGCATTCCTGTGAGGGTATGTGGGAATTTAGAGCCCATACAGAGGATGTGGAAGTCAGTCTGCCCCGAGACTGCAGTTGGACTGAGGCAGGCCATTCTGAAGGTCAAGCTGGAGGCTGGAGGGTGGCTGTGGGTTTGGGACAAGGGTTAGGTACTGTGATTGACCCTTTTGGAGCCCAGGGATAGCAGGTAGCTCTAGGTTTGTTCAGAAGACCTTGAGATGCATCTGATGTGGTAGGCTGGTAAGGCTGGAGGAGCCCCCATTCCCAGGTGCAGGCCTAGGACTTCTGCTCCTCCCTGACCTTGGAAAGAACAGGCAAAAGCCCCAGTCTGGACACAAGCCAAAATCTGAACACACAAATTAAAGACAGGACACGCTGGAGCCAGCCTTGAGCCAGCTCTTCTGACCAATCCATCAACAAGTGTGTGTGGTGTGACTGGGAGTCAGATGCGGTCCCTCCTATTTTCTGCCATCAGAAGTGGTTCATGAGTGGCAGGGCATCTGTGCTGAGATCCCAATGGTCTGTCTGTCTCTGTGTAGTGAGGGAACATGTCTGTGGTGAGCCTAGAGGAGGATCTTTTCCTGTACTCCCAAGACTGAGCCAGGCTACAGCTCGCATTCACATCCTGTTTTGTGCGTGTTTCAGGCTCGCAGGGGGGCTGATTGGGAAAGCACGTCGGAGCTCTTGTTTTCTCACGTGGTTGCCTCTCTGTTCTGCTCCTACTTTCCATCTGTATTGAATGGTGACATGGACTCAGTGGATATTTATAGATCAGCACACAGGTGAGAGTCTAGAAAGGACAGTGGCCAGGGCCACTAGGTGGTTTTCTCACTGAGGAGCTCTGTCAGGGCTCCGTTTCATTCATTGCTCAGGTTGCACTGACCAGATGTTAGGACCCAGGGTACCCAGTGCAGAGGTTTGTTTAGGACCAGGAGCACATGCTCACCTGAGAGCCACTCACTCTGGAGCTGACCTTGAGGTGACTGAAAAGCCTGAGGATGTGTGTGAGTAGAGATGTGATGCCCCAGGCAGGACAGGTGGGGGCTTTTTACCCCCAAAGGCTGAGAGGTCTCAGAAGTCTCCGGCCAGTTCTCAATAGAAGGGGCTGGGAACGGATTGGACTTCATGGTCCAGCTGCCTGGCAACATGGAGGCAGGAAAACCCTTAGCTGTGATGTGTTTTTACTGAGCTCTGGATGCCGTCAGAAGCACACAATGATAACCACCCCCACGCTGACACACAGAGGAGTGACACACAGCTGGGAAGGCATGTAAGCTTCCCATGACACCTGCCTGAGCGCTGGGATGAGAGAGAGGTAGACAGCAACAGAAAGACATTCTCACACAAGATCTGGGAACACTTGGTCATAAAGCCAACCTTAATGAAGGTTCAGGTGTGTGTGTGTGTGTGTGTGTGTGTGTGTATACACTGTATTGCAGGAGCCTAGAACATGGGATGTGACTCTCCCCTCCCCACCCCCCGTGAATCTAGTTAATATTTTAGACTCTGTGGGCATTGCTCTTGGCTGTAATGACTTTGTCCTGCACAGAGGACATATAAAGAGAAACTAAACCTGACTGTGTTTTGACAAACATAGCAGATACCCAATATTATAATTTCATGCAATTTTGTTTTTCAGGCAATTCAATTCTTTTAATTCCCTGGCCATTTAAAAATGTACCATTTAGAAACTGTACTTGACTTTCTGGCTGTTCAAAAATTGGGAATAAAGTGAATCTGACCAGTCAGAAGGATTTACTAGCTCCTGGGATGAACGGTTAGAGAAAGAAGATTTCTGGTCCGGGAACTCAAGATTCCTGAGCACGAGTTGTTCTGCTTGGTCTTCCAGAGGCATCTGTTTGTCAATCCTGGGGGAAGTCCCCACTGTGCTCAGGGGACACCCCACCCGTGCAGTATAACCAGAGACAGCACCCATTAAATACTTCCACATCAATAACATGCTAACGAGTTCTTGGGCCCCTCCTCCTGTTCCTCTTATGAGGGAGAAAACAACCCAAAAGATCACCTTGGATCTCACAGTAAACTTGGAGGAGCTCCTTTTTCAGGCTTGGGACCAGAGAGTAGAATAAGTAAGTACACTGGTGGGCTTCCAGGAGGTGGTGTTTCAAGGCTGGAGCGGCCTCTCTCCTCCCAGCTCTCCTTGGATTGAGTAGTACCTGGCTTCCTCCACCTTCTCCCTGGCAGATGGGCATGTGGCGTACTGGCTGAGAGTACTGGCAGCCACTGTGCACCTTGGACTCTCCTCACTGGGAACCTATGGCTCTGGTAGCAAGCTCACCCTCCCCTCTGCTTCTCTCTTGCCCTGCTGTCCTCCTGGGACCTTTCTTTCCTGCCACATCTTCCAGGGATATTTTGCTGTCAATATTGACCCATACCTCAGAAATCTGCCCACTTTCCACCAACCTAGACCTTATCCCAAATGGTTCTGTGGTGGCTCTGCTCAGCGGCCATGAAAATCTCTTCCCTTGGTGGGGGTATAACAATATTTTCTCACTTAGTGCTGCCTCCTTTCCTGGCACAGTTCTTCAGTGTTCCTAGCTGCTAGACTGGCTCCAGCCTGCCTTACCTCCTCCCCACCTCCTGATGATTTGCTCTAGGTGGCTTTGGTGCAGGCCATGTATGGATCCTAGGTCTGTATGGAGAGGGGAAGGATGGAACCGTGATGTGCTCAGTCCTCTCTAGGTGCCCCACAGGGCACAGGAAGGATGCAGAGACACCAGACTTCAACTGAGGGTCTGGAGCAACTGTGGGAGGAGTTGTAAGTGGCCTGCAGCAGAAACCACGGCCCCGCTGAGAGTGGCAGATGGCCTTTGCTGGGCTTGGTGCAGTGAGGGTGCTGAAGGGTCTGCAGATCCCCCCTTTCTCTGACTAGGAATGTCTCGAGGTCTGTGAGTCACCAGTTCTCCAGTGCTGATTGGTGATGCAGCCCTAGCTGTCAGTTCCTGCTCAGCTCAGCTTCAGGACTGCTGGGGCCCAGGGAGGGCAGATTTTCTCTGGGTGGAAGGGTGGGCATGTTCTGGGGTCTCCTACATTCCCTGCAGTCCGGTCCACATCCTATTCCTGCTAGGCATATCGCTAGGTTCTGTACTACGTACCCTTGGGAAGCACCTTCCTACTCTGGTCTTAGTTTCCCCATAATGAGATGGCTTTTCAAGTTGATCTCAGGCAAGACAGAAATGTTCCGTTCACAGCTGCTCTTCCTGAAGACGGGGCAGGTACAGGTAGGCCTGCATCTGCATACCTCTGATGGTGTGAGAGGTCACGTAGGGGTTCAGCAGGCTCCTTTACAAGTGACAGAGCAGCAGAAGTCAAGGGGGCACATATGGTTTGGAGCCACCTTTTGGTTCTATGGGATGCTTTCTGTGAGACCTTGGAGAAGTTACATAGAATTTCTGTGCCTCTGTCGCCTCTCCTATAAAATGAGGAGAGGGCCAGTCAAGTTACAGGAGTTGATGGGTATTCAACTTGGAGACGTGCCCAGCATATACTGTGTACTGAGTAAGTACTGGCCATTAGGAGATAAAGTGTAGCTGGCTGGCTGGCTGTTCCCAGTGAATGTGATACAGGGAGGAGGTGACAGTGCAGTGGCACAAGAGTCATGAACACAGAGAAGTTGACACCTCACAGATGCCAGGCTGTGGCACAACCTCGAAGCGCTGCCCGTGGATCAGGCATGGCTGTCATTCCCGCTTTGCAGACCAAGTGTGGAAGCTGAGCAGGAAGCATAAGCGGGTTGCCTGGGGTCAAGGCTAAAACCTCCAGGGGGTTAAATGTTCCATTTCAGTTCTGCTAAGCTCAGAGGCAGAGCTTCCCTGTTCTCTGAGCCACCTGCCTGGCACAGTGTGACCCCCAGGGAGAGAGTGAGGGCATGCAGGGTAGTCAAGTAGAAGGTCCTGATGTCCCTCCTTAGGGTGGGGTGTTTGACAGATCTGTGGTGGCCTGACGTATTCCATGACAGGGACACCTGCATCTCTAAGGAGTTGTGAGGCTGAGGTAGCCTGGGCAGAGAGGAGCATCAGGCTGGTGTGTCACATCTTGTAAGTCTACCCACGGAGCACCGTGCCTGTGCCCCACAATATACTGGACAGTAAGCACTAGGCGCTACTGGGCAAGAGTGAGAACAGGAGAGAACCACCCGGAAGAGCAGAGAGTAGTGTTCTGTGAGGGCTCCAGAGACAGGAAGAAAAGCCAGGGCTTGGTACCTCTGTGGTAGGGACCAGGTGGGGCAGCAATGGTATCCAGGATCCTGGCTCTTGCTCAATGGTTGCCCCACCTGAGATATTCATCTGTGTGTATTCATGGCTCCTGTGTCAGCACCATGGATATCTCTCTGGATTATGATCCATCTAGGAGACTGTACACAGAACTGAGGGTCCCTGCACATATCTAAAGAGGCAGAGGGTGATGTGTCTCAGCCAGTATCCTCACAGGAACATTTACTGTACATGGTTCTGGGTCTCCATGAAGGGCCATGTGAGGAGAGGAGGGGAGTTGCCATCACAGATGGTCATCATATTGATGCTTTCAAGTAGAAGCCCCGGGGATAGAGGTGCTTTAGTGTTTGTGGACATGACATGTTTTTATGCTCCTTTGCTTCAGAGAGAGAGAGACAGACAGACAGAGAGAGAGAGAGAGAGAGAGAGAGAGAGAGAGAGAGAGAGAGAGAGAAAGAGAGAGAGAGAACGAACCACATACCATCCTCCTGCAGCCAGGCTCCCCCTCCCCACTATCATGTTCCCTCCACCAGAGGGAACCTTGGAGCTGCAGCTCTTTGCCCCGTGTACATCCCAAGGTTCTCACTAAGGTTAAAGCAGACCCACTGTAATCCATATGGTGTCAGCTGGAGGGGCAGCCTGGCAGGTGGCCCCAGGCTGCACTAAGCTGAGAGGTTCTGGGATGCAGAGGAATCAGAAGATGTGTTTGGGGACAGTCTGGTCCTGTCGGGCTTCCCTTGGGGCTACAGCTCTGTTTTGTAGTCTTGAGATTACTCAAGGTGAAAGAGAGTAACCCCTGAGCTCAGAGGACATACCATTCTTACTGGTTTTTCTGTCCTGGACTAGCTGGGAAAGATGGCCTCTCACTGAAGTGAAGTGAAGCTTGCTGAGGTCCCCAGAACTAGATATTCTCCCATCCTAACCAAGCCTGAGGTCATTTCTACAGACAGGGTGTGGGATCTCAGACAGGTAGAGGCGACTGTATACTTCCTAGGAACCACCAGTTTTACAACCAAGATGCCTGTATGCACCAAGTGTGTATGAGGCTTTGTGGGAGGTGTAGGCACTGGAGCTGGTGTGCCTGACCTTTTTTTCATTCTTAGGCTTCTCCCAGTCGACTCAGCCCTACCTGCCCCCTTCCTCGGTACTTGTCAGCTATCCGAGATCTTCTTACCATCTCTGAGTGAGTGAGCTGTAGACTGGAGAGGGGCATTCTTCTCTCTTTATCTTCCTGTCACTGTTTTTTTTTTCCTTATTTTGAATACCTGTTTATTGGATATCTGTTTATTACCGGATTGAGCCAAAAAAAAGGTTGAAAGGGGGTGTTAAGACCAAGTTCTTAAGGCACAGAGATATAGGCGACAGAAGCTGGGCCCACACGGTGCATGGGGCACAGGGGCAGGCTTGTTTCAGCTCCTCGTGGCCTCCTTAGAGAAGCACGTTTTTGTGTTAGCTGATAGGGCTTCTTAATAATCCTTCCCACAGCAATGGAGTAATAACCGCCATCGCTCTGAAGGGGTGACAGCACTCTGCTTAGCAGGGGCAGCGTGTTTCTGCTGCAGTGAGTAACCTCATATATGTTGCTCTCCGTCCAAGGACAAACCTTTCCCAGCACAGAGCTCCTGAGTGGCAAGGCGTTTGTGTCAATGGTCAACTTTAGAAGCAGAACAGGCTCGGGAGGAGTGAGAGCCCAGTTCCCCCAGCTTACTCAATTTTCTGTAGCTTCTCTGGTCCCTTCTGGGGTCCTGATCCTCACACACCTGTCCTTGAGGTCCAGCAGCAGTATGATGTGACCACACCCTTTAAAAGTCAAAGTGAGGTGAGACAGAGTAAAGGGAGAATGTACTTGCCTCAACTATGCACCGAGAGCAAAGAGGCCCTTTCAGAGTGAACAGATGGTACAGAAGCTTGCTTCTCCATCCCAGAGCTGTGTGGAGTTAGCTAGGTCACACAGGCTAGAGAGGTATCTTGCTGTCACAGTCGCTCAGGGATGCTGGCTTCTCTCCCATTGTCATTCTCCAACCCCTGGGATATTATTCTGTCTGCCTTAGAAGAGGTGGGCCCTGTACTTAAGTGAGGGAGCTGAGAGCATGTGTGCCCTGCACAAGAGGCTCACGCTTGTGCCTGGGAACAAGGGAGCCTGGTAAATGTCATTGCTAGGTGGGCATGCATATGCCAGCCAAAATGCTGTTTCTGTGTGAAAGCAGAGAATGTCGAGATGTGGAGACAGCTGGTCTATGCAGAGAAATAAGCTGCTCTAGTAGCTGGGTGGCTGAGCTGGCACATACCCACATTCGGTGCCCCACGGTGGGCACAAGGCAGATGGCGCTCAACTTGTGTTGTTGGGATGGAAGAGTGAAGGAGTGCAAGGTTCAAGGGTAACCAGGGCTGGAAGCCTAGACTGAGAACTCCGCTGCGGGTGACATGGTGTACTATCTTTCCTTCCCTTCAGCTCTGTGTGGATAGTGGCGGGCGGCAACTGACTCTCCAAGGCTGGGAGCAACAGCCAGAGATAGTGGTTGGGAAGCACCATGGCCAGAGTCCTGCAGCTCTCCCTGACTGCTCTCCTGCTGCTGCCTGCGGTAAGAGCCCAGTCTTCCTCGGCAACTGTACTGAGCCTCCACCTGGAGAACCAGTGACTTCTGTGTGCTCTCAGCCAAGCTGCCCCAAGGCTGGCATTTCTGCCAACAGCACTCCCCTGCCCCTGGACCCTTTCCACACACACCCTACCCCATGCTTCTGTGGTGTGAATTAGATAAATGACTTTCCTCCAGACTGGTGCTGATTGAACTGAGAGTTGTTATAGAATTGGCAAATCTATTATGATGGTGACATGTGCTATGATAATTAGACTTGTATGGTATCTGGCTTGCTCAACTGGGCACAGGGTCCCTGGTTAGGGCCACGGAATGGTCTTCTGGTCCCCATACCACGAGGCCCTTTGACACCTAAACTCAGGATTCCGTTCATATCTTTCTTGAGCAAGGGTGAAGATCAGGAGAGAGAGGAGGCTGGTTCCATTTGGTTCCATTTGGTTCCATTTGGGCCAGGACTAGGCAGTCCTTAGAGCCTGAGGTATCCCTCCTACTCCTGATCTGTAACTCCTTGCTTGACATGACATGCACATCTCACTCTCAGTAAGGAGGTGGGATCGGATGTGTCTTGGAACATGGCCCTTGATAGCTCAGATTTCTTGCCAAGAGAATCACTTCATTCGATGGAAATGAACTTAGACATCTATCATGATAGAAGGGTGTGGCTGTGAAGTCCCTGGACCTGCTGTGAGACCTGAGCTGAGCTTTGTACCTCTCTTTCCTCCTCTGAAATAGAGTGGAGGAGACCCCCCGAATCCTACCCCGTGGTCTGCTGTGGTAGGGCGTTTGTTCTCCTAGTTCTCAGTTTACCAGCTTTCACCTCCCCATAAAGTGCAGCAGGAGCCAGAACAGCAGATTCAAATCCCGTTACACTGCCTACCAAGTCATGTGACTTGGAACAAGTTAAATAACACCTCGACTTGGTTACGCGTTTGCAACAGTAAATGATGTAAACAAAAAATAGTTCCTCCTTCCCAGTGTTTATGAGCTTCTAGCATGGATGCACACACATGCCCAGCTGCTAGAGGGCAGCACACGCAGTTGTTAATGTCATATAGATGGGGACTGAGGCTTAAAGGCCTGTGGGACTCACATGTTGAGTTGAGTTGGGGTCTGGGGATAGCCCTCAAGGCATCTGTAATGGGGCAGATGTTGGTTGGTCACCCTCTTGCACTTCTGTCCCTAACGCTCTTCTCCTGAGTTGAAGCAGAGGGGCTGTCAGTGGGCTCCGTGCCCTCTCATCATCTGTTCCCCATATCCTACAGGCTATTGCTATGCACTCTGACTGCATCTTCAAGAAGGAGCAAGCCATGTGCCTGGAGAGGATCCAGAGGGCCAACGACCTGATGGGCCTAAACGAGTCTTCCCCAGGTGAGTGAGGCAGCGGACAATCTTGGTGTCTTAAGCACACATAGGCTAGCCTTGCAAGAATGGTGGCAGGCTGTGAAACTCTGTGGAAAGCCCGTGAGACCACAGTGTTCTATATCTGCCATTCTTGGTGACATTCGGTGGCTCTCCTTGTGCCAGTCTGAGCTGGGATGTTCTCCATAGATTAAAGTGGCCACTCTTCTCCTGGGTCTGGTCTGGATAGCAGCTGTCAACGAGCTTGCTTGGGACCAGCGGCAGCAGGAGTGCAGCTGTTATGGTGGCTGGGCTATAGAATATCTGGCCAGCTGGAGGAAAGGCTGTGGGGCCATTTTCTACTTGCTGAGTAGCAGCAGTTAACCCCAGGGCTTTCCCTAATGTGGGGTTCATATGGGGGCTGCTGTATCAGATGCTGGATGTGTGGTCATATACATCTTTAGTCTGTTTCCCCCAAATGTTTCTGAGGATTTCAAAAAGTGCCTCCTAACAAGTTCATGTCCTGAGGGAGAGGCACAGCTGGTGGTAAGATCCCAGGGGTCTTCTTCCAACTTCCTCTGAAGGAGCAGGGGTAAGTTGGGTGGGCATCTTGGAGATGCTATGCTTTTCTCCTGCTCTGGACTGCAGAACAGGCTGAATCTACCTAGTGGTGGGGCTCCATTACAGCCTTACTGGTATAGCTTTCCCTCTGGACTCACTTTCTGATAACCATCTGCCTGAAGACTTGATTAATCTGTAGCCCAGTTAAACAGAATTCCTGCTGGGTCAGCTTCACGCCAGCAGCTTCTTCACAAAGATTGGCCAGGGGAAGATGCTTCCAACATGGCTCACCTGCTTTGCTGACAGACCAGAAAGTGAACTTTAGCCCATATCAACCAGGGAGACTGAGGAATGGGGGCAGATGGGTACATAGTGGGAGGAAACCCAAAAACTGTGTGGAGAATCTATGATCTAAGTGTCTTGTTTGTGTGGGTGGGAAAGTAGGTCTGGAAGGCAATAACTATCCAGTGCCTGTCTACTGTGTGGGTAGACCCCATGCAGCCTGCCTCCTGACCTGGAGTCATTGGTCCCAAATGGTAGCTCTCGGAGGGGGAGGGGAGCGAGATGAGGGCTTACTGTGTGAGATTGTGTACAGTTTAATTACATTCCTCAGTTGAACACTGGGCCAAAGGAGCTGATAAGACAGGTTTGCCCATAGGGTGTTCTTGTCGGAAGGCAAAAGCTAAAGAAGACAAATATAAGTATAGCCCTAATGAAAGGTGGTGGGAGGGGGGGTCCTCTGGTAGCTTCAGAGAAGAAGATGTGAGGACCGGGAGGAGCAGGTAGGGCTTGAGTAGCCCAGAATACCCAGAGGAACTTTGAGGAGAATATCCACAAGCCACAGTTCAGATTAAACCAGAATCTTGACATAGTTACCTGACATTCAACAGCTCCCAGGAGGTTCTGGTGAGAAGCTAGAGCTATGAAAACCAATCCAAGGGAGGAGTGGGCATCGGACTTCAGGTGAGCCAGAAGCAGCAAGAGGCTCAGGGCAGCATCCGTGAGGCTTCCTCACGGTGAGGAAAGCTCCAGGCTTCCCACCTTCTTGCTAGGTCAGAGGTAGATGCTATTTGGAACTGCCTGGAAAGGCTTTCTGAAAGAGAAGGGAGAGTTGAGAACTAGCTCTGGCTTCAGAGAATTGAGGAGAGGAGGGAGGGTGAGAGATTGAAGCTAGGTAGGGGTAGCCTGACTGATACAGTTGAGAACTGTGGGCTAGCACTTACAGAGCAGGCCCTAGCAGAGCAGATGTGCGTCTCAGTGTTCATGCAGATACACAGCTTGTCAGCCTAAGTGAGCAGTGATGTTTCCTTCCACCTGAGGCTGCCCAATCAGAGAGTCCCTTTCTTGCTTCTTTGCCCATCATCTAGAAGCTCATGCCAGGGTGGTAGAGCCTGTGTGCACTTTGGGATAGGTCCTGCGGTACCAGGTCCAAGGTACCCAAGTCCACTCAAATGCTGCAGTTGGAGAGCACAGTCTTTCTGCTAACAGATTTCTTCCTTGCTGGACACAGAAGCAGGAGAGAAGTTTGTGGAGGAGAAGAAGGTCTTAGGTCTGTGTTCAAGAGGGGCCCGCATTGCTCAGAACCAAGCCTCATCAAGGCAAAGGGTGCTTGCATAAGGGTTTCAGTGGTGGAAGGTCCTACTGAGGCAGGGCAAGGGGAGAGGAAGGGAGGCCCCTGGGGAAGGCCGTGCTGAGTGTAGCATCCATCAAGTCTGTGTCTGAAAGTCCTGTGGTGTGATCTGCAAAAACAGGCATCTGGACAGGCAGACGCTGGGCACCTTGCCAGGGTTCAGGGTTTGGGACAGCTAAACCCTGTTGTCAGCCCCCGAGGGAAGGCCTTTGTGTCTTCTGAGCCTCATATGAGCCTCATGCCTGCCTCTAGGGGTGTCTTCACCTGGGTCTTTGAATTAAACAATCTTGTGTCCCTAAAGCAGGGCCCATCTCACTGTACTGTGCAGTGCCATTGAAGTCCCTAGGAACATTTAAAGTATCAATGAGCAGTCCTTCACCACACACAGCCAAGGTCAGCAGCATCTGGACTCAGACTCCAAGGAGGTATGTCCTCAGAACCTGCCTCTGGCCGACTGTAAAGTGTATTCTGGTTTAATTACCCTAGGGAAGCAGCCCTACAACTGGGCCCATGTGGTGTCAGGTGTGAGAGAAAAGGCCACAGAGCCGGTGAATTGGGCTAAGATCTCATTGTGTTTGGAAGTGACACGGGATTAAGAGCTGTGCTGTGTTGTTATCCTTGGCTGGAGAGAGTAGGGGATCAGTCAACCGTACTCTCCTCCTGCCTCTCCAACTGTGCTGTCCCTGAGCAGTTACCAGCACAGACACCACCAGAAATCAGTGATAATTCTGAGACACATTGGAAACTGAAGAGGAAGGCCTGCCAGTTTGCTTCAGTGCCTGGGACTGTGTATGCAGCACGGCGTTCATACATATGTACACACACCCACTTTCCAGTGTCAGGGCCAGCTGAGAGTGGTGTGTCTCGGCAGGCTCTGAAGTCACCACCCAGTGCAGGAATACACACCTCGGTGGTCTGGTCAGCCACTCTGTGCAGTCAAAAGACTGTGAAACAGGAGACATGAGTATATGTAACATGGAACAATGCTTTACAGTGTGAAATAATAATAAAAGTACAGTTTAATAGATTTGTGGACCAAGAGTTTAGTCAGTTACTTTGCATCATATGTAAATGTGCTTTTTTCACATGACTGGCAATGAGGTGGCGTTCCCACCGGCATCCTTACAAACACACGTGCTACTTGAACATGGTGATGGCAGGCTGGTGGCAGGGATTTCTCAGCCCTGGTATAGGTTAGGAGACAGCCATGGCATATCTAACATAAGCTGGGTCTGTTGTAGTAAAAGCCTGGTTTGTTGGAAGCAAGGACCATGTGTGACACTGTGTGTTGGTACCCATACTCTCATCTTCCTGCTGTTCGGGGTTGGAAATGCCACCCCATCACCTTGGGCATGCGTTGCAGGGGTTTCCTGGGAGGAGGATCAGGGATAGAGGTATATTTTACTATTTCATTTCTCATTCCAAATCCCTGGATCCTGCATGGGACCTGAGCCATCCCTGAGCCTGGCTCTGCCACATGACATATGAAGCGGCTAGAGCCAGAGGTGCTGTCACTGGCAAGTCACATGGAGAGTCTCAGCCAGCTCTGGGTGGGTGCCCAGAACTCCTGACTGGGGAGTTCCCTTTCTGCCTCACTGCCAGTGCCCTTGGAGGAGGAAGAGGAGAAGGAGTTGAGGCTGGTCTATGCACAAAAGGCCATGTAGGCCCGTTCTTTGATCCCTCCATCTGGATCAGGGCTTGTTTGTCTAGATTGTAGCCACCAGTACCTCCTCTTTTGCAGGGCCTTAGGCTGCGAGCATGGGAACATTCCTGTGTCCAGGAAGAGCTGGTCTGGCTGGTCTTCAGTAAATGCCACATGCTCAAATAGATGAGCAAGGCCTGCAGAATTGTGGCAGGTCGGGGGAGAGGGCTTCATGTTGTCTTTTTAGACTTGTCCCAGATAGCATTCAGGTGCCTTGACCAGCTCCCCACCCCCACTGCCCTTGTAGCTGCTCCAACACTGAGCAGGCGCAACCACAAGAGACCCTTGCTCTGAGAAACTTATCCTAAGTAGGGTTCATGGGAACCTGACTGAGGGGTTTTCTCAGACTCGTACTTTCAGAAGCTGGTCCTCTCAGAACTCTTGCATGTATCAGACTACCCTGATGGTTTGTTAAGCAAGTCGGGTGGTCCCAGGGTATCTCATACCAGGTTTGAGTGAGGCCTGAGGATCTGCAATCCGGGAGGCTACCAGAGGTGTCTCTGGCTTCCAGGTCACACTTGGAGACCTGCTGCCTTTGGGTCTGATTCTTCCCTCACATCATCAGAGGGGGAGGGGGAGGGCTGCTCATTCAATGATACAAGAAACCTTGACTGTCAAGTGAATTTCAGGAAATTGAGTTGTTTTTCACTTTCAAATTGTGTGCTCAAATGAAGGCCTTTCTTTAAGAAAGCCTGAATATCTCTGGATGGGTTCTGAAAGGAAGGGAGGATCTTGGCTTTGTCTGTCACTCTGGTGTCTCTGGGCTCACAAGTTTTGAACTCTATGTGGAACTGGACAGAATCATCACCATGACAACCTCTGATTAGCTCCTCATTCTGTTCCCTTCAAAGACTAATGGCTCATGTATTCTCTCTCAGCTCTATGCCTGAGTAGATTCTGTCCCCTCCAGTCCCCTCTTCCCCCACCCCCTGCTGTCACAGGAGTCACTGCTGCTTGGCAAGGAGTGTCAGAGCAAATGTGGGCACAGTCCTCAAAGTGTGCAGTAGCACTCTCTGGCCCTTGGTGCGCTCATTCTTCAGGGGAGGTTGTGTAGATTGGGCTGGGAGGGTTAGGGGTGGGGCTGGTGCAGAACTGGGGAGTAGGGAAGAGGGATTTGGGTGAGGGAGGCATCAAGTGAAGCTAGCTCTAAAGAAACAAGGCCTGATTTAGAGGAGGGCAGGGGGAGGGGTTTGAGCATCTTCTCTCTGGAACCTGCGTTCCTGGATGCTGTGTCACTGTCTTGTCCTGCTTTTCCTCTGCAGCCTTCTTTGTCGGCTCCACTTCTAAACCTTGGAATTCTTGTGTATTCTTCTGTGAACTCAATCAATCTTTCATTGAATATTTATCTACCTGCCCTGGCCACCTCACCCATTCTTTTCTGGTTTAATTTTGGCTCTTACTACTATCTCAAACCAGCATATGTGAGACCAAACATGATTTTCAACTTATCTAAATTCTCACCATTTGACTGCTAACTGGTCCTTTTATTGCGATGGTCTATCCATCCATCTACCCTTCTACTTACAATCTACCCACCCATTCCCCATATATCCATCTACCTATCTATACATTCAAACATCCATCCATCCATCCATCCATCCATCCATCCATCCATCCATCATCCATCCATCCATCATCCATCCATCATCCATCCATCCATCCATCCATCCATCCATCCATCCATCCATCATCCAGTCTATCCATCTATCTTCCCACCCATTTATATCTTCATTAGTCCATACAAGTAGCCAAGTCAGAAGCCAGAATGACATCCACTTTCTTACTGGCTTTGTATGTAAGTCAATGAAGCACAGGACATGCTGCAGTTACAAGACAACTTTCAAATCCAGAGATTAGCACAGTGACTTTTTTTTTCTTATGTAAGTCATAGGTTGGTATAGTTAGCTGTAGTGAGGAGATGGAATTTAGCTTTGTCTGGACATTAAGAGACCCAGGTTCCCTGTTGGAACACTGATACCCTTTGTATGTGGTCTCAAGAGTGCTACTGAGGGGTGCTACAGAGAAGGAAGAGACAGAAAGGTAGAGGAGGCCCTGGGGTAGCATCAGAGACTAGTTCACCCCTTTGATCTCCTTTCCAAGGGCTTAGAGTTCAGGGTAGTAGCCACATGAATGACATGGGTGAGCAGCAGCCATCTGTGGCACACTGTAGCCCTATCCTTCACCATGCCCGGGTGTTCCTGTCTCTAAACTGTCCAACACAGGCCTATCTATCTTCGCTGTCATTACTCTAAGTCAAGCTTTTTCATCCTCCCTGGGATACTACCATATCCTGGCATGGCCTTCGGCCCCACTCTTGGTTATCTCTCTGAATCCCTTGGACATTCTTTCTGTCCGGACACATCTCTGTCCTCTATGGCAGCTCCTCTGTCACCATTTAGAGAGAAATGTTAACTCTCAGCCCTCCAAACCTGCAAATCTGTCACCACCTTCTTGGGTTGCTTGGATGAATGTGGTATGAAATCCTGAGAGTCCTTAAAAGTGAGAGGAAGTAGGAGAACGGAGGAGGCTTGGGATGCCAGGCTGCTAATTTTGAAGCCAGAGGAAGGGGCCATAAGCCAAAGAACACTGGTGAGCACTTGAATTTGGGATCTTTGAGGAAAGGCTCCTTCTCTCAAGCCTCCAGCAGTCTTGCTGATGCCCAGTTTTAACTAGGTGAGACTCATTTTAGGCCCCTGACCTCTAACATGGTATAACAGTAACTTGTGCTACTCAAGGGCACTGAGTTGCTTTATAACCACCACCCCTATCCCCACCCCACCCCAGTAGGAAATGAGCCTACACCTCACCTAGCATAGCATTGCTAACCACTGTAAGCTCCATGAGGCCCAGACTGGTTGCTTTTGCTTCACTGGGAACTGCAGGACTCATATGTCTTCATTTAATCTCTTGAATTAATGAGAAAATGAGAAGGCAAAGTAGAAAGGAGAGAGAAAAAGAGGAGAGGAGAAGAGAGGAGAGGAGAGGAGAGGAGAGGAGAGGAGAGGAGAGGAGAGGAGAGGAGAGGAGAGGAGAGGAGAGGAGAGGAGAGCTCAGGAGCAAAGGCCTGTGAAGGCTTCTGTTGCTACTAAAATGAACTGTGCTGAGCTGTGGAAAACGGCATGAGTTCTGTGTTCTGCGGACATATGTTTCTGTCCTCCGCTAGAAAACCTCAAGGCCCTTTTGTGAGCCTGCCTCCTGTCCTGAGTCTAAAGGTGGTCAGTCGTTGTGAGAGGGGTCTTTATAGGTTCTAGGGCCCTAGGGATCTTGTTCTGGGTTTTCTTCCCATCCTGGTCTTGTGAGAAGACAAAACTGGGGACAGAGGGAAGGACTGGGAGAGTTTCCAGGCTTGTGACAGGTAGATCATTGGGAATTCCAGGCAAGGAACTTGGCAGATGTGCCCGAAAAGTAGTCCCTGTGGCACTTGTCATTCAACAGGCACCAGCAAGTCCTGTTCACCCTCTGTTCCAGATTTCAGCTCTGGCAAATTCAAGTTGGGGTACCGACAGACACTCAGTCTTTGCTCTGACACTAACCTGTGAGTCACAGCAGAGAAGACCACAACATAAATTTGGTGTCTTCTAGGTAGATTCAGAAGGGAGGCCCTACCTTTCCTCCAACTTTGTCCTCTCCTAGCTTCGTGCCTACCTAACTCAGGAAAGGCACTCCGAAAACTCTTATTAAGGACTACATTATTTACCCTGCCTCTACCTCTGATCCACTGCTCTGGATCCTGGCTGCTGCCACTCCCTGCCCCCCCCCCCCCAACCCTCACATTCATGCCCTCTCTCCCAGCGTGGTCAGCTGGAATAGCACCTGGTTGAGCCAGGGCCTAATGTTTCACATTACGGGAACATCTGCTGGCCAGGGCTTCTGGGGTATGGGCCAGACATAGTCATACTCCATAGGCATTTCATAGTCAGCTTGGGCCAAAGATGTACTTGTTGGGTCTCTTTCAAGGACATGATGTCACAGCCAACTGCTCTGTGCTGGCGAGACATCCTGGGTAGACAGGAATTGTTGATAGCTGCTTGTTGAGATAGGTGGCTTTCCTCATCTGGTCCTTTGAGTCCTTGTCTACTTGGACTCAGCATACAGAGCTTTAGCGTTCTTCCTAACTCCGAGAGGGTGTCATTGTATGAGCAGGATGCCACAGGCCAGTGTCAATAGTGTGAATACCAAAGTGGCAAGAGCTAAATTCTGAGAGACCTAGCTGCTGGGGATGGCTTCTGCTTCCAGAAGTCAGGACTCTGACAGAAGAACCATGTTGACAGGAAGCCTGCCCTGGGCCACTCCTCTGCATGCTGACATTTCCTTTGAGCTTCTCAGTGGCCACTGAGCTTCTATCTCCCCAGTGGGGTCACCCCTCTCCTAAGGAATGATTCACAGAAGCATCTAGTAGAAATAATGAAATTAAGGTCAGAGACAACTCCAATATATATGGCGCGTGGTGCTGTTCATAGAACTTTTTATGTGGGAACTCACTAGTCCCCCTAATGGTACTGGGAGGCAGTAAGTGGATGCTCACTCACTTATCTATGGGACACAGAGGTTCTCCTATTTGTAGACTCCCTATATATTATAGGTCAATATATTATATTATATTTATTATATATGTTATATTATATATTATAGCTTTCCTGAAGCTCTCTGTTACTCTCTGTCCTCCTGTGTTTCTGTATCCCTCTCCAACCCACTGTACTTTTGTCATGCACTCTCCATTGTCTCATAACATGTGCTTCCTTTGTTAACCCCTAAGTGTGGTGTCCTGGGGCTCCCCCACCTCCTTGTTCTTCACATCCTTTCCTTGGGAGACATGACTCATGGACTGGAGAGATGGCTCATCCATTATAGGCTAAGTTCACAACCAAAAGACATGTTGTCTCACCACTCAAATGCTCAAGGGGAAGTCAGCCTGGCAAGGCCAGGTAGTGAATGGGACAACAGGTGTCATACTTAGGAACTGGGGTGTGAGGCACACAGATTTTCAAGGTTGATGATACGGAGTCACCAAGCTAGATGTGTATTTGGAAAGGATTTGCTCCTAGCTGAGGGAGATCTAGGAAGAGGCTGCAGCTGTGGTGTCAGTAAAGGCTTCTAGGTCCCATTGATGTCTGGAGGGAGCCAAGCAGGACTTGATGCCACCCAGGATGTACATGGAGTAAGTGACACTCGGGTATCTAGCTGGGCTGAAACAGTGTGGGTTTAGTAGGAGGGTCTCAGTGGATTCTAGGACTCCCGAGTTTGACTTGGCTTTGACTCCTCAAAGTGGGAACACGCAGCAAGTAACTTACTCTGGGGTCAACCAAGAGAATGGCTGGAGACCAAAGCCCAGGAATGTCTACATGTAATTCTGCTAAGTCCCTGAGCCGGGTGAGCTCACCCAAGGTGAGTGGGCAGGTAGCCCAAGACAGGATGACTTCCAGAATTGTAGCCAGTCAGGTGGGCGGAGTCCAGCTCAGCTAGAGTTGAAGTTGCTCTTCAGATTTGGCAGAAAAAAGGTTGTTGTTGACCTTGGTGAGTGTTACTGCAGTGTAGAGGAGGGGCAGAGAGATGGTGACCAGAGGAGAGCAGATATCCACAAGGCAGAGGGCTCGCAGGAGCCACCGAACCTAATCAGAACGAGTCAAGCCTGATACTCTCTCCTCCTCACTGTTTACCCCAGAAAGACTTGGTGATTCCCGGGTACCTCACTGTGAACCTGTCTCTTCCCCTCTGCCAGCTGATTCCCACAATAAGGCTTTGACCTTGGCTTCCTCAAGGACTCTGCCTCAATCACCTCTTTCTGTTCCAAGTCTTTCCACAGTCATTTTTGAGTGTCTCTCAGCTGGGTAAGCTGTGACCTCACTCCAGGTGGCAGCTTCATGGGTGCCAGCTCCTTGCTCTAGGCCTGTGCTGGGAGGGAGGTGAGCTGTGGGGTGCAGCCTCAGAGCTGGTCTGGCCTTGACCCCACCTTCATGGAGAAGTGAGCCTCACTGAGGTGGCTGTGAGGCCGCAGACCCCACAATGGAAGCGAGGCTGAGAGAATGCAGGCATCTGTGACAAGAAGAGGAGGGCCTTCCACAGAGCCCCTTGCCCTGAAGTTCCTGCAGTGGCTTTGTGGACTACTCATGGGGTGTTTTTTTCAGGTGCAGGAGTAAGCCCTCCTCACACAGGAAGACTCACCTTCTCTCTTTGTAAACTCTTTGCTCCCTGCAAAGGCCAGCTTCTCAGCAGTCCATGCTAAGTGTGTGTGTGTGTGTGTGTTGTGTATACATGGTATGTGTGACCTGTGTATGGTGTGTGTGTGTGTGTGAGTGTGTGTGTGTATGGGGTGTGTATATGTGATGTGTGTATATGTGGTGTGTGTCCTGTGTATGGTGTGTGTGTGTGTGTGTGTGTGTGTGTGAGAGAGAGAGAGAGAGAGAGAGAGAGAGAGAGAGAGAGAGAGAGAGAGATATCTGTGTATGGTGTGTGTGTGTGTGTGTGTGAGAGAGAGAGAGAGAGAGAGAGAGAGAGAGAGAGAGAGAGAGAGATCTGTGTATGGTATGTGTGTGTATGGGGTGTGTGTGTGTGTGTATGTGGTGTGTTTGTGACCTATGTATGGTGTGTGTGTGTATGGGGTGTGTATATGTGATGTGTGTATATGTGGTGTGTGTCCTGTGTATGGTGTGTGTGTATGTGGTGTGTGTGTGACCTGTGTATGGTGTGTGTGTGTGTATGGGGTGTGTGTGTGTGTGTGTATGGGGTGTGTATATGTGATGTGTGTATATGTGGTGTGTGTCCTGTGTATGGTGTGTGTGTGTATGTGGTGTGTGTGTGTGACCTGTGTATGGTGTGTGTGTGTGTGTGTGACCTGTGTATGGTGTGTGTGTGTGTATGGGGTGTGTGTGTGTGTGTGTGTATGGGGTGTGTATATGTGATGTGTGTATATGTGGTGTGTGTCCTGTGTATGGTGTGTGTGTGTGGTGTGTGTGTGACCTGTGTATGGTGTGTGGCTGTGAGTTACCATATTATCACCTGATCTCGGTATCTAATAGAAATAACTTAAGGGAAGAAGATTTATTTCATCTCAGTTTCAGGGGCTGTTCCTGGTCGGGCAGGCACAGTAGAACAGGTCAGCTCACATTATGGCCCCCCCAGAAGCATGGAAACGGGGGGTGCCAGCACTCCATTAGCTTTCTCCGTTCTTCCTGCCCACCCACAGATAGTACAGCCCACGTTCATGGTGGCACTTTCCTCCTCTGTTAATCCTCTCTGATGATGCTCCCACCATCACCAGAGGAGGGAGTCACCATCTCCTCCTAAGTGATGCTAGAGCAAGTCACATTGACACTTAAAATCAACCACGACAGAGGGGCATATGTGTGTACACATCTATAGTATGTATTTCGTGTGTTGTGCCTGTGTGTCCCTGCATATGTGGGATGTGTGTGGTGCATCTGTGTCTGGTTATAGTTTATGTGCACTTGTGTGCATGTGGGGTATATATGTCCAGGCACTCTCTCAACATGGCTTTCTCCTCCAGGTTGCCCTGGCATGTGGGACAATATCACATGTTGGAAACCTGCTCAAATAGGTGAGATGGTCCTTGTGAGCTGCCCTGAGGTCTTCCGGATCTTCAACCCGGACCAAGGTAAGTAGAACTCAGAATCTCTCCCAACTATATTGCTTTAACCTGTAATCCATACATCTACGCTCCTGCCTGGAGCTAAGCTTTAAAAACTCAGCTGCCCCCAGATGGCAGATGGCAGATAACAAGCAGGACGGGATGCTGCCCTTTGTGCTGGCATAGGGCATGGAAGCACTTCTCCAGCACTGCACCTAGTGCCAGGTCTGCATGGCCAGGTGACTGTCATGGCAGGTGAGAGCAATCTGGGCTTAGAAAACAGAGTCCATGGCAACTCTACCGTCTACTTCATTGGGGGACCTTCAGCAAGACAGATTATCACTCAAGTTTTTGGCCTGCCAGATGGTAATGTGACACGGTGGCTGGTTCCCCAGGTGCTCTGTGATAAAGCCAGGTCACCTATAGAGATGTATGTAGCACAGCACCTGGTGCATTTTGCATATTTAATAGTAAAGTTAGCTGACAGCATCATAGTTACCATGATGATGACATAGACAAAGATGTCTCAGAGGCCCGGAGGAAGATATGGATGGGACTGTATGACCAAATACCCTGATTTAGTTAGGGTTTCTATTGCTGTAAAGAGACACCATGACCACATTCTTTAACCACTTGATGTGGGCAGATGCCCAACCCTCCAGCCTGCCACCAGTCTGCCAGTCCACCAGCACACGCACATGCTAAGAAAAGCATGTCCCTGGTCCTTGCTGCCCTCAGATGGCCATAAAGACTTAGAGGAGGAAGAAATAGGGTCCTGTTCCCCTAACCCAGGCTGTCCAGGAGAGGGCCTCGGACACCAAGGAAAGTAGTCTGTGACGTGTAGACATAGGCTTCAGGGACATATATGTGATTGCCTGTGACAGGAAACCAAAGCTGGCTGGAGGCTTCTGTGGATCTCATGTCATGTCTGCTCATGGTCTCTGGTGCCATTGAAATGTTGTGTAGAGTTCCTGGGGCCAAATTGGGATCCCATGAATGGGTGCAGTGACAGAGCCATAGCTCTGGATACAGAAATGTGAATTGGTTGGAAGACAAACCTCCAAGGCAGGCCCCAGTGGGCCCCACAAATATCATGGAGGGAATGTCTGGCCCTGTCTGTGAGGTCACCGCTGGTGACTTGTCTCTACCTGGCTTTCAGGAGAGGGGGAAAAAATAGTATGCATTAGAGACCCAAGCCTTCATCCTTGACTTTCTATTCAGAGCCCAGAGAAGGTGGGGTTCATCTCCATACCCCACCTCTCCTTATCTATCCCACATCTTACCCACCTCCTGCTAGTCTGGAAGAAGCTGGTTTCTGAATGTTCCCATCCTGAGGGCTTTGTGACTGAGAGCAGGCCAGGGGGAAGTTCTGGAGGAGGCTGTAAGCAGTGTGAATAGGGGGAAGACAGAGGCTGTCAGAGAGACAGGGCTTGTGATTCAGCGAGCTCCTAAGATTGATTCCTCTGGAAGGCAGCTTAATCATTTCCTCCGTGTGCCCATTGCTTTACTTCAGTTAGTTATTGGAAGCTTGTGGCACATCCTCTCTAGGCAGGATTCCAGTCACAAGCCCTTTTTTTTCCCTACAGCCGCAGTCACAGAGGTGACAGGAAGGAGGGTAAAATGATTTCCCTCAGCTGCACCCGCCTCAGGGAGCAGGGATGTTATTTACACCTGGCTCTTAATGGTTCATTAAAGCAGGGCCTTTAGCGCCTCTGTTCACAAGCTTGGTAGTGAGACTTGCCCTCCCCACAGAAGCGACTGAACTGCTGTCTCACTTGCTTTCACATTCTCAGGAAACTCAGTCACAGTGGTGTTGGATAGGCCTCTCTGAGGTGCTGGCTTTCTGGGAGCCCTGGTCAGTGCCTCTCCTTCCTCTTCCTGTGCTGACCTGGAGGTGGAGTTAGATCCATCCCTGACACTGTGAACTTGCTAGGTTCTACCATGGGTTCCTCAGGCCTTCAGAACCCTACTAGGGCTTTCTCAGAGTTGGGGGTGGGGTGGGGGGGGTGTTTGGGAATGGCCTGTGAGAAACAGATCTGACTTAAGCCCTGGTCATCTCTGCATTTCTACTCACATTTTCTCTCTTTCTCTCTCTATCTACATACAGTCTGGATGACAGAAACCATAGGTAAGGGGACCCCTGGGAGGACAGACTGAGTTTCATTAGCCCAGCAGGAGCCCAGCCTGAGGAGATCCAATGCTGGCAGAATGATGGGGTAGCAATCATGGCAAGATCATCAGGGATCATCTCTTCCCCTCCTCCCTAGAGTTTACCCATCCTGGAAGTTAGGAGGGATGAAAGATATATGTCTGGCTTCAAGGCCCTTTCAAGCTGGGTCAGGTGTTTGAATCACCAACGGAGAGATTGAAAAACAAGTCTGTGTGCATAGTACATGCATGTTCCTACATGCAAAATGGCCCTGTTCTTGAGTTCACACAGACTCAGTCATCCCAGCACTTGCAAGGTGGGAATGTACCTACCAAACAAAAGAGCAGAAGAGAATGAAAGGTAGATTATGCAGGCAGGACAGGAAGGAGGTCAGGGCAGACTTCCTGAGGGAGGTGGCACTTCATCTTAGAAATGAGATTTTGCAAACTCGAGCGGAAATGGGATTAATGTCCAGGCATCTTTAGATAAATATGAGAGTAAAGGTTGGGGGGGGGAGAGAAACCTGTCTACACATAAACTTTTTGGGCTTTGGGGGGGTCCCTTTGATAAAAAACAGACTTGAAGTAGAGGTTGAACATCAAAGAAAAATTCCAAGCCCCAGGCTTATTCACTGTGCTTCCTCCCTCCATGAAGACTCCTGGTGGGGACCATGCCACACTCCACTGTGAGCATTGCAGCCATGTAGCTGCTGCTCTGGTGAGACAGGAGCTGCCAGAGACAGTGTGTGAGGGGGGAGTGTGGCTCCTGGGTACAGACTCTTGATCCCCTGTCCACTCTCCACAGACAGGGCAGCCCTAGCCTTAGCTGATGGAGCAGCTGACAAGCACAGCATTCTGACTGACCCATGTTTGTGTTTCACAGGGGATTCTGGTTTTGCCGATAGTAATTCCTTGGAGATCACAGGTACGGGGTGCACGGGAGTCACCTTGGGCTGGTGTGATGGAGGGCAGCTTCTTTGTAGCAGGACTTTCTCTTTCATGTGCCTTCTCTGATAGAGCTGTGTGTTGTCTTCTTGGAAGATGGTACCCAAGTACCCAGAGAGAAGACGGTACATCCATCATGCCTGTAACCATGTGGTGTGGGGGAGTCCTGGGTGTCTTGCGACCCATCATGGGCTGTAAGGGGGAGCCTTTGTACTACAGGGTGCTTGGTGGTTTTCAACTTCCCATAGAGGCTCTCAGGGTTCAGTTTTGCACTCCCGTCAACTGGATGGGGCCGAGCCATGAACCACTCTGAGCATTACAGCCAATCAGCAGCAACCCTGGTGAGCCTGGAGCTGCAAGAGGCAGTGAGCCGGGAGGATAGACAGCCTCCTAATCCCAATCCCACTCTCTGCAGACTCAGTGAAGTGCAGATTCCAGGGTATCACCCGAGTCTCTGATTTAGCCAGCTGGATCAAGGCCAGATGCTTGGCCACCATATGTAGGTGACATGGTGGGATACTATCATCGAGCGTGCTGTGCAGCTATGATGATGCTGGAGGAACACAGTCTAGTGAAACAGATGCTGTCATGCAAGGCCTGACAATCTGGAGAGCGCTTCATCTCCTGGAGACTGCTATCAGAACAATATTCATAGAGCAATTTTGGGAACAAAAACGTTTATGTTTTTCCAAGCCTACTTCGTGTTATTAAAATAAAGAGGGAAAATAAAAGAAAGGAAATGGTTCTTCCCTCTAGGAAGGGTTTTTTTTTTTAATTGATTTTCAAATTTCTGCACCCTTTTGTCTCTTTCTTCCTCTTACCTCTGTGAGGTGGGCAAGGCAGAGTTAACTGAAGCCCAGGGAGGACAGTGGCTCAGCCACTCTGGCTCCCAGTTGGGATGGGGGGAGGCATTCAGATGTTCTGAACGGTTGGAAGGCCTTGCAGGGGGGTTGCTAGCAGCAGCGAGAGACACACTTTTCTGAAGAAGAGACAGTCTGGTAAAACTGCTAACGGTGACCCTGGCTGCTGGAGTCCCTTCTTGGCTTGTGTCACAGGTGTCAGAGAGGCTGTGGAGATTCTCCCATTCTGGGCAGACTGTTCTTCTGGGCGGGCTCCCTGCTCTATATCATTCCTCCCAGGGAGGGTATGTTCAACTCTCTTACACCTTCCAAGTCCACCAGCAGGAGTAGGATGCTGGTTAGAAAAGAGAGGGGATAGCCAGGTGGTGGTGGCTCACACCTTTAATCCCAGCACTCAGGAGGCAGAGGCAGGCAGATCTCTGAGTTCCAGGCCAATATGATTTACAGAATGAGTTTCTAGGAGAGCAAAGATGACACAGAGAAACTGTGTCGAAAACTGAGGCATCTTTCAGTCTCTCTTCTGTTCTGGACTGACCCATTGCCTCCTTGTTGAGCTTCCCAGAGACTACCTTCATCACAGAGGACAGAATCCTGCTCAGCAGTGTGTGCTCCAAACTCTCTGTCCACAGAGGTCTCTTACCACACACTCCCCCCTGAAACCCATAGACAGACTGTATCACAGACTCCAGGATGAGGCCCCAGAATCTGCACTCTGCCAATCTCACAAGGTGGCTAGAAGTGTACAACTGAAGTTTGAAAGAAAAAAAAAAACCTCGATTCTATCTTTGGAGATTTAAAATTACCCTGAATCCTATTCCTTTTCATGTGTCTTAAGAGATTGGCAGCTCTTGGGCTGCCAGGTAGGGACAAATATCTGGGGCCATACACAGGTGCTACCTAGAAGAAAAGGGTTACTTGCCTTGTGCTCCCCTGGGCCTTAGTGGCTCTTACCAGCTCAGGAGAATGGCATGATGTCATTCAAGGCCGAAGCAATCCACTTATGTGACAAATAGCGTGCGCTCCGCTTTGCAGGTAGCAAGCTCCTCTTTCCAGTAGCTGTGACTGCTCCATCCCTCCGGCATCCCACACAATGAACTTTAAGTCAATCCAAAGAGGAAGAATGCGCATTGGTGATGGGAGGGAGACTACAAAAGTCTGAAAGGCAAAAATAAAACAAGAAAAAAAAAACCCACTGAGTTTGTTGATAGAGTATGTCTGGGCTTGCTAAAAAGCAATAGAGCTCGGAGCTCCAGTGGTGTGAGATGTTACAGCTGCTGGCAGACCCAGAGCTCTGAGATCAGATGTGCCAAATCCTCACCCTACAGTCACCCAAAGAGGCCTTGAACATACTGAATGCCTTGTTAGGGTCCTGGGAGTTGGGCTCGAGAGTAGCATTTGTGACAAATTTCTAGGTGGTTCTGCACATTGACATTTTGAGTAGTGCTGACCTAGAGTCCAGATCTTCTTCTGGTGAACATTCGGGAATATTACAGGAGAGACACAGGCATGTTGGAGTCTTGGTTAAGGGATCGGGTTGCTCATTCACTCTACTCCCCATTCCCCTTGTCATTAGTGAAGGATGAGGACCAGGTCTTCAGCAACCACCCTATCTTGTGTCTTCTAGTTTGAGCCACCCGGTTGAACACATGGTCTTTCAGGAAGTCCCACTATGAAATCATTTTCAGGGTCATGTTAAGCCATTCACGTGCCTTGCTTAGTTTTCTGTTCTCTGCAGACATGGGGGTCGTGGGCCGGAACTGCACAGAGGATGGCTGGTCGGAACCCTTCCCCCATTACTTCGATGCTTGTGGGTTTGATGACTATGGGCCTGAGCCTGAGGACCAGGTAAGTGAGGTGGTGGGTTAGTTCTGAGGAGGTCAGGGTTCTGGGCAGGACTCATGAGTGCCTTCCTGCTGTATACTGAGTCTGGAGCTTTGAGGGTAGGATGTCCATTTCACCCTGTTGGGTTCTGTCCCTACAAGTTGCACAAGTCCCCTCAACCATCTTTTTCAGGACCCTGTCCTCCAGATAGCCCAGTAACTGATGACTTAATTTTGGGTCTAGCTGGGAGCTTCTTCAATCCTTTCTCAGGCTAGGACTGGGTTCTCTGCTCCAATTGATCAGCACCCTTGCCTTCAGTACATCCTGAACCGGTTTAGAGTACTGACCCTGTGCAGAGAGGAGCAGGCATCCAGCCAGGAGTAAAGTGATGGCAGAGAGGGGGGAGATGTTGGGCCCCAGGGCCTGGTCTGGGACACTGGGTGTGGGTCCTAGGGGGCAGTGACTGGTCCCAAGCAGAGCCCTGCATGTCCTGTGCCCTGCTGCAGGATTATTACTACCTGTCGGTGAAGGCCCTCTACACAGTTGGCTACAGCACATCTCTCGTCACCCTCACCACTGCCATGGTCATCTTGTGCCGCTTCCGGTGAGAGCCCAGTACCGTTAGAGTCAGAACTGTCCATCTCAGCATCCCTGGAAAGTCCCTTGGAAGGCAGGCCCTGTCCATAGTACAGCAGATGGGAAGGTGGCCTGAGAGGGCAGCTCATATGTCCAGGACCACACAGTCGGGCATAATCTCTTCCAGAAATTTCCTTTGCTTGCTTTAATCTTCCCAGTCTAGGTAGAGAGGAGGTAGAGAGGCTACAGGAGGCAGGAGTCTGGCCAGAGGATGACCTGGGAGGGGAAGGCAGAGGGTTACTGAGGTGGGAGAAAAGGGTGGTCTGGGAGAGGGACCCCATTAAGACAAGCCATGAGTAGGCCCAGAGCAGCCCTACCCTGAGGGTGTGAAGTACTGTGAACTCATGGCCTCCCCATCCTGGTTCACGTAGGAAGCTGCACTGTACCCGTAACTTCATCCACATGAACCTGTTTGTGTCCTTCATGCTGAGAGCTATCTCTGTCTTCATCAAAGACTGGATCTTGTACGCCGAGCAGGACAGCAGCCACTGCTTCGTTTCCACCGTAAGTGAGCCAAGCAGCCCAGGACTCTGCCCTGCTAACACCCTGCAGGGAATGTGTTCCTGCAGGTGAAGGTCTTATCATAGGTCTTGTGAAAGTTCCTGAGTTATAGAGTGGTCACTGTAGCCAGTGTATAACCTCGCTCCAAGACAAAACACAGCCAGACCCTCAGCCTCATTCTTGGACCAGGAAGGTTAGGTGAGAATGAGGCTTAGACAGGGATTAGCTAGTCCCTTGGCATGCTACCAGTCATGAGGCATTCTGTGTCACATTCTGTGTCACTAGACCAGCTGGCCAGGGTCTTTGTCAGTGCCTTCCCAAGCACAGATGTGTGAAGGAGGTATATGCAGAAAACTGGCTTTTGATATGCTGGGATAAGAACAGACTAGACGTGGGGGCTTCACTAGGAGGACATGTTTGGAGGATCTGTTTAAGAAGAGATTTTTTTCCAGGGCCAAGGTATGTGCCTCCACCTTCCATGTGTTCAGATCCTCATTTTTGTAAGCAGTCTCCTATGGGGAATACCTACAGTTTTAGGCTTTGAGATACCTGAGACCGAGTATGCCAGTGTTGATAGGCCTCAGGATTTCCATCCTGGACTTCAGGATTTACCCGGGGACACGGGAGGGAGCTCAGATTTCCTCTCTGGCTGTCTCTGCAGGTGGAATGCAAAGCTGTCATGGTTTTCTTCCACTACTGCGTGGTGTCCAACTACTTCTGGCTGTTCATTGAAGGCCTGTACCTCTTTACACTGCTGGTAGAGACCTTCTTCCCTGAGAGGAGATACTTCTACTGGTACACCATCATTGGCTGGGGTAGGTCACTGGCTGGGTCTAGATGGGCTCAGGCCTCTTGGTCAGCTGTGTCCTTGGTCCCAGCTTTAGGAAGCATCAGATAATGGAGCCCTCATTAGGCTGTGGGCTTCTTGTTAATTCCTAGAACCCCCACTTTTTTTCTTTTTGTGGGACACCCATCTTCTGAGAGTTTTACTCAGGAATCATGTTAGGAGACCAAGTGGTCTGAAGCTGGGGGAGATGGAAAGTATGGGAAGAAACTGGAGTATGAAGGATAATAGGGTCCCCAGAAACCCCAAGGTTAAGAGTATCCTGAGCAATTGGGCTTCTTTTTCTTGCTCTCCAGGGACACCTACTGTGTGTGTAACTGTGTGGGCTGTGCTGAGGCTCTACTTTGATGATGCAGGGTAAGTATAACCAGAGAATCAGGTACAGAGTCTCTATTTCATGCATTGGCTTCAGTACCTGCCTGGCTTCACATGAACTCCCCAACATATTGCTCCAACCAAAGCACAACCTTGAGTACCACCTGAGTCCTCACACCATGGGATCAGTCCTGTCTCAACCCCAGACCAAAGCCTGGTTGCAGAACCTTCAGCCTTTACCCCTTGTGGTTAGCCTTGTCTTAATTGACAATTCAACAAGAGAATGGGTACATTTCTGAGCCCACATACTTTGGAACAGCTTTGGGGAAGCTCTGAACATTTGGTATTCTTTGGAGGACAGGAGGAAGAATGTTGAGGGTGAGGTCACTCTTAACCCCAAGAACCCTAGATCTGAATGGGAGACATGTCATTTCCCAGGATCCCACTATGACCCTGATTCTTGGGCTCTAGTCTCTGCCGTGACTGGAACAGAGAAAAACAAGCCACAGGTGAGGGGTCTTCTAGCCAGCCTACCTCTACTTCCAGATTTCCCTGGTCAGGGGTACACAGACAGTGAGAAAAGAGGCACCCAGCTACTCATGCTCTGCAGGGTCTGCTATGATTTCTCCTCTTTGCCCATCTTTCAGATGCTGGGATATGAACGACAGCACAGCTCTGTGGTGGGTGATCAAAGGCCCTGTGGTTGGCTCTATAATGGTGAGTGCCCTTGGGGGGCAAAGAGGGAGGCAGAGAGCATAGAGAGAAGGGAAAGAAAGAGACTTTGTCACAGCTGTATATTCTGTAGCAATGACACACAGATTGTTCAGTTACTCCCCTAGTGTTGGACAAGCCTGTTACTCCATTTTTAATCCTTATGGAAGGTGCTGCTACTAGGATTAATTTCATGCATACCGAGTGTTTGTAAGTCTGTGGGTCTGAGCACTTATGGCTAGACAGTGTTTTGGTGGCTTATGCTTATGACATTCCTGTGAACTTTTGTCTTTTTGATCAGCCGAGGAGCAGTGACTCCTCTTCCATACTTTGTCACATTCCCAGGCCACCATGACTTCCCTGCACTGGGGTCCTTGGGCTTCCCCTCTCTGACTGTCAGCTTTGTATCTTATTTATGGAGGATTTCCATCAGTGTGAGCTATACACATGTCCTCTTAATTGCCTCACGGCACTGTTGTGGTTTAGGTTATCAAGATGCATCTTTAAGAAAGGTTCTATTTAATCTTTTTCTTTACTAAAATGCTATTGTTCTACACTTCTATTTTTGATGGCTGCAAATTTCTCATTCTCAGTCTCTTTACAGAATTTTAAAGGCTGGAAAGTCATTTATCACAAACATGTGCACACTGTGGGTTGGAGACTTTCACTTTCGTGCTCCGAATATGTCTGCCCAGGGGGCTGTGCCAGCTACTGTGACCCTGTATGTTTTACCATGTTATATACAAATTTCCCATTTGTTCTGGTGAAATTTGTTTGCACGTCCACTTAGGTAGACTTTCGAACAGGAAGTGGCTTAACTTTTACCTTGTAAGAAAAGGTCTGGTGGAGATCTGTTTGGAATTATTATACCAATTTGGAGGAAAATTATTTTTCTCCCAGAATACAGTAAAATGCCCTTTCTGTCCAGTCTTTCTTGCTGCCATTTTGCTTCCTCTGAGATGTTCTCCAGCCTAGGCCCTGGTTGAGTCTGGGAATCTTTCCTTCCCTGTATTATCTGGCGGGTTATTGGGGCCATACAGGGAAGCGATCAGTTTTTGTGACTCCTTGGCTTAGTTACATTTGTGAATTCTCTTAAGAGTTTAATCCCTTTTAAAATTTGGTTCACATGGGGTTTCTACATAGAAAGTTATGCAACCTGTAAGTGAAAACAGCCTTTTGCCCATCTTTCCCAATGTTTGTTCCCTTTATTCCTTGTTTTTATGGAAGACAATGTTTGCTCTGGTTTTTGGCAGTTGTCTTGCATGCAATTGGGCAAGTTTCTCTTCCTGGTTGGCTTTCGTGCGTGTTGTTATAAAACCAAGCACGGGTATCTCTTATCAGATGTGCTGAAGAGATCATGCTCTTATGACAGAATAGTATGAATTTACTATTTCAGCTTTTCTCTAGTGCTGTGGATATATTTACCTGGATTTGAACATGTGTGGTTGTGTCTTTGGGATAAATCGCTAGCTAGGAGTAGGACTCTGAGGCACAGCGTGTGTGCACTTACTGTTCACATGGTCATGAACAGAGAGCAAGAGGCTCACTTCCTGGCCTCCCATGTCTGTGCTCATGTTTTTTATTCCTAATTATTTGCCAGTCTCTCAGGGATGGCGGAACCTGTTGTTTTCCTGTCATTATAAGGAATAGCAGTCTATTTATTTGTATTCTCAGGGTGGGATCTTTGTGGGCATGATCTGCCTGCTCTTTTCATGTGCCACCGACTGCTGTTTGTTAACGTTTTGCTTAAAGGTTTTTCACTGTTTACCATGTATATTAAATGTCTCTGTGGGCTTATTTTATATTCCTGCATGGCTTTTGTTTTGCCTTTTGAAACAGGGTCACACTACATAGCCAAGGCTAGCCTCAGACTCATCATCTTCCTTTTCCCGCCCTCCTTCTTTGTCTGTTTTTCCTGTGTGTGTGTGTGTGTGTGTGTGTGTGTGTGTGTGTGTGTGTGTGTCAGAGACCAAACTCTAGTGTTATTCTTCAGAATTCTGCCCATTTGGATTTTTTTTAAATTTTATTTTGGAAGGGTTTCTCACTGGCTTGGAATCCAGTCCAGGATCTGCCGGTCACTGCTTCTTCAGCCCTGGGATTACAAGTACATGCTGCCACACCTACCTTTTTCCCACGTCTTAACCTGGGTCACCGGGAATCCCACTCAGTCGACACCCTTGTAAGGCTTTACTGGCTAAACCCCCTCTTTGTTTGGTTCTTGAAGTAGGATCTTTGAGATCTTGTATTTGTCTGCCCTGAAACAATTCCATGTCAGGAAAGCTGTCTTTTCTTTACAAGTTCATAAGGTTGCCTGGGCCTGGTGCTTTGCCTGCACAGACTTTTGACGACTGTTAAATGTCCCGCTCTTCTTCCTTTCCACCTAGCTGGTTGTTTAGAGGCTGGCTTTCCTTTAGGGAAGCTGATTCTAGTCTTGTGCAGTTTAGTTCTGGTTTTGGTCAACAGTCTCTCACGATTCGAAATAGCCTGTTTATCTCCTGTCTTGTCCCCTTCCTCACCCCTGCATATTTAATTGTACTTTCTCCTTGGCAATATCTGCTGAGCTAATTTCAGCATTAATTAGACAACGGCAGAAGCAGAAACGAGCATGGCAGGGCAGGGGTGTGTTTCGTTGTTCTAACTGATCCAGGAAACAAAAGAGCAACCAGGAGCTTTTCTGATCAAGCCTGCTATGGCTTCCAGTTTCTTTCTTGTGACTTTTTTTTTTTTTTTTTTAACCTTCATCAGCTTCCCTCTTGCACACAACCTAAAGACGATCAGTCTGATCATTCCTCAGCTTTCAGTTGCTTAGTTGTCCTCAGTAGCTGTTATTGTTTTTAAAGAATTGTGTTGTTCTTTCCTTGAGGGCGACTTTGGCTCTTGCCCAGAGATGTCGCTGTGCAGCGCAGTCTTCTTGTTACGGCTCCTCTGCATTTATTTGCAGCCCTCCCTCCTCCTCTCTCAGTGCACAAGCAGCTTCCCACTTTGTTTGGGAAAGCATCTGTCCCTGATGGCACACGCTGCTGTCGCTGTTCCCAGGCAGCCCTCTAACTAAGACTGCTGTGGCAGCTTCCCTGTAGTCCACGGCTCTGAACGTGAACTTTCTCTCCCCACCCCAACCCACCTCTTTATCTCTGAGACAGGGTCTTGCTGTATTTCCGAGGCTTCCCTGGAATGCCCGATCCTCATGCTTTGGCTTTTTGAGCACTGGGATTACAGACCTGCATCAGCACCACCTGGCTGAGTTTGGGGGTCACCTGTGTGTAACCTCTTTCCCATCACCTTCTTTTTTCTTCCTGCTTCAGACAGTGCTTGCCCCCTGGCTTTCTCTCCATGCTTTCTATTTGCAGGTTTTTCTGTAGAATCCTTTTTTTTTTTTAATTGGATGTTTTCCTTTTATTTGAATGACTCAGTGAGGGGTAGAGAAGTCTGCAAGGGAACTTGCCTGGCTGGAGAGGGTCCTGTTAGGAAGTACCAGGATGGGCGGAGATTTGACTCTACCTTTCTTTCACTCCTCAGGTTAACTTTGTGCTTTTTATCGGCATCATCATCATCCTTGTACAGAAGCTGCAGTCCCCAGACATGGGAGGGAACGAGTCCAGCATCTACTTGTAAGTATGTCATGTGGATATGGGGATGCCACAGCCGTTTCCGACCACATGGCCTGCACTCAGGTCACAGGCAGGACAGAGCTTGAACTTTGCTGGCAGGTTGACCTAGCATGGGCTATTGCAAGACTTCTTCCTGATTAAAGTGCCTGTGAACTACAACTGCCCTTCCAGGCCTGAGCCAACACAGAGCACCTCAGATACATGGGCATTGCATGGAAAGGGAAAGAGAAAGATTAACAGAACCTCTATAAGGCAGGAAAATCAGTGGAGAGCCCCAGATTCCCTGGGGTAGCTAAGGCCTTGGTTGTTTAGAAGCTGGCTTTCCTTTGGGGATGCTGATTCTGTGGGAATATGCAGATTAGAGGCATGGCTGTGACAGGCCACACCCCCTCACCCACTGGGCAGAAGCTTCTAAGTGCCTGGCAGTCAGCAGGGGGACCTTCTCCTTGGTCATACACTGCATGGGGATTCTCTTTCCTGTACCTTGCCTCAGGACAGCTCTGTCTACCTCTGCATCTGTCTGGTTTTCTGCCTCAACCCCATTTTGTCCCTATCAGAGGAGCATCGACTCTGTGATTGCTACTGAGTGCAAGGCTTCCGCTGTGCCTACAGAAATTTGTGTTCTAAGAACTAGCTTTTCAGTTGCTACCCTGAAAACACCTCAACCCCAGCCCTGTCCTGCTCTGAAATCAGACAGAGCTCCTGCTGCCTTACTGTTCGGGGCTCAGGAATGGGCTATGGGGTGTGGAGATACTTCCGATGCCAAAGAAAAGGGTCATGAGCTCTGTGAGGTGGATCTGAAGGGTGTAGTAGTGGCCAAGGTTAGCTGAGAGGAGCTATGAGACTCTCACAGCATCACAGGGGTCTTCCTTAGAGACCCAGCCGGAGGCTTGCAACCTTCATGGCTTCCCTGAGGAAACTGAGGGCGACCATCGAGCCAGTGAAGCAGAAGGCTCTACTGGCCATTCTCTTAGGGAGAGAATGAGTTCTGCACAGAGACTGAGTGCCAGGTCCTCCTCAAGGCTCCTTTGAGGGGGAATGGAACTGCCTTAGGTCCATCAGTTGGTCTAGACTGCTGGGTACCACTCCTTCTCATCTGCCGGTGGTTAGCACAGGGATTTTATTGTATAGCATATGTCCTCTGCCTCTGCAATAATGGCATAACATTGGAAAAGGACAATGATGTGGTTATTTTGCTGCCCACCCCAGCCCTGTTTCATGTTTGTGCCTTATTTATTTATTTATTTGCCAACCCTTTGCCCATTTTTTCATGTTTCTCCCAGGTATTTATTTATTATTTCAATCAACCCTTACTTGTATGTATCTGTGATGAAACAGATTCTTTGATAGAAGCCATGACTTCTTGGTAGGGTGATGATTCTATTGTTCCTTGACCTGCACTCGGGAGATAATCTTATCCCGGACAGAGAGTCACAAAACTGCCCTCCTGCTCACCTTCCCATCTCCCTGTCCCATGTAGGAAGCTGAAGTTATGCTTTTATGTCCAGCCTCAGTTTCTCTTGCTTGCCTGTGAACTGTCTCCCCTACTAAAGTCACCTCTTGCATTTGGGACTGACAAGAAGCTAAGTTATCCCCATTCTCTCCCGTGCACTGCTGACCTTCCTCAGTCTCCTCCCCTTCCGGGTAAAACTTGGGTCTTCTAAGGCCTCTGAACCATCTTCTTTGGGCTGAATGGGAAGATTCCTCCTGCTTCTTCCTCCTTTGCCTATGTAGAGCCATACACAGAGGCTCAGCCTTAGAATCTAAGGAGGCTCTGGGAAGTCTGATCACACATTTACCATCTCAAATGTCCTGTCCTGGACATCAACAATTACTCCTGGCCTGATGGGGAAGAACAGTGGGCCTTCCTAATGCATAGATAAGAGCCTCTTGTGATTAGCACGTGGTTTATATTTACATTTATGTTTATGTTGGTTTACTTCTTTAATGTAAAACCGTACAGGCTTAGCCAGGGCTATTTAATAGCGAAAACCAAACCTACGATAGTCCCCAGCCCCCAAACTTAGGTGGATGATATTTGTAAGCTAAGGAAAGGCTAAGGCTGGACCAGGGAATCACCTGTAAGCTAGGGAAAGGCTAATACTGGACCAGGGATCAACTTGCTTGTGTTGGATTCAGCTATATGTCTGCTGTCACCAGGGTCAAGGAGACCATGTCGATCCTGGTGACAAAGCCTCCGAGAGCTGCAGAGCATGTAGAAACACTTGCACACAGTTGATGCTCACAGACAATACAGTGCCATCGCAGGCTGGGCAAGCCATCACCAAGTGAAAGCCTATGTTACAGCAGAGGGAACTAGTGTCCTGTGAAGCTTGGTGAAGCCTGCAGGAAGGAGCTAGGCTGTGGCAACAGTTCAGGCAGTGGGTACCAGAGGTGGCTTGTGTTGTCCTTCCCTCATAGACTCTAGATGTCCCCCCATATAGAAGTACTCCACTTCAAGGGCTTTAGAGAGGCTGGCTCTAAAGGGAGGCTCCTGCACTGGGGAAGAGAAAGAACCTGGGGTGGGCAGGGCATATTGGGAGATTCCAGGGCTGTGCCTGGGGCCCCAGATGTGTGTATTTTGCTGTAAAGTCCCTCCTGGTCTGCCCACAATAGCTCTCTGGTTTTTTCCTCTGTTTCCAGAACAAATTTAAGACTGAGAGTCCCCAAGAAAGTCCGAGAGGAACCCCTGCCTGTGCCCTCAGACCAGCATTCACCCCCTTTCCTGTAGGTTGGTTCCAGCCATTCAGATGCCAAGGGTTTGTTCACTGTCAACCAATGTGCTCCTGGCTCAGCCTCAAAGGACCTGCTGGATGTGGGGCCTTGCGAAGGGGGTGGGGGGAGACTGGGCCTGCATTAGGATCAGCAGGGGCTCAGATTAGGGCTGTGCAAGCATTCAGTTCTGGGCTGGGCAAGGTTAGCTTGTTTTGGCATGAAACTAGCCACAGCTCCCTGTCTCTGGAGATGTGGAAGAGAATGAGGTTTTCTGAAGACTCGGAGAGCAAGGAGTGGCTCAGGCCAGTCATGGAGCAGCTTGGCTTCATTCTTATTGCCCATGATCTGCTCTACTTTTGGAGGTGGGCATTGGAATCTACCTCTTAGGTCTGGCATGGGGAGAGGAAACCTATGTGTAACCGTCTTAGAAATTCCCCCATCACCTCCCTGGACAGGCTCTGTGTTGCAAGGTAGCCTTTCAGTCAGGATGTCCAGCAAGGGACTTTGCCTACAGGTCTAGTCCCAGCACCTCATAGTGCCCACCCTGTTAAAGAATATTTGCCCCTGCCCTCCAGAGGTCTTCCAGGGGTGCTTTAGGGAATTTGTTATAAAAAAAAAAAAAAAAAAAAAAAAAAAAAAAAAAAAAAAAACCCTGGAAAAGAAAACTACCCACTAAGTCAGTAGCCACAAAACCTTGAGCCTGGTGTGGACCCCCTCTGGGAACCCAGGCTCATTCTGCCTCCCTGTTGGAGGAGGAAGTGGTGTTGAGCCACATTCCAGCAGGGATGCTATTTCTGAGAAATGCTTTCTGCAGACCAGACAGAATTCTGAAGGTGCAGGTGAGTGTAGTTAACATCAGGAAACCACCATATTCTATAGACTGCCAAGGAAGCAACATTACATGAATTCCTAGGGTCCAAGGTGGAGAAGAAGGGAATGCTCTCTGCACAGGGCATGGGCAGGTGTCTGTCCACTATCCTATTAGATGTTTCCTGGGGCTGCAGTCCAGCCAGCCCTTCACATAAAAGGCTCTGTAGAAACCATGTGCCAAATTACCAGGGATAAGCATGATAGCTGAGACCCTGGAATAGCCTTGATCTTCCTACCCTCCATGGAGCCTATCTTCCATGATGAAGAGAAGCCATGTCAGAGCTGGGCCTGGAAGCCAAGGACCTCTGACCTGCAGAAGGGGCTCTGCACCAGCCACTAGCCAAATTCCCACAGGCCAACACCTCCCACTGACCACCAGAGGTCTCTGTCTTCCGTTTCAGAGGAGCCCACCTAGTACACTATTCTGAGTCTCCTGTGCTTCCCTGGACTCAAGGTGGCCTTCCTGGTTGACCTAGGTGTATCTATAGATGAGACCTTGCTCTATTCTTGCTTACTTGTCCTGGGAGTTCCATGGCCTCCTTTCTCACGCTCCAGGTCAGCTCTTTGGCCGTAGCACATCCTGCTGCTTTTCAGCAAGTCTGTTTGTAAGTCACTGCAGGCCAGGGGCAGGGGCTTGGGAGAGGGCCTCTTCTCCTCTTTCTCTGGAGATAGTCTCCCCCGAGATCCTTCTGGATGTTACCCTTGCTTTTGTTTCTCCTTTATGTGACCTTCCTGTCCCATCCCAGTGAACTTGACATTAAACTGTCCTTTTGCTATTTTCAAGACAATTTAAAGAAAAATCAGAGGAGCCCATGTTTACTGTAAGATGTCATGGATTCCACAAAAGGGAGGGAGATGGGAAGGGTTGGGGGGAAAGCAGAGGTCTTGAGGGAGAAAGGCTAAAGCTTGGAATTCAAGGTGGCACCAGTTGAGCGACAGATGTGTGGATATGCAGTGACTTGGACTGGCCCTGGCTCTGGTGTCTGCCTCAGCCAGGATTGAAGGGCTGTTGGCCATTTGGTCTGGGCAAGGAAGATGAGAGGGAAAGGATAGCTGGTGTTCTGCTGTGCCCAAAGACCCCACCTCTACACACACACTCACACGCACATGCACACACACACACATCAATCCCCTGTCATTCACCGAGGACCTACAAGAAACTTCTGACATCCATGAATACCTTGCAGTAGGGCTGCCCCGGTACATTCCCAGCCTGTGGTTGAAATGCAGCTCCTGAGCTGGCAGGTCAGCAGGCCAAGGAGGCACTATAGTCTGTTTCTGAGAGATGTGGTTAAGTACTGTTCCTGCTGCTGGTCTAGAGACCAATTGAGTAGCAAGGGATCGAATAACACCTACAAAATGGGCCTCCGGCATCCACCAGCTTGTAGGTAATATGAAATGAAAGATGCCACTTATTGAGTGGCACCACAACCCTGGAGGGGAGCAGCCTGCTAGGCAGGCTGGAGTGTTTGCCTCATCTGGAAATTAGCAATACATGTTCTTGCCTCAGCAGAATGACAGGTCCCCAGACTCTAGTTGCCTTTAGATCCACTCTCAGCTGGAGTCAGAGAGCAGGTCATTAGATGCTGAGGACCTAACTGTGTCTGTGTACTTGTCTCCATTGGCGTCTAATCCAGCCACACCTGATTATGCATTCACTAGCCAGTATGAGGTGCCTCCGTTGTCTCCAAGCAGAGATCGCTTGTTATCTAAGGTGACATGACTCTTGATCTCTGGTAGGGAAACTAGTGTCCCTGAGTTATGCCAACTCAACCTCGAGCAGGACCAGAAAGATTCAGAGGAAGCAGGAGTGTGTCTAGATGCCTGTGTGACGGAGGGCAGCAGGATGCGCAGCCAGCCTGGCCCCTGTGCTGCCTTCTCAAGGCAATGTGTGTCCTCAGGCTTTTGCTCATCGGCCCTGTCCATATACCTGGATGGAGCAGTCTAGCTTAGCACTGTCCTGTGGCGCTCCGCAGATGGCTGTGTTTCTGTGTCCAGCATTATCGCCACTAGCCATATGTGACTAGTAAGCCCTGATACCATGACTAGAATGATGGAGGAAGTGGGGTTTTCTTTCCATCGGATTTTGAGTAATTTCCATTTGAAGAGCCACCTAGGTTAGTGGCTACCGTGATAGGCAAACAGAGGTCTAGAGTAGTGATCGGTCCAGTAAGCCTGGCCTGCCCTTGCTCTTCTGTGTGTGTTTACACCGAGAAGAGGTGGGGTGAGGTGAGGGGAGACAGTCAGAGCTTTGCCTCCAAGCCCAGAACTCTGTCTCCTCAGGCTAGCCATGCATGAGGTCTACGGCATGAGTGTCCAGTTATTCATCTTACTGGGTGACCTTGGCAAAGCCATGTGCCATGCTCTAAGTCTGGGGCTGATACCAGAGATGGCCTCTGGCTCCCTGTCTGAATCCTATCTCAGGCCTCATCTCCTGAACATATCTATTTTCGAATACTACTCGCCTATTAGTGGTCCCTGTGTGTGTGTGTGTGTGACTACAATGCACACTATTTATGAACATACATTCCCTTGTCCAAACCTGACTGTTTTACTCTTCGGCTTCCCCATCCTCCTCTGGGTGACTTCCTTAGCTTGTCTTCATTTCCTCACGTCTCTGCCCTCCCTGTGCCCTGTGAATTAAGTCTTCCCGAGTCCTACTGCGGTTTCTTCATTGCCCAATGTCCCCAGCTGACAGAAGTGCTAATCTTGTCACACCCAGCAGCTGCGTGCAGAAATGCTACTGCAAGCCACAGCGCACTCAGCAGCACTCTTGCAAGATGTCAGAACTATCCACCATCACTCTGTAAGTGTGTGTGGCCGTGGCTGTGGCCGGGTGTCCTGGAGGGGTGGGGGATTTGCATGTTGCTGTTGCTGCCACTGCCTTGTGCTTGTGTTCTGCTGGGCTGGAGGAGTGTGGCGAGCCGCCCTGAGCCTCCCAGCCTACCCTGTTCCTGGATGCTGCATGTGCCAGGATATGTGTCTTGCGAGTTCTCTGCAGTCTTGTGGGTGGGGCTGGAGGGCATGTGGGCATTGGAGCTGTGGCATTGCGGGGACATCTTGACTTGGCGTCTACTGATGCCTACCTCACTCCACAGTCAACAGTTAGTGGCTGCTGACAGAAATGCGTCCTTCCTCAGTCCCCTACCATTCTGGGCTTTAGTCTTGGTGGCTGCAGAACTGTAGGAGCTCAGAGCTGGGATGAGCTCACCATGCGCTGTGCACGCTGTGTGCAGCTTGGCTCAAGCTCGGTCTCCACGGGGCTCCTATAAGGTGGCTCTTTACACTGTCTCCATTCTGTAGATAAGAAACCGGAGCTTGATGAGGTAGAGTAAGTCACGTGACTGGGAAGGCAAAGACAGGAACCTAGAGCATCCTAAGAATCACACCTTAGCTCACCTATGACACCCACTGAGTAGGAGGTGTGGCTTTCCTGGAAACTCACTGATAGTTTGGGTGGCTCGGATCTTGGGATTATAGGACTTCTTCCTGATGGCTCTTTGGGATAGGAGGGCAGAAGTAGAGGCTGTGTCATGGTCTCTCTGGGTTAGTCACAGTTGGAGGCTTATCAGCTCAGAGATCCACAGGTCTCACACTGGGTTCATGAAGCCTCCTCATGTGTCACTACTCCCTGTCTGCCACGGCCCCTGAGGTACCCCTAGCTGTCATCTCTGCCTATTCCAGAGCAGTATCAGAGCTATGAGGGGCAGATACTGCTCTTGGCTGCATCCCGGGAGACCCTCTACTAAGATCCACGTCTTTCCCATGGCTGGAAAGGGTCTGGCGCTGTACCTGAACCCAAGAAATCTAATGCCACTATGAACACTGGAGAGGTTTGGCATTTGGTACCCAGGTTCTATTTTTCTCTGCTGGAGTAAGAACCTAGAATCGGTCCACTGTAGAAGGGAAGCATAAGGAGGAAAGCAGGGCCTTCCCCTGCTCCAAGACCCAACAGGACCCCCACGCATATACTTTTCTAGGCACTCCTTTCAGCTCTTCTAACTTCTATTCTATCTCCAGACACACCCTCCTGTTTTCTGGCACCAGCCCCTGCCTGGGGACTGAGATGCCGGCAGGACCCGATGCCAGGGAAATGTTGACTTTTAAGGACTCTAGCTTATGTACCTGGGTAGTCCTATTGCTCTTCTGTAGAACGGGCATTTCCAGTGTGGACTATGTGCCTGAAGATATTTGCTGTGAGACCTAACAGATGGCTAGAAATCCATGTAGACTCATCGCAGGGACTCACTCAGATCCCACTGGCCCTGTTCTGGTCTAGGGACCCTCAGTGACTATAGAATGTGCTGCCTTTGAGCAAGGCGGGAACTGCGAGACCCACGATTGTAGGCTCCCTCCTTTCTGGGCTGAACCTTCTCCTGAAGGTCATCCCAAGCTCACATTCCTCCTCCTCCTCCTCCCTAACCCCTGCTCTCCGTTTCTCTCCCTCCTCCTCCTTCTTGTCTTCCCTCCAATAGAAGCCAGACATCAAGGGCCTTATACAGAAGCTAGGGATTTGGCTTTTCTAGAAATCTGGACTCCAGCATTCAAACCCAGAAGGGCATGGAGTGGCAAATGAGGGGCACACAGTAGACTTGCTCCCAGTCAAATGGTTACCCTTACATATACCGTCCACTTCTGAAGGCTCAATTGTAACAAGCCAATGGTCCCAGGGGGCTGGCTACAGCTGAGGGAAAAACATCTAGAGAGGAGAGCTTGGTTCTTTCAGGGAGACTACAGGGGATCCGGGTCCTGGGAAGGGCAGAAGTGGGGCTCCACTCTGGGAAGCCCCTGTAATAATTTACTCCATCTGTAGCAGCATTTCCAGCCCACCTGTACCTGACGTCCTCACCGTGGACTTCTGCCCCTGTACTGTTATACAGGGTCCTGCCCTGCTCTTGGCTCTATCCCAAGAGCCAAGAGGAGAGGATCCCTTGCTGCTCCTTTCCTTCCCATCATTGGCTCAGTTTCTGGGGCAGCAGCTCTCTCCCGTGCAGGCAGAATTTCTGTTCAGTCATCAAGTCTTTCCTTGAAACCCTCCCAAATTCTTCTATGGCCTACCTAGAACCTCCCCCAACCCCCAGGTCATCAGCAATACATCAAATGTCTCCAGACACAAAAGAGCCTTATTCCCATGGGTTTTAGGAGAGCTATTTTTGAGTTTATGTTACTTCCTTCTGAGAGGATAGCTTTGCTTTGGCTCAAGACTCTGGAATCCTTTCCTGAGTTTTCCTCTGACTTTACGTATTATTCAAGGGATCTCTATAAGTGGAATATTTTCAGTGGTCCTGCAGGATACCAACTAGGTGCACTGCAGGCTGGGGAAGCCCTCATATGGCTTCCTAGGAACCCTGGGCACTAGTTGGCTCCCTTGTTCCCAGGCCCCCTGCACCAGTAAAGGATACCAAGCAGTCTGTGAACAGGGACACTGAAGGGCAGCTAGGACTGGTGACAGGCCCTCTGCCCTCCATGTTCCCAAGCCCTGCAGTCTCCAGAACAGATGTTTGCTTTTTCCTGACAGACGGCTGGCCCGCTCCACCCTGCTGCTCATCCCACTCTTTGGAATCCACTACACAGTATTCGCCTTCTCTCCAGAGAACGTCAGCAAGAGGGAAAGACTTGTGTTTGAGCTTGGGCTGGGCTCCTTCCAGGTAGGCGTGGTGTATGCAGAAGCTAAGCCTTGACCTTTGACCTGCTGCTACCTCTGTGACCTTGTGAACCCTGACTTCTAACCTCAGGGTTTGTCTCTGGCATGAGTACTAGAGCAGATGTCCTCTATAGTCTTGTCTGCTACTGTAAGAAGATGCAATAAAGTCTTCCCGTCACTGTGCCTGGGGATCCTGGTCCAGGACCCCTGAGTGATTTGAGATAAAATCTCTCCATAAATCCCAGGCGTTAGGATCCTGTGCTGTGTTCACATCCTAACTTCAGCCACATACTCTAGCAACATGAGGACTGGAGTTCTGTCTTATCCACCCTGGCACAGGGGATCCAGATATAGGGCCTGACATAGAGAAATGAATGGACTGGAGGTGCCTGGCAGATCCTTAAGTGAATGGGTACATGGGTGAGGGACAAGAGGAGGACCAGAACAATGAGTGTATAAGCAGGAAGGAATAGGTGCGTGCCTCACAGCTAGGGAGTGGATGGAGTAGCTGTAGTGGGCTGCAAAGGGGGAGTGTCCTACGCTTGTTTAAATTAGCACTTGAGCTTGATGGTCAGGGAATACTCTGTGCAACTGACTTAGATTTTAACTCAGAGCTGTTTTCCCGGATTCACATTCTTACTCTGATGAGACTGCGAGTCTCAGAGATGAAGTTCTGACCTAGACATTGCAGTTCAAGGCCCCCATCTTTATGTTGACTGGCAAATTCCAACCATCATCCCTCTGGCATTTTTAAATGACAACCCGAGGCACTGAGGTGCTCCAGACCTGGTGGTTTTCAGCATTCAGGAAAAGGTTGCTTTGTTTGTAGACAGCTAAATTCATATGTTGTCAAGTATGTACCACACATGCTTTGCTTTCCTGTGCAGTGTATGGAAGCCAAGGGAGAGCAAAGGAGGAGTAATTACAGATAAAGATGATATGAGTCTGTTCTGTTCTGAAGGAGTCCTGCACACTAGTGGCTTCCTCTAGAAAGGGCGAGTAGCTTCCATAGGCAGTGGGATGAAGATAGTCGTTGGCCATAAGAAGTGTTTGTCTAAGTGAGTGTGAGATCCAAGGTAAGGTGTTTATCAGTGGGAACTGGTCTATCATCCATTTGGCTTCATAGAAGTGCCTGTCTTAGTGGCATCCTCCGCCTTACCTTAGAGCCTTGGGCAGGTGTATCCTGTCTAGACTGCAGTGTTTTCTTCTTTCTGGTATCTTTCCCAGTGCCATTCCTCCCACATGCCCAGTGTATGGGGGGGGGGGGCGTCTCTTGCTGGTCAGCTTACAGTTGTTTGTGTTCTCTCCCCAGGGCTTCGTGGTGGCTGTACTCTACTGCTTCTTGAATGGGGAGGTAAGACACAGTTTGGTCACCTTTCTCAGCAGTACAGGTGGGGTTCGTTGGGGACGTTGGGGAGAGACTGGGGGCAGATTCGTTGGCTGGAACCTTCCAGGTTGCCAGTACTGAGGATAGAGAGTGAGTGACATAGCTGTCACTGCTATATGCTATCAATATCCCCTGGCATCTCCCACCTCTTCCAGAATCATTTCACCTCTGCCGATTAAGGCTACAACTGCAGACAGAGTAGGGTACAGATATGCTGAAGGCACCCTATCTGCTGAGAACACAACTCCAGGGCACATCTTCTCCAAGAAGCATGCCCTAGTGGGTAGGAGTGAGTACCTATAGGTCATCAGGCTGTGGGGGGCCATGCTGCTGAGCCACAGTAAGCAAGCCTGTCTAGCTATCCCTGCTAGAACAGAGCCTATAAGAATTTGGAAGAGAGCCTAAGGAGAAACCTGGAATCTTCCAGAGGTGTTTCATTTCCAGAGCTAGCTCTCGGGGTTCCCTCTTTAGCCTGTTGGGGTAATGTTCTGGAGCAGAGCCCAGGATAGAGGTGCCTGGGATGTAGTAGGGACTGGCTCAATGGGGAAGAGCATTTTACCCAAGGCTCTGGTCTCCATGCTCCCAGATCTTGGCCTCAGAAGCCTCTTCCTCTTATTTGCAGCTAAGACTCAAGACAGCTAGCCTCCATGATCGAAAGGCCAACCTATAGCGAAAATCAGGATATAACAGATCAGATCAAGAGAGCCTTGAGAGAGCCTTGCTTAAAGATTCTGGGGGAGCCAAGATGTGGGAGTATGGGCAGCTGGGTAGGAGTTTGCCAAGGGAGTGGAAGCACGAAGTGGGGAAAATGGGTGGGTACAGGTGCCGCTTCTAGTCATGCGGCTTGTGTACTGCATAAAGGTTTTGGCTGAAGTGGTATGTGGAGTCTGAGGCTTTCTTGGCGTGGCCACCATTTACTATATGGAGAGCTACATGGGGTGGGGGAGGTGTTTGCCAAGAGGCATGGACTGTTTTATAACTCTTAGTCTCAGAAGTCTTCTCATCTTGGAAGCGTCCAAAGCTATGGCTTTTTAGGTCTTATCCAGAGATGCTGACATCACCATCCATGGGCTTTGGGCATCTGGGATAGTTCAAGCTATTTGAGTAAATCTTATATGCATCCCACAATGGTAAAAAAAAAGGGGGTGAGGGTCTTTATTTGATCCATATGCTTTGAGAAGTTGCTAGGAAAGATTTCTTGACAATTCTCTCTGAGAGGCCCAATCAGCAGGAGCTTTGCCAAGACAGACTGGGACAAAGCTGCAGGATACAGCTGGGGAGTGGGAGGTGGGTGGGCAGTCACGATGGCGGCTGGTAAAGTGCCAAGCCAGGTCATAGAAGATACTGGGAAGCCATGTGCGTGTTGCTCATTGCAGGTGCAGGCAGAGATTAAGAGGAAATGGAGGAGCTGGAAGGTGAACCGTTACTTCACTATGGACTTCAAGCACCGGCACCCATCCCTGGCCAGCAGTGGAGTGAATGGGGGGACCCAGCTGTCGATCCTGAGCAAGAGCAGCTCCCAGCTCCGCATGTCCAGCCTCCCGGCCGACAACTTGGCCACCTGAGCCCTGTGTCCCTTCTCCTTCTGCACAGGCCGGGGCTGCGGGCCGGTGCCTGCGCATGTTTGTGCCTCTCCCCTCTCCTTGGGCAGGCCCTGGGTAGGAAGCTGGGCTCCTCCCCAAAGGGGAAGAGAGAGAGATAGGGTATAGGCTGATACTGCTCCTCCTGTTTGGGTCCCACCTACTGTGGTCCATCGAGCCCAATTTGACATGTAAATACACCTCAAATCTGGAAAGTTGTCCCATCTCTCCCCTCCACCCCCAACCCATGCCCCTGTTCACCTCTGCCAGGCCCCAGCTCGACCTACTGTGTCAAGGCCAGCCTCGGTGATGGCCTGATCCCAGGTACAAGGCCTTGTGAACTGAGGTTAAAACATGCCTGCTTTGGAGAGGCCGGGGCAGTGACCACCCCAGCAGCCTTTCAGCAAATTGACTTTGGATGTGGACCCCTTTCAGCCTGTACCAAGTACTGCAGTTGGTCAGGGATGCAGCTCCTGTCTGAGCATCCTTTGGAGCAGATCAGCCTGAGGCTTCTTTTGCTTACCTGATATCTAAGTTGTCCAGGTGCTCAGCTCCTGTGGGCCTGGGTGATGGGAGGGCTCCAGGGTCCTTTCAGTCAAAGACTTACATTGAGGTGGGGTGAAGGTAGGAGAAAGTTCTGGTGCTTTTCATTTGCTCTAAGAGCTGAGAGCCAGAAATGCAGATTCAATTGGGAAGGAGATGGGATAGCTGAAGTGCTGACCACGTCCATGCCTGTGCCCCTGACTCAAGACTGTATCGTGTGGTGGGTTTATGTCTACACTTCTTGCCCACAATGGATGGTCTGAAGAAGCACTTCTCCAGCCACAACAACCACAGAAAGCCCCCACTTCCCCCGCCGTTCTCTCCTCTCCGTTTCCCCATAAATCAAAGCCATGTCTAGAATGGACCAGCCTCCTTGCAGTAAAATCAATGAGTTCTGAAGCAACCTTTGAGTTTCCATGAGCCAAGTCCTGAATCCAGGGCTCCCCACAGCCCCACCTCTACTGATTACAAGGAACCTTACCTGCCAACCCCAGTCTGGACTCAATTACTAAACTCAGATTTGTCTGCAAGACTTCCTCCGTGTGCCCTTGACATTCAGATCTACGAGTGTTTGTAGGTGATACTGTGTCTATCAGGTGTATGTGCAGAAGCACCTGGTGGAGGGAGTGGTGGCTCTCTAGTGCCCATCTTGGCTCTCCAGCTGCAAGTTGCACAGCCATAACCTAAGACTTTAAAATAAGGCCACACCCAGATTTGGGAAGGTAGAGGGAGAAAAAAGGAAGGGCCACGGGGGCCATGTGGCCCACCTCATTCCATGTAAATGTAGTGCTTGTTCTTGTCCCTGCCTCTGTGGACTTGTTCACGATTGTGCTCTGGACTGCATGGGGAGTGTGGGATGCTGCCTTGCTTGCTGTTGTATTAAGTAGGAGTTCTAGGAGACTTGACCCAGTGCTTCTGGGGAAGCCACTGGAAAGGCTGGAGAAGGTTCTAGCTGATATGACTTAGAGATGTGTTCTGTGTTCTTGACCAGTGAAATAAGTTCTTGGGTCTTTGGCAAAGCCGGGAAGAGAAAGGGCCTCACCTCCTTGTTCTTTCCTAGAAACATTTAGTGGCTTGGACCAGCCACTGAGTATACATTGGTTCTTTTCTCCTGCCCCTTTATCTCTCCCGGCCATCCCCTCCCTTGTTCTGAGAACCATGTTTTCAGACAAACAAGAATCAGTTGATCCGATTGCACTTTGGACACTTCTAGGGAGCCTGAGCTGTTCAGAAGAGGCCTTGGTTCAGGATTCCAGCTGGGTTCATGACTGTGACAATGTGCCCTGTGCTGGGCCATGACTTCCTTGTTTATGGAATGAGGTGGTTTCTAGTGCTTTTCTAGGTTCTTCATTAGTTAAAAACCTAAGGCAGGTAAACAGAGATGTATCCTTGTGAAAGTCATCTAAAGGGTGTGTGTGTGTGTGTGTGTGTGTGTGTGTGTGTGTGTGTGTGTGTGTGTGTGCGTGTGTATATGGGTGTATTGAGGGGAGTGACGTTCCGTTTATTTTCCCATTTGGATGCCACATGGTACCCAACACTCATAGAGAAGGAAGCTCAGGCCATGGACATTTGAAAGGGGCCTCAGGCATGATGTGCAGAACTAGCCTTCCGTGCCAGGCAGGGACAGGTTGCCTGTGGCACCCTCTATCTGAGATGCAGCCCTTATGCTGTGAACCCCATTCACTTGTCATCACCACCAGTGGGTCCGCTTCACTGTGGAAGGAGAAACTGTGACTTTCTGGTTGCATTACTGCAAAACAGCAAAAAACCGGATAACCTGAGCCCCCGCTGCTTCTGAGCCCTGGGTCTGTGTCCTCCTGGAACTTCCAGGTTCCTGTTGCTTGGTTTTTCTGTCTGAAGGAATCTTTTTGTTAGTACCTGAAGGATTCTGCATGGTTCATGAGGGTCTGGCTCTCAGGCCGCAGGCAGTGAAGGGACAGCACAAGGTTGGGTAAAACCCTTCCCCTTTGACCCTCTTACATAGTGTAAGCAATAAGACTAATTGATTTGTGTGTATCCCAGTGTATCTCTGGGGTTCTGTCTGAACACCAACCATCTTTTCTTTGGAATGGGCCTCAGTCAAGGCTTGCAGTAATGAAGCCTGGACCCAGAAAAGGGAAAATGATAAGGAAATCCTGTCTGGTAGTTGAAAGGCTGCATGGATTTGGAAACCTGGAGGCAGGAACATAGATTTACGGGGCACCCAGCCAGTGGACAGTCATTCCTGGGAAGTGAGGTCTTGTTCCAGTATGCACCATGCTTAAGATCTGACTACACTCTCAGTGTACAGAGAGGAGGCCTTCCCTGGCATGCTCAGCCTCCCTTAGTGATTCCTCTCCTAACCCTCATCTTCCCCCAACTGACTTCTCTGGGGAGTTGGGATGGGGCTTGGTCAGGGCCCCGTGGTGGAAATAACCCTGCATCTGTTGCCCAGTATCAGGGCCTCTGCTGTTTGGTCTGTACCTTCTCTTCCTTGGAGGGAAAGATGCATGAGACTCTCTTTTTAATCCTTGAGTACCTTTTGCCCCCTACCAAGAGAAGACAGCAAGTCCTCTGACACTGCAAATTTCACTTGAACCTAGGAAGCTGGGAAACCAGGTGGGACTACCCTGTTTTTGAATTGCATTGCATTGAATTGTACCAGTATTGCACAGCCCTGCCTGTGAGCCAGATGTACTACTCAGAGCAGCTGTGGAACACAGTGTGTCCTTTGCAGGAGCGGCTGTACCTGCAGAAAGCCCAGGAGCCTACAGTACAGTGCAGGGGAAGCAGCAGAGTTGGTCTGGTGTAAGAATACTTACTAGTAAATTTGGCACTTTCCATCTGTTCTGGGACTCCATACTTCTCTGCCCTCAACCCCTGCTCCGCAATGAGGTGGCTGTGGTTGCATCATCGTCTACCCTCTGGCTAGGGATGGGGTGGAGGTGAAATGCTCCCTGTGAGTTTACAAGCTCTGAAAACAAAACAGCCACGGTGGCGTGCTCATTCTTAGAGTGACGTCCCTGAAAGGTATCTCCCTTGGCAGCCTGTCTACTGTTGTGAGCCCTTTTGCTTTAACCCATTTGTAAAACCACCAGCATGAGCGTGAGGATGAGGCCATGGGGCTCTGTTGGACAGCAAATCCCAGCTCTGCCGTCATCACTGTTCAGTTTGCTTTGAAGGTCAGGATGAGGAACCTTCTGCTGTGATCAGCTCCGTGCTGTCTGCCTAGGAGTCCTTCAGTGGTATGGGACACTCCTCAAGTGAGCCAAATGCCCATTCTTTCTCCCTTCCCCGAACTCCGGGTCCTGTGCTGTGTCTGTACTCAGCCATGTGTGTTTTGTCTGCTGTCTGTCTTCTGAGGCTTAGCGTCTGTCAGGGCTGGGGTGTGTTCAGCCCTTGGTACTCCAGATGTGGTTTCAGGCTCACTCGTGGGAACTGGACCAGTCTGGGTTTAATCTCCCACAATAAAGATAAACCCCACGGACCTCACCGCTACTGCTGCCTCCATTAACGCTGTGCTCACACCTTGTCTGGGATTTTAATGATGTCATACTGCTGTAGATGACTCAATAAATGTCTTATCGTTTTTCTTGGTGCCTGTAAATTGCTGAAAGTGGAGGGCAGGGGAAAGAGATAGGAGGGTAGAGGACTCCTCCTCCCCTTCCAGATCTGATTATCCCGCAGTGACGTAGTCTGCCTGTCTCCTGGCCTTTTGGATTCTCGAAGAGGGTCATGAGGATGGGCTTGGAAGAGCTGAAGACGGAGGAGGGAAAGAAAGGAAGCCTTGGCCCTGAAAAGGCCATTCACATGATGTGTGCAGCTCAGTTCACTTGGGTGTCTGAAAATGGAAGTGGCTTATCCCAAAGTCTTTGATACCTCATGGACTTCCTGTCGTTGATTGGTGGGAGCAGCCCACAAATTCTGAAAGCTTGCCTGAAGGGAGTGTTTCAGTTCACCCCAGGTGTGTCCTTGGGAGTCAGTGTTCCTGGAGAGTCAGAGCCACACCTCTCCCTGCCACACAAGGTAATGGATTCTCAGTAGCTCTCCTTTCCTTGAGGGCCCAGTGATTGTTATATCTCTCTAGCTCATTATGTTAGTAATATTTTAATTGCCAAGAGAAGGATGTCAGGAAAAGTCACAGAATCCACGTCAGGGTGAAGAAACAAAGCTACATGCCATGCCAGAAGACTGATGACCAAGTTGTTGTCACAATGGCTGCCATCAGCGTAAGTGATGAGTCTGTTAAGCTGGGGTCTTGACATTGTCACTGCCTCTGAAGTCCAGTGCTTGACCATCAAAGTATTCTACCTTCCTACCTCCAACTGTGCAGGAACAGTTTCTTGTCAAGGCCGCATCTGATAGCTTCGCAAGGGGCTGTTCTACCTGTGGGCATGGCGTTTTACCGGCTTCACCTGAAAGCAGGTCATGGTTACAAATCTGGAGATTTTAAAATCATTCCCCAAGTATTAAGAAGGCCTGAGAATAGAAAGTACTCGCCACAGTGGGCTGGAAGTCTACAGTCGCTGCAGACAGAGCTAACGCCACAGCTATCGGACCACTCTGAAGTGATGCCAATGAGATAAGTTGAAAGACAACAGATGTCAGCCTTCCACTTGGATCTGCCCTAGAGGCCTCTTTCCCCGGTGTCTAGGAGGCTAGCTTGTTCTGCCTTTTGAGGCTGCATCTGTCCTTTTCTTCTTTCGGGAGATTGATAGGCCATGTTCCTTAATCCAGTCTGAAAGATAATCTCTCAGTGAGTCAGTCTGCTGGTTGGTCTCTCAGAAGACTTTCCTAGTGCTGTGGTCATTTGACCAGGACAAACAGAGGCTCAGTATTTCATTCTTAGAAGTCATATTCCAGAAGTGGAGTTGAAGAGCCCAGCACAGGTTGGAAATCTTGAGTTCCATATTAATGTGGAATTTCTTGGCAAATGTGAACCTCAAACTAGGTAGTTCATGGGAATTAAGCATCTTTGTCCCTAACACCAAGGACTATTTCAGTCTCTTCCTATGTCCTGCAGAAGTCCTGAACTCCAGTTTTTCCTAGGTAACTCCTGGTTATTCTTTGGTAACAAGTGAAATTTCTTTCAGGCATCCAGGGTTTTCAATCTTTGGCCAAACCAGATCCACCCTATGTTGCTGGGCTCACCTGCACAGTTTCTGATGCAGCATGGCTCCCTTAGTTTGGTTTTTATTGCTGTGAAGAGACACTATGACCATGACAACTCTTACAGAGACAAACATTTAATTGGGGCTGGCTTACAGATTCAGAGGATCAGTCCATTATTTTCACGGTGGAGGACACGACAGCAAGCACACATGGCTCTGGATAAGTGGAGAGTTCTACATTTTGATCCACCCGCAGCAGAAGGAGACTGTGTGCCATCCTAGGTATAACTGTAGCATGTAAGACCTCAAAGCATGCCTCCACAGTGACACACATAGTTCCTTCGACAAGGCCACACTTCCTAGTACTGCCATTCCCTATGGCCAGACATTCACAAACATGGGTCTATAAGGGCCATTCCCACTGAAACCACCACAATGGCTGAGTTTGAAGCTAGCGCTGCAAGAACTACTGTTCCACCCATCCTACCCAAGGAGACATGGCTGGATACCCCAGCCTGTTTGTGAGCCTTGGACTTGAGCAGGGGTAGACAGTAAATAGAGACCAGCAGCATGAGGTCATTGTCTCTCTTAAAAGGCTCAAAAAGCCACAAGAAAACTGACCTTTAGATGGCTTTTTAGGCTGAGTCCTGTAGACTCCCAGAGATAATGTGAGAATTTAGATCCAAGAATACAAATCAGCTTGAGCCTTTGAGCCATATTAGAGGTAATCAGAGACAAATTCAGAGATTATAAGTGAAAACCCCCAATAAAAAATGGCCTACAGGAGGCAGAATTTTATTTTCCTCACATTAAATCTGAAATAGAGAGTATAGAACTAGTACTGTGGCCTCACTGTCCCTCAGGGGTGTACTCCTTAGCACGTGAGTCCAGGTCCCCAAGTCAAGGTGGCACCCGAAACTCTGGATGACACTTTACTCAAAAGGAGAGAAAGTAAGTATCTCCCCACTTCCCATTGGCTATTGTCTTGTCACATGACCACACCTCACTCCAAGGCAATTTGTCTTAGTCAGTATTCTATTACTGGGAAGAGAGTCCTTGACCACAGCAACTCTCACAAGAGAAAGCATTTAATTGGGGCTGGCTTATGGTTTCAGAGGTTTAATCCATTATCTTCATGGTGGGAGCCTGGCATTTGGGCAGACATGGCGCTGGAGGTGTAGCTAAGAGTTCTACATCCAGATCAGCAGGAAGAGAGAGCCACCGGACCTAGCTCAGAGTTTTGAAACCTCAAAGTCCACCCCCAGTGACATGCTTCTTCCAACAAGGCCACACCTAATCCTGCTCAAGTAGTGCCACTCCCTGGTGCCTAAACATTCAAATGTGTGAACCTATGGGGGTCATTTTTTACTCAAACCATTACAACTGGCAAACTAACACACCTTCTATTGCTCTAGAAGAGAAAAGTGTTCACTGACTATAAAATGGTAGTTTATGTTATACTTTCTAGCGGCCAATTCTCTGGCAAGTCTGATGGTAGTCACCTGGCTCCTCCCACACTTGTGTGTGTGTGTTGGGGGGGGGGAAGACGCTGTCTATCTGTAGATCCCTCTCTATTTGAAACAAACAAGGGGCATGCATTGTCCTATGTGGACCACAGAATGACCCCGAAGTCCCTCAGTTAGCACTGACTGCTCCTACCTTCTGTAACCTGGCTCACACCAAGGGATGCACACATGCTTCAGCGTTCTGGGTTTCCTTCATTCTTCGAGCTCCTTCGTGTATCTGTATTTGTGAGTGTTCTGTGCTGTATGTTTTCCTGTACTCACTACATCTTTTAAACTTCCAGCTTTAAACTTTTTAATCAATCAATGAACTCATCAGTTAATTAACTTTTCAATTAGGGTGATCTTAAGAGATAGTTCTTTTGGTGATACGAACGAACCTCATAATTGACATGAATTCATAGTTGTCACCTCAAATAGACTCAAGCTAAATGCTTCTCAGCCTCTGCCTTTGTTAGGTTGCCCTCTAGTGGACAGCACAGTACAGTGCACGGATGAGAACTCAGCCCCTATTCAGCTAAGGATGCAAGATTAGAAATTCCCTGTGGGGACCTGGGTACCAGTCACACTTCCTTACTCCCATTCTAGGTTAGAGAAGCAGTTATTAGCAGAGGACTTTGCCCAGAAGCAAACTTTGTCTTTTAGACATCATCTTAAAGGTCATTTTTCTTCATTTGTGCATTTATTCCCAGGTTTCCATTAGGAGGAAGACTAGGTACAGCAGTGACCAGACCTGTGGCTTTCATCTGTTTATCCAGAAGCTACTTGTTGAGCATTCATTCCTCACTGGACTACTCTGAATGGCCTATGGGCTGGGCTACCGAGTCATGTTCTGCTGAGTCAGCAATCAGGAAAGAAACAGAATAGGAGTTTTGGTGGAAGTTGGTGTCATGAAGAAAATGAAGCAGTTAAAAGAGACAACAGCCCTGGGGCTGGGTAGCTATTTTAGAGTGGGTAGCCAGAGAGCTGGAGATGGAGGAATTTGAGAATTATAATTCCCTGAGCCTTGCAAACATTATCAGGATCTCCCAATTGCAAGAGCATCCCAGGTGAAAGACCACCACACTTGAGTGCTCTGGTGTTTAGAATAAGGCTCACTCATTATGTGCAGAGCCTTCCCACAGATAGCATGATAAATTACTACAGGCCTGGGGGAGGGGATGTTATACATCTGACATCTGACATCTGTTCTTTCACAATTCTTGAGTCTAGACATTAAGCCAAAGTGCTGTTGGGGCTGTGCTGTTGGGGCTGTGCTCTGCCTGAAGGCTCTGGGGAGAATGTTTGTCCTCATTCCCTGAGTCCCATCTCTTGCTGGTGATTTTCTTTTAGCATTTCTTGGCTTGTAGATACAACACTCGGACCTTCCTCCATCATCAACATGGCTTTCTCTGCATCTGTGTCTCTGTCCTTGCTGTACTTTATTGTAAAGACACAAGTCTGATTTGATTCAGGGTTCACCACAATCCCCTATGACTTCAACTCATTTCATCCTGAGAGGCTTATTTCCAATCTGGTTCCATCAATAGACACTCAGAGTCAAGACTTCAGTATAGTGGGGCAGTGATGGCGCACACCTTTAATCCCAGCACTTGGGAGGCAGAAGCAGGCAGATTTCTGAGTTCGAGGCCAGCCTGGTCTACAGAGTGAGTTCCAGGGCAGCCAGGAGACAGTGTTCCTTCGTGGTGTCTGCTTCAGTTCCTGCCTTCAAGGTTCCTGGCTTGAGTTCCTGCCTCTCCTCCCCTTCAGCCATAACTTGTCTTTATGAGTAGCCCAAGTACCAGGTCAGCCAACGAAACCACAAACCATCGTTAATTCCTACAGATAAGTTATGCCTCTCAAGATAGTATACTGAAGTCTCTCTCTCTCTCTCTCTTCTTTCTTTCTTTCTTTCTTTCTTTCTTTCTTTCTTTCTTTCTTTCTTTGCTCCTCGTGGCTTGTTCAGTTTACCTTCTTCTACAACTTAGGACCACACAACTGGAGTGGTACTGTTCCAGTGGGCGGGGCCCTCCAGTATATCAATAATTATCAATCAAGAAAATGTCCTATGGAAAGGCTTACAGGCCAATTTTGATGGAGACAACCATGACCTTGGTTGCTAACCTGTTCCTAACCTCTAGGCATAACATGGGCGCTTGTCTGTGCAGGAGTTCCATGAGCTTTTTGTCCAGCACCACAGACAGCTCCATGATGCTGTGCTTTCTGGAGAATTCCTGCATGTTGTCTGTTGTGAATGTGGCAGATAGAGGTTCTATGGGGTCTGAAACTCTTATTATTCAGGGCTTCCTATTTGACACAAAATAGGAAAAATGATGTTTTTTTCCTTTTGTATGACAACAATCAAAAGTACACTGATAACATTTCTGTGTATTCTTTATTGAACAGTTTTCATGACATTGTTATAGTTAATTGAAGTATAATTTAGTCCTAAAGTTAGTTAAAATGGAGTTTTTGTTTGTTTGTTTTTGATTGGCCTCTATACTGATGAAAACAGGACCCTCCAATTAACCATCCCACACAGCTTTGGGTCTCAGGGTTTTCTTATCTTCAGACGCTCTAGTATCCCCATGTGCGACTCTTGATGAATGTCTCATCATCAAGAGGCGCAATGTCCCATCCTCACTGTGGAGAGGATCCCGAGACAGCAGGCTGGGGACCTTTCTGGGACATAGGGGAAATCACCAAGGATCTGACCAGAGACAGATGATGAGACTCAAGCACATCAACAGAGGAGGGAGGTGCAGTGACAGCGGAGCCAAGGAGGACCCCAAGACTGAAGTTTGGCTGCGTGGGTCAAGTGCTGTTAAAGGCTCATGATGACTGGGATACAGGGTATTCATTGTTTAGGAGTTGAGTGACTTTGCTATAAGCCACTCCTTGCCCAGGCTGGATAAGCAAGCCATTTTGCATGTAGGAACAAGAGTAGGCTCCCCAGAAAAAGCTTATGTGGCTGCCCCAGGGCTGCCATCTGGAAATCTCCTGTAAGTGGCTATGTAAGGTGCTGGCTGGGAAGTGGCTCTTTGGGTTGGGTTGGTAGAGACGGACCACACATGCTCAGGACCACAGGGCTTCTTTCATTGAAGTGGTCAATGGAGAAGAATGTACTGGTTTGAGGGATGGAGGCCCTTGCCTCCAGATTGGATGGACTCAGCCCAGGGAAGGTAGAAACTGGGAAATTTCTTTGGGAAGACCCTGGATTCTGCAATCCTCTGGGAAGGAGTGGGCAGATCCAGGCTTCCCCTTTTCGACTTTGAGTGGGTGCCCAAGGACCAGATGGGGCCCATCCCTGCTGGGAACCTCTCACTCAAATCTAGGGAGATGTCTGCATGAGACCCAAGTCTCACAGAGTGGCCCAGGGACATGAACCCTCAGACCGCTTGCTCCATGGCCATCAGGCAGCGCTCATGGGCGGCTGGGGTTAGAGGTCAGCCTTGTGGGCTTTGCAGGTGTCAAGGTGGAGGGAAGAGCCTGTTCTGTCATTTGATTATACCTTTGCATCAGGAGCAGAGGGAGGCCTAAAACAATGACGTGAGCACAGGTTTTAACTCAAGGGGCTAGCAAGAGAGGCAGAAGCCTTGAGAATACAAGCAAGGACTGGGAATCGTTTCCTCTTTCAGCAGTTTCCCTTATCTAGAGTTCTTCCTGGCAGAAGGGGGTGTGGATTCGGGGCGGTGGAGGGGGTGTGGGGGTGTGGGAATCAACTCATAGGTCTGCACTGCCCTCTGGTGGCCATTTTGTTTGATGACCGGTGTAACGCTGTGCTTCCGGTCCCAGGGAACTGGTTCATTTCCACACAGTGACTGGTAATGAGATAATGAGAGAAAGAATAAGCTTAAATATTTACTATCATTAACACTGGGAGGAGACACTTACATCCAGAATATCCCGTAGGAAGAATGTGACCCACAGTGCATCCTGCAGTGCTTTTCTCTCTGGACTTCCGCCCGTACACACATTTGTATTTCTGTATGATCACACAGAAAAGTTATTTCTGGACACTACACACAAAGAGCATACAAACGTGTCTTTGGTGTCCTTTAGGACGTGGATTTGTGTCTAAGGACTTTCACACTTAATTGTAAGCGTGAACATCCGCATCCATCTGGTCATGCCTCAGATTTTCATGGAGGGTTTTGCTTTTTGTCTTCATATTGAGGCTTTGGAGAAGAGAGAAGTGAGAGAAGGGAGCTTACTGTCTGTAGGGAGGTTAATGAGTTCGGCTGTCCCTGTGGGCTCCTTATCTGTGAACACAGAAAACCTCGAATGGAAAACATTCTGGGAAAAGCGAAACTCAGCGGTCATTTGCATAACACCCACGTTGGGCTGAGTATTGTAATGGTCTAGACATGATTTGAGCCATCTGGGAGGAGACACGTAGACTATGTACACCATTTTGTACAACAAACTTGTGCAACCATGATACTTGGCAAGGCAGGAATTAGTTCCCTGTGGACATGAGAATACTGGGAGTGGGTCAGGGAGGGCAGCAGCCTGAGAAAATTAGGTATGCAGAGAAGCACACTCAGCAGATGCTACTGGGAATGCCAGATTCTCAACTTTTCTCTCTCTCTCATTAGAAAACAAATAGACATCTAAGGAGTAATAAGAAAATAAAATAAGATAAATAAGAAAACAAACAAATCAAAGTGTGACTAAGCAGCCAAGCAAGAACAAGAACCAAAGAAAAAGCACAAGACACGGAGACACACACATGTTCGCACACTAAGCAGTCCCATAAAAACACAAGACCAGAAGCCGGAACATACACGCAAAGGACTGGCAAAGTAGAAAACAAACATTACCTGACTTAACATAACGAGACAAAGAGCCTCCAAGTCATAATGTACACACAAAGGACATGTAGGATTAAAAAGAGAGAAAATAAAAATAAAAACTAAAAATAAAAGATTAAGAAGTCTCGACACAGACTGTGAGCCAAGGATCCTCCAATGATACCTTGGCCTTCGTTGGCCTTCTCTGTTGGCATCTACTGCTGGGCTGGCAGCCTACCCTTAAGAGTAGTTTGTTTTCCAGTCATAAACTTAATTTGCCAGTGGTTGTTAATTATATTGATTGGAGACAGCTTCTGGGTTAGGGATAGGGACGCATGTCTGCTTCTTTCAGCTCTAGGACCCCATCTGGTGCAGACCCGTGCAGGCCCTGTGCCTGCTGCTTTAGACTCTGCGAATTCATGTCTACATCGGTCCCGCTGTGTCAGGAAAGTCTTGATTCTTTGGTATCTTCCATCTCCTCTGGCTCTTACACTCTTTCTGCGTTTTCTCTTTCAGAGTTCCCTGAGCCCCAAAGGAAAGGATTTGTTGGATACAGACATTCCTTTTAGGGCTGAATGTTCCCAGGTCTCTCACTCTCTGCATTTTTGTCTGGCGGTGGGTTTCTGTATTTGTTCCTAGCTGATGCAGTAGGAAGCTTCTCAGATGATGGCTGAGCAAAACCTGAGTATAACAGAATGTCACAAGGAAGTCATTCTATTGTTGTTTTCTCAGTAGAACAGTATTTGTCTTTCCCCTAGGTCAATGGGCTATCTAGTCTCAGGATCTTGGTCACTCAAGTAGTTTTGGGTGTGGACTCTTATCTCATGGAGTGGGTCTTATCTCAAATCATATATTAGTTGGTTACGCCCACGAGCTTTGTGCCACTGTTGCACCTGTACCAGCACATCTTGCAAGCAGATCACATTTGTAGACTGAAAGTTTTGTAGCTGGGCTGGTGTTTACCTTTCTCCTTTGGCAGCATGCAGAAGAACCTTCGAGTACCATGAATACTACTAGTCTGTAGGGGTGAAGGCCAGGTCGGCACCAGCTCGACTTCTTGATGTCCAATGAGTTGTGTAGACATTGTCTTCAGTAATAGGGCCTTATCATCGGTTTGTGAAGAATAACCAATAGCCTTGGCGATAGTCTGGGTTGTTTGGGGGTTTCCATGGGACCCCTTTGTCCAACAATTGGATTGGATATAATGCATTCCTGATATTGGAAGCTTCATTTGGTGAGGAGGGATGTCCAGTTGGGGCTTTGTCTCTCCTGGTATTTGCTGATTTTATTTAGATCACCTTTGTATACGTATATACTATAGGAAAGTTCTACTGTATTAGGTTTCCGTTAGACTCCCCAATGGCACCAGCTTTAATCTGTCCCTCCCTGCTCCCCTTCACTTCTCTCTGTTTAATACTTCTATTTCAGTTCCCCCACCATGTTCATCTATAAATCTGTCTATTTTATTTCTTGGAGAAATTCATTCTATCACACCAGTCCCTTACTCTATACCTAATGTCTGTGGTTCTACGGATTGTAGCTTGCTTATCGATGATCATTGACTTAACAGCTAACATCCGCAGTCCATATTTGTCTTTCTGTGTCTGAGTTACCTCACTCACTGAGATTTTTCTAGTTGTATCAAGTTACCTGTGAGCTTCATGATTTTACTTTTTTAACCTGAGTCGTATTTCATTGTGTTGTACCACATTTTCCTTATCTATGTGTCTATCGATGGACATCTAGGTTGTTCTCAATCTCTGGTGATGATGGACAGAGCAGCAATGAACATGGTTGAGCAAGCGTCTCTGTGGTAGCATGGCACCTCCTTTGGGTATACACTCAAGATTAGATAGCTGGATCTTGAGGACAACTGATTTCCATTGTTTTGATGAACTGCCATGCTGAATTCCATAGTGTCTGAATGCTTTTAAACCTGGGGCCACGTACAAAATTCTCAAGCAAGAAGGTGTTCCAAGTCTGGTCTGCAAGACCAAAGAAGCATCAATCCCTCCCCTAGTCAGTATAATCCTTGTCCCCGTGGGCAGGTGATTCAAGTCTGTAGGAGAGCCCCAGGGTAAATTTGTTCTTCAGGTCAGCTCCATTGTCTAGGCTGATGTTCTAGAACAACAGATCAGCCTGATCCTGTGTGTCTTTCTATGTCTACAGTCTTGAGCAAAGGATCCTCTTTCCGGTCCCCATGCTTTCCAAGTTGGGTGTGTTTCATTTCTCTCATGCCTACAGGCACAAGAAGATCCTCCACACAGGATTTCATGGCATCAAGAGACTCTTTTACTTGTACTTTGGTCCCTGTGACCTTCAATGGCTAAACTCAGGTCAGTTCCCCATCCAAAGCCTCCTATTTTTTTTTTTTCAGCTGTGGTCCACTGCCCAACATGTTCCTCAGGTCAGAGTGTAGGTCTGGGTCAGAGTACTGTGGGGTTTTGAAAGAGATGAAACCAATAGGTTTATATATTCAAATACTTGGTCCTTGGTTGGTGGGATTTTTTGAGAATAATTGTGAGGTGTGGCATTGCTGGCATTGTGTCATTAAGAGTGGGCTTTCAATGTGTGTGTGTGTCTATATATGTCTATCTATCTATCTATCTATCTATCTATCTATCTATCTATCTATCCATCCATCCATGCATCTATCTATCTATCTATCTATCTATCTATCTATCTATCTATCTATCTATCTATCTATCTATCTATCTATCTAGAGAGAGTTTATTAGAGTTGCTTGCAGGCTGTGGCCCAGCTATTCCAAGAATGGCTATCTACCAATGGGAAGTCCTAGAATCTAATAGTTGTTCATTCCATAAGGCTGGATATCTTAGCTAGTTTTCAGTATACACCAGAATCTCAAAGACATAGGCTCTAATACCAGGAAGGACTTGCCAGTGAGAGTAAGGGCAAGTACGGAAAGAGCAAAGGCTTTCTTCTTCCATGTCCTTTATGTAGGCTGCCAGCAAAAGATATGGCCCACATTAAAGGTGAGTTTTCCTACCTTGAAAGATCTATATTAAAGGTGGGTCTTCCCACTTCAAATGATTTAATTAAGAAAAATTCCTCCCAAGTGTTTTAGTGAATTACAGATGTAGTCAAGTTGACAATAACATTCCTATGACTTTCTGTTATTCTTCCTCATCTTATATTCATCTCCATCCCTCCTCCCCAGTTAGTCTCCCCTTTCCTATTTCCCTGATCAGATCACCTGTACCCCACTATTCCTCTTTCTATTGGTCACCTTCATACCCCTATTTTTTTTATTTCCCTGGATTCTGCAGTTACTCCAGGATATATGTTCAAATCTGAAGATCTGGAGCAAGGAGCCTCCGGTGGGAGAGAATGTATGACATTTGTCTCTCTGGATCTAGGTTATCTCATGATTATTTCTAGTTCCATCCATCTACCCTTAAAGTCCATCATTTCATTTTCTTTACCGTATTCTACAGTGTATCTACACCATGTTTTCATTGTTCATTCGGCAGTGAAGTACATGTAGGCTAACATCTCCTAGCTACTGTGAATAGAGCAGCAATGAACATAGGTGCACGAGTGTCTGTGGAGGAGGATGTTGGGTCCTTCAGGCATATGCTAAGGGATGGTATAGATGGGTCCTATGATGGAATGACTCTTAGCTTTTAGATAATTCTCTACAGTGGTTTTCATAGTGGCTGCATCAGTTTGCAATTCTACTAACAGTGAATGCAGACTCCCTTCCCCAACGGGCTCGATAGCATTTGTTGTCAGTTGTCTTGTTGATCTTTTCCAAAGTTGTTTTAACTTCATTTTTTTCTTCTAATTGCTAGGAGTGATGAAATTTTTTTGAGAGATTTCTTAGCCATTTCTTCTTCTTTTGAAAATTCTCTTTATCAAGTATTAAGTGACTGAAGTTACACACGCTCATGTTTAGGTCTTCAATTTTGTTCTGTTGGGCTACACATCTGTTTTTGTGCTGGTTCTATGGTTTTTTTTTTTTTTTTTTTTTTTTTTTTTTTTTTTTTTTTTTTTTTTTTTTTTTTTTGAGACAGGGTTTCTCTGTGTAGCCCTGCCTGTCCTGGAACTCATTCTGTAGACCAGGCTGGCCACGAACTCAGAAATCCACCTGCCTCTGCCTCCCAAGTGCCGGGATTAAAGGCGTGTGCCACCACTGCCCAACTCTATGTTGTTTTTATTATCCTGGTTCTGTCATGTATCTGAAGATCTGTAGTGGTAATCCCTCCAACCATGGACATTTTTGTTCGAGATTGTCTTGGCTAAGTGAGATCTTCTGTTGGTTCCATGTGAATTTTAGGATATTTTTTTTCTATTTCTGTGATGAATGGGATGGTGATTTTGATTGGTGTTACATTGAATCTGTAAATAGACTTCTGTAGAATGGTCATCTCCATAATGTTAATCCTATCAAGCCACGAGCATGGACTGGGTTTCCATTTTCTAGTGTCTTTCTCTTCTTTCAAAGGTTTAAAGTTTTCATTACAGAGGTCCTTCACTCCCTTGGTTACATTCATTCCTAGACATTTTATGTTCTTTGACACTATTGCGGGTGGGAGAGGGCTCAAGAGCTCTTTTTCTGTAGGCTTGTTAGCATGTAGAAAAACTGTTAATGTATGCTAATTGATTTTGTATTCTGTTATATGGTTGAATTTGTTCATTATTTCCAGAAATTTCCTAGTGGAATTTATGGTATCTTGTTCCTCTTATTTCCTCTCCTTCTCTTGCCTTATTGCTCCAGCTAGTATCCGGAGCACAATACTGAAAAGAATTGCAGATAGGAGACATCACTGATTCCTGTCTTCAGAGGTATTGCTTCCAGCTTTTCTCCATGTAGACTGTGCATTTCTCATGTATAGCTTTTGTTATGTTAAGGTATGCTCTCTCTAGTTCTATGTTTTTTTTTTTTTTTTTTTTTTTGGTCTTTTCCATGAAGACATTTTGGATTTTGTCGAAGACTTTTTCTGCATCGATTGAGATGGTAATGTGATTTTTTTTGTCTTTAAGTTTGTATTGAGAAATTTTGAGTCTATGTTTATCAGTGACCCTGGCCTGTAGGCTTTTGTTGTTGTTACTATTATGGTTTTGATATTAGAATGATGTTGGCTTCATGGAGGGAGTTCAGGAGTGCTGTCTCTGTTTTTAATTTTATTTATGAATAGTTTAGGACAAATGGTTGTAGAATACTCTTTGAAAGTCCGGCAGAATTCTGCTGTGAATCCAACCAGCCCTGGGATTTTCTTAGTTGGACATTTATATTTAATTATTATTTTTAATCTCCTCATTTCTCATGCATTTGCTTAGGTTTTTTACTTCTTGATTTAAGTTTGGTGGTTTTTCTGGACTTAGAAATTCATCCACTTCTTTTGGGTTTTCCAGATTAATGGAGTAGAGATTTTTAAAGTATCCCCTTATAATATTCTGAATTTCTTTAATGTCTTATGGTGTTTTTCTGTTCATTTCTGACTTTTTTTTTTTCGAGACAGGGTTTCTCTGTGTAGTCCTGGCTGTCCTGGAACTCACTCTGTAGACCAGGCTGGCCTCGAACTCAGAAATCTGCCTGCCTCTGCCTCCCAAGTGCTGGGATTAAAGGCATGCGCCACCACCATCTGCATTTCTGACTTTCTTAGTTTGGATCATTGCTCTCTTTCTTTTGGGTAGCTAGGCCAAAGTCTGTAAATTTTATCTCTTCAAAGAACCAATTTTTCAATGCATTAATTCTTTGTAATTTTTCTTTTACTTTATTGATTTTTACTCCTTCTTGCTGTTGGATAGATTTGGATACAGTTTGATATTGGCTTTCCAGGCTTTTGAGTTCCATCACTGAGTCATTTATCTGTGCTATTTCACTTAGAGTGTGCATTTCCCTCACAGGAAGGCTCTCAATACATCCAGAGACTTTGTTGCACTGTGCCATTTTCATTTAGTTTCAGGAAAACTTTCATTTTTTTCTTGATTTCTTTGATGTACCCATCATTCAGTCATGAGCTGTCTAATTCCCAGGAGCTTGTGTATTTATAGAAATTTGTCTGCTATCAATTTTAAGGTTTACTACATTTTGGTCAAATAGGATACAAGAAATTCTTCCAGTCTTAATGATTGTGTAAATATTTGTTTTATGTTTCATAATGTGGTCCATATTAAAAAAAAGCTTGTGTGTACTGCTGAGTAGAATGTGTGGTTTTTGGTGTTTGGATAGAATATTCTGTAGGTACCTATTAAGTCTGTTTGATATATGATGGTAATTTTAATGGTTCTCTCTTTATTTTTTGTCTGATTAGTTGTCTATAAGACAGATTTACACTCACTTATCCTCTTGTTGGTTCCACTCTCAAGTTCTGGATTGTCTTCATCTCCATCAGCCTGACCCTTGGGGTTTCTTGGATACCACTCTGGCATTTATTCTCCCTAAGTTCTTTCTCAATTTCATTCATCTGTTTCTTATGGATTCTTTAATTGCCATGAATTCTTTGCTGAATCCTACGATTTCAAAACATATTTTTTTCTTGTCCCTTTAAAAGACAGTGTTCTGGGATTCACCTAGAAGATTCTCATCAGCAAACATTTCTACGAGACTGGTTGGATTTGGAAAGAAGACACTGGCTCCATCTTTTACTATTGTTTGCATTTTTGAGATGCAATCTAGGCATGTGGACTTCTTTTGTTGGTTTTAAGTCTGATACAGGTAGAGAATATTAGTGCAGAAGAGTTATATACACGGAAGTTGGTTGCAAATGGCTTGGTCAAGTAAATTCAGGTGAACAGAGGGGACTGGACTTGTGTCTAGGATGTGCCTCCTGTTCCAAGCCTGTATTGTGAGGGTAAATCTGACTGAGTGGAAGGTTTGGTGTCGATTAGAAGGTGGCCAATGTGTTGTAGCATAGACAGGGTGGGTCCTGGCAGAAGCCTAGATTAGTTGTGGTACAGTCAGGGATGACTAGACTAGTTTGGGGTCCTGGATGTAGGACATGGGCTAGATATGGTGGGTTGAAGAGGTGCATGGATGGAGAGGATCAGAGAGATTCACCAGGCTAGACCCTGGAGAAGAATGTGAGGGAGATGGCTGGGTGGAGAGTTTTGATGCTCTGCAGAAGGGGGTCTGTGCATTGTAGTAGGTAGGGAAGGTCCTGGTAGAAGCCTAGAGGCTTGTTTCAGTGTAGGCAGTAGTGACCAGGCTAGACTAGGGGGTAGAGGAACTGCATGTGGGACCTGGGCTAGACCTAGTGGGCTGGGGAGGGTGTGTGGTTGGGGAGAGTCAGAGACACAGTGGGGTGGACCCTGGATAGGCTTCAGGAGCTCTGTAGTTGTTCATAATTACAGTGACGAGCACAGCGCTGATAATTCCTGCAGCGCACTGCACAGCAGTTCCTTCCTCCGCACTGAAAACAAAATCAGACAAAGGAAATTTGGTTCCCACTGTGGAGTGTGGGAGGTGGAAGAAACTTTAGGAAATAGAGTTTAGTGGGTAACCCGTTCCTATCGTTGTCCTTTTTGTTAGTCTAGTAGAAACATTGTTACCATTACAGGGTAAATCCACTGAAGCCTTAAAAAATTCATGTGCTCACCTGTATTTTAGGAAGTTTCCACAGTAATAGGTTTTCATATACTGTTTTGAAATGTCTTCTGTGTTGTTTACCCTTCCCAGTGCTGTCTCATGGTCCCTGCCCTTTCATCCTATTTAATTCTTCCTGTTAACATTATTCTTTAATCCTTTTACCTCTGTATTCCATCTCCCTTTCCTTGAAGCCACCTCACCACAGCCTCTTGTGAATTCCCTGACCCCTTGGGTATTCCACATGGAACACACATGTCTGAAGATTGAGAGCTAACATACACAAATGAGAGAAGACACACAATGCCTGTCTTTCTGGATCTGGGTTCCCTCACTCAGAGTAACTGATTCCAGCTTCATCCTTCCACCTGAGAATTTCGTAATTCCGCTTCTTAGCAGAGAATAATGTTCCACTGTGTGAGTGTTCCACATTTTCATTATTTGATGTTGGACATCTAGGCCATTTGCATTTCATTGCTATTATGAACAGAGCAGTAATGACCATGAGGATAGGAAGAGATGGAATTATTTGGGATATGTCCTAGAGTGTGTAGCTGGATCATCTGGTAGATCTTTTCTAGGGTTTTGAGGAACTTCTCCACAGATTTCTGTTATGACTGCACCAGTTTTTATTCTCACCAACAGTGAGTAAGCGTTCCTGGAATTACCCCACATCCATTTTAGCATTTGACATTTTTGTTTTTAAGTTTTAGTTATTCTGAATGGAATAAGATAAAATCTCAAAGCAGTTTTGATTTGAATTTCCCTGATGGCCAAGGATGCTATGCATTAAAAAACGTTTCCTTTTTTTTTAAATGTTCTCAGTCACTTGAGTTTCATCTTTTAGGAACTTTCCATTTGGTACCATGCCTCAATTTAAAATTACGTCAGTTTTTTTGATGTTTAGCTTTTTGAGTTCTTTACATAGTCTAGATACCCTCTGTCAGATATACATTTAGTAAAGACTTTCCCCCATTTTGTATGCTGCTTCTACACTGATACAATGGTGTCCTTTGCACTACAGAAGCTTCACAGTATGGCATCCCATTTATTAATTGTTATTCTAAATACTTGTGATAACAAAGTTCTGTTCAGAAAGTTATTTCTTGTGTTTTTATACCCAGCTGTGATACATGAGCGCTTCAGCTGTGCTATGTCCTTGCCAGCATTTCATGCCACTAGGTTTATAAATAGCTGTTTGTCCTTATCTTTAGGAGATGTGACTGGACAATTTATTGAAGTCTGGTGGGAGTCTTAGAAGATGAACTGGAAAGGAAATGGATACATGCAAAGAATGTCTGAGGTGAGGACCAGGCCTGCTTTCTAATATCCTTCTCTCTGGTGCTAACATACTTTAATGGACTTGCATTAATCCCCCAATGAGCATGAAGCTGTTATGACCTAAGGCCTCTAAAGTCCCTGACCACTTCTATTAATACTGTGATGTTGGCTTCTGAGTGGAGGACAAACCATCTCACAGATACAGCACTTTCTTTTTTAAATTTAATACAATACTTTAATTCTGTGAGAATATCACACAGTGTATGTTAATTGTATTTATACATTACTCCTCACCCCGACTCTTCCCAGATCCACACCTGACTCCAAATCTTCTCCAAATTTGGTGTCCTCTTTTTCTTTTTGTAACCTATGAACTCCAATCTCTGCTGCCTATAAGTTCCCGAGGTGGGCCCATGCACTGGAGCTTGCTTGATATATAGGGGATCTTAAAGGAAATGACACTCCTTCTCCCAGTAGCCATCGCATGTACCTGTGGGGACTCATGAGCCCCTCTCCTTGTCTTGCTGGAATGTTTATTGATTTGACCTTCTACAGTTTCTCTGCAGGCAACTATAGCTGTTGGGAATGCATGAGTAGTGCCGTCATGTCCAAAAGTCATTATTCTATTCTTGTCAGCCCCCAAACTCTGGTTCTTCCTACTCCCTCTTCTGTGGTGATCCCTGAGCACCTGTTCATGTGAGTGTGCCTGTGCAGATGTGATCTAGCTGTTCTATTTGAGGCTGAGAACTCACTCACTCTCGTATTCTTTATACTTTGCTCAGTTGTGAGTTTCTAAATTAATCAGTGTCCACTGCACAGAGAAACTTCTCTGATAGTATCTGAGAGCTGCAGTCATTCTCTGGGTAGAGAGATATGAATTTAGAGGGGAGTTTGATGTGCTCATTTAGTAGAATAGCAGTAGTAGGTGCATCCCTGAGGTTGCTGAACTCCCCAACCATAGGTTCTCAGTCAGGTTTACACTATTCAACATCTCCTCTTATAAAGCAGGCCTTCAATCCAGTCAGAAAGTTTTTGGTTACCCCTATAGAAACATACCACTATTGCAACCCAGGTATTATTTGCTGCACTGGTGATTATTGTAGTTCACAGGGCTTACAGGTGAGTAAGACTCTTGATTGCTTACTACTTCCAGACAGCCTACATAGCACCTTCTAGTACTTTGATAGCTGGCCAGCAGGGCGAAGCTTCCTGGTCAATACCAACTTGATTTCTCTAGTGATCAAATTGTGTGGCATCTTCAACAATAGGATCTTAAAGTCAAAGTCTGGCAGGAAACTAAGAGCAATGGTGATAACCTGTGGGAAGAACATAGATGTCCAACAACTCATGGTAACAACTACATGGTACCTAGACACCCTATACACAAAGGAGTTTTATTCAGCTATAAAGAAAAATAAAATTAAGAAACTTATAGGTAAATAGGTGGAAGTAGAAATAGGTAAATAGGTAAATAGGTGGAGTTAACCCAGACCTGGAAAGACAAATGATGCAAAGTCTTACTCACATGCGAATCCTACCTTTGAATCCTTAGATTTTCGTATTTAACCTGGAGCACCTGTAGAAGCCACAAAACTAGAAAGAGGACATTGGTGGGCAACAAAGGAGATCTTAAGGTATGGAAAAGAGTAGAGCATAGGTGGTGTGAAGGGAGGATGCTGAGGGGAAAGGCTTAGGTGGGAAGAGGGTAGAAGGGTGTGACATTCATTTATTCATTCATAAAGTTCCATTCTTCATCAGATCTGATTTACAAATATTCTTCCCAGACTGTCTTCATTCCTCTAACAGTATGTTTAGAATCAAGGTTTTACAAAGCTGAGTGTACTATTTTTTCAGTTTTTTTTCTAATTTTGTTTTCAGAGGAACCTTTTGTACTGTAGGGAATAGGAAGACTTTGAAGAATTTTAAGCAGCATGTTGAAAAAAAATTAAAACAAAAATTGATTCAATTGTAGGTAATAAAAAAATCGGAGTAGAAATAAATTTTGAGTAAGAAAATTCAGCTGTTAAAGTGAATTGGATGTGAAATGAGGGTTTAGGGAGATCTGAAAAGCATTGCTTTATGCATTAAAATGTCACCTCTCTGCTCAGTTGTGGGATGCCATGGTAGAGCTCTTTATTTCCAAGGCAAGAAGACTCCAAATGGAGTTGTAGAGACCTCGAACCCAACCAATGGCATTCCGTTTGCTCAGTTCCATTTAGCTCCCTTTCAAATGTCAGGAAATATATTTTTCTACAATGTATTCCTCCAGAAATGATTATACTGGCTCAACAACCTTAAAGCAGAAATTCCAAATCAGAAATGCCTCCCACCCAAATCTGAAAAAAATTTAAACGCCAAACTCATGCCAAATGGTTAAAAAATACTGCATAAAATTATCTTCTCCCAAATAAGTTTAAAGGGCATTAGTGAGACAGATCAGTGGGGAAAGGTTCCTGCCATCAAGACTGAGGATCTGAGTTCAATTCCCAGCATCCACATGGTGGAAGGAGAGAACCATCTCCAGCAAATTGTCTCCTTATGCCAGCATTCCTGTCATCAAATCAATCAATCAATAGAATTAAGAAAAAGGGTGAAGATTTGCCTTCAGGTTTTATGTACAAGGCACGTAAGAAATGACACATAGCTTCTGAGGTTAGAATTGGGTCTTATGACCTAGATATCTTGTTATTTGTATCTAAGAACTCCAAATACTAAAATATTAGCTAAGATACGAGCTATTCAACACGTATCCACTAGCGCTTGCTTTATCACGAACCACTTGGGACTTGGGTCAGCAGGGACCTTTCCTGGGTTTTGCCAGATCCTCTTACTAGCTGTGTGTGGCTTTGATGATCTTGACTGAGCATGTCTGTCTGCTTTAACAGGGTAGCCCAAGCCATTTCCTCAGGAGCTGGTGGGAATCCAGGAGGTTAGAAATCTTCAAGCCAAATCAGCTCAAGGCCCAGGCTCAATCAGAAATTAACAAAATTATGTCAAAAAAAAAAATGTCAAAAGACAGTGAAAGGGAGGGAGGGATTATCCTCAGTCTGGCAACAAATGTATCTGAGGCACGGGCAAGTTTGTGAAATTCCTTGGAAAGAAAAGTATCCCAGAGACCCTTCTTTTTAAGTTTGTAGTGATGTGATTACTTGAGAGTCTAACTTTTATTAAATTTGTCCTTACATGATTAGGGTCTTTAAAAATGAGGTTGATTTAGGATCTGACGTGTAACTCCCAGTTTTTGTTATTCACACACAATTTAGCAGCAGCGCTATTTTCAGAGGCTTCGCTTTGCCACAAGTGTTAAGTAACGATTGACCCTCCCTGGAGTTCTCCATTTGGGTACTTGCTGGAAGCCGCTCCCGTAATTTTCAACAGTGCTTTATCTATGAGATGATCTTCCTTTTAGCTGTGCTGGGCTTTCAGATGCATTAATATAGCTTAATATCTCTTCCTGTTGCGTATCTAATTAAAAGCTTGTTGGATTTTCAAAGAAGAAATCATATACCCAAGCACTGGTAATAAAGTCTGCTAATAACCGGGAGGAAAACATCACCATGGGACAACAACAACTAGACACAAGGGATGAGGCAAAGGCAGCCAGCCTCCTGAGAAGGCCACCGCTGCCTAGGTGAGCAGTGTCAGGGTAAGGGTGTCAGCCCTCCTCCGCCCTGGACCCAAGGGTCCAGATTCTGGGAAAAGGAGCTCATAAAATTGCCCATTTGCCTTTTAGCTTCCAAATCCTTCATTCTTTTTCGGGTTGCCCTTGGCCTCGCAGGTCCTCCCAGCGGGTATGCTGCACTTGTAACAATCGGCCACCAGATGGCACCAACTCTGCACTAAAGCACTCTCGGACCTGCATAGATTTTTGCAGAGCTATTTTTTTTCCAGAAGCACTTTCACATGATTTTATAATTAGAGGAAATGTGTCTGTGTGTGAGCGTGTCTGTCTGTCTGTCTGTCTGTCTGTCTGTCTGTCTGTCTGTCACTCTGTGTGTGCGTGTGTCTGTGTGTCTGTGTGTCTGTGTGTGTGTCTCTGTGTGTGTGAGAGAGAGAGAGAGAGAGAGAGAGAGAGAGAGAGAGAGAGAGAGAGAGAGAGAGAAAGAGAGAGAGAGACAGACAGACGGAGACAGAGAGAGAGACAGAGAGAGAGGTTTGTTGTGAGGCTTTCACGGTAGGGATAGAAGAGAAGGAGTTTGTGGGGTCACAAGGATTTGAGGGAGCCTCTTTAAGGGCTTTGGCTTCACTGGGCAATCCCTAGGGGCAGCCTCTCCTGAACATTCATAGCAGGCTGCTATCACTCTTCATTTCAAACACTGAATCCTTTTCTCCTCCCCAACGCCAGATTACATGTTTTCTTTATTATACCTTCTTCAACATTGGGTAGTGACATCCTCCCCCCTCCCTCCCTCACTTCCTCCCTTTCCTCCCTCCCTTCCTCTTTCCCCTTTCTTTCCCTCTTTCTTTCTTTCTTTCTTTCTTTCTTTCTCTCTCTCTCTCTCTCTCTCTCTCTCTCTCTCTCTCTCTCTCTCCTTCCTTCTCTCTCTCTTTCTTTCTCTCTTTCTTTCTTTCTTTCTTTCTTTCTTTCTTTCTTTCTTTCTTTCTTTCTTTCTCTGTCTCTCTCTGTCTCTCACTCTTTCTACTCAGTTCTCACTCCAAGCATACCTGTTGCCACTGATGACATCTCCCTCAGCTCTGCCCCTCAGCCTTCCTCTCCTCCCCACAGTTGCTGAGTGACACTGCCTTTGTTTGACCGTGGTTTGATTACACACTCCTTGGTATTGACACCAAGGATCCAGTCATGACAACTCCAGCTGAACCCTTACAGATGGCTCAAAGTTGCTGAGACAAATGGAAAGTGTGGTGTTCAAACGGTGATTTTGCCCCATGGGACATTTGGGTTGTTAGGAAGGGACTTTTCTCCTGCTACCTTCTGAGGAGAGGACAAGGATCCTGCTACATATCTTATAGGATACACAGCCTGCAACAACAGATTGTCTAGCCCTCCAATACCAGGGGTGCTGAGGCTTACTGGGGGGCTGGTAGTCATATCATTGCAGAGAGAATGCCAGGAGACTTGGCATATGGAGTGTACTCAAGACTCTCTGGGCTAACATGAAATACAGAAAGCTGTGGGGTCACTCTCTTAGAACAATAGACATTGTTCTAAGGGTCATCGAGTGTCATTGGTGGGAGATTTGGAGCCTTATAATCAAGGGATGAGATGGCTTCATTTTGTCCCTGGCTTGAATCAGTTCTTGACTGGACCACTATGGAAAATACATGATGATACTTCTAAAATAAACTGGAATTAACCATATTCACTTATTTTATTAAACAAATAGGCTAGATATACATCTTAAGACTATTCTGAAATGTTATCATTCCTTTGTTCATGGTCAGTACTGTGCTTTGGGTAGTATCCCCCAAAGGCATCCATCTATTAAGAGCTATTTCTAGCCTGCCATGCTGGACATGGGTAGGATCACTAGGAACTAAGACTCAATGGAAGAATGTTGATTCCCAGGGTGGGGGGTGCTGTTGATCTCTGGTTTCCTGGCTGCCATGTGGTGGGCAGGGCTCCAGTCCCCCCTTTCTTGTTCTCTCCAAATCCATTCATTATCTATTCTATTCCCTTTCCTAGGGAAATGCATCTGTACTCCTAACTCTGCAACTAACTTCTGTGGCTCTGTGGATTGTAGCTTGGTTATCATTGACTTTACAGCTACTGAAATCTTTTAACAATAGGGTTTTCAATTAATTAGCCTGGCAGGATTCACCCACTGATTTTACATTTAATATTTCTTTACCATGTCTCATAGCCTTCCAAGAGGTGACCATCTTCTATTAGATTTAATATTGATATTATATCCTTAATAGTTTGGAAATGTTATTATATTTCATAATTTCCTATTCCAGTTGTTACTGCTCTAAAGAGATAAAATTAAGTTTTCTAGAAAATGGTCATCCTAAATCTACAAATTGCTTGTACTTTTAGATGTTTTTCTCGACACAATCCTGCCACCTGCAAATAATCATTTATCAAAATGGGAAATCATAGTCAGAACAATACAAGGACTCTAGAATTGTTCTCGTGCAGTTTAACACTAAGAGTCTGCTAGTTCCAGCACTCAGTGAGTCTATGTTTTCAAAGCGTACTTAGATTAGACACTTGTAAGTTTCTTTGACTCTTAAACCATCTGCATTTCTCTAACTACTCTGGATTTATTTCCTGCCATCTTTGTTAATTCATGGAGGATCTGCTCTTGTGGAATTCCCTCCGGTTTCATTGTCTGAAGTGTCTTTTTATAATTCTCAAGAACATTTGCCAGGACAGAGCTCTAGAACATTCTTGCTAATGTATGGCAATCATGATTCCATCACTTCCAACAGAAATGAACAGAAATGACATGATTTTCCTAGGTTTCGTTGAAGAAACTGTCCACGTCTCCTCTTGATACTTGAAACACATTTAAACACATTGTTTATGTCTTATTCAAAAACATAAAACTTTTGCCATGAAAGTTTTAGTATTTTTTCTTAAGATTTTTTTCTTAGGGTACATGTGTGGCTTAATGTTGCTGAAATAATATAAGATGAGACCAGACCCATAGAATCTCTGAAAAGTCAAAGAAAGACAGAACCACAGCTTCCCCAACTGAGTGGCCAACAAACTCACAGAGCCACAGACTTTCTGACAGGATAGGGAAAATGGGGCAATTTTATTACTTTAAACATTTTTTCATAAAGTCTAGAAACAGCTTGTAGGTGCACATACGCGTGTGTGTGAATATGTGTGTGTGTGTGTGTGTGTGTGTGTGATTGCATGTGCATTTGTGCACACTTGTTTTGTTTCTTACATTGAAGTCCTTGACTCACTTGCAGTTGAGTTTTGTGTAAAGCAAGAAACTGAGATCTAGTTTCATCCTATGTGTTATTGACACCACTTGCTGAAGATACTATCTTTATGTGTATTTTTGCCTCTTTGTCAAAAATAAGGTATTTGTAGATACATGGACACATATGTGGGGACTCAGTTCTGTTGTGTTGATCAGTGTGATCAATTATGCCAGTACCATGTTGTTTTCATCATTATTACTGCAAAGTGTAATATAACTTATATCACAAATGGTGATACCCCCCCCCCCAAGCGGTTCGTTTATTGTTCAGGATTGGTTTGATTATCTTGCATTTATTTGTGGTTCCATATAAAATTTTTTCTTATTTTTTCTTTTCTTTTAGATTTTATTTATTTTATATATATGATGAGTACACTGTAGCTGTCTTCAGACACAGCAGAAGAGGGCATCAGATCCCATTACAGATGGTTGTGAGTCACTATGTGTTGTTGGGAATTGAACTCAGGACCTCTGGAAGAGCAGTCAGTGCTCATAACCGCTGAGCCATCTCTCCAACCCCCTCCATATAAAATTTAAAATTATTTTTCAACTTCCAGAAAGAACTATGTAGAAATGTTGATGAGGACTTTATTGAATCTGTAATTCCTTTCTGTAGAATTGTCATTTTTCACAATATTAACCCACCAGTTCATGAGCATGGGAGGGTTTTCCATCTCTGGTATTTTCTTCATTTTGTTTCTTAAGTGTAAAGCTTTTTAATATATCAGTCTCTCATTTCTTTAGTTAATTTTTTTCCAATATATATTTAAGACACTGTTCTCTGCTTCCTTTTTGGACATGTTTGTTATTGGTGTTAATTCTGACAAGTCAGCCTTCATATGTGACTTATTTTTTTTTTCAGATTTCAATATGTTAGGTTTGTTCTATATATTAAAAAAATCTTCTCTCATATATTACATCCAGGCCATAGTTTCCCCTCCCTCCCCTCCTCCCTGCCTTCCCCCCAAGCCCCTCTCCCGAGACTCCCCTACCTTCCCTCAGAAAAGAGAAAGCCTCTTAGGGCCATCAACCAAACATAGCGTGACAAACTACAATCAGAGCAGGCACATGCCATCACATCAAGGGTGAACAAGCACCCAGTAGGGGGAAAGGACTCCACATGGAAGCAAGAGTCAGAGACAGCGCTCACTCGCACTGTTAGGATTTCTACAAGAACACCAGGTTACTTACCCATACATGTATGTAGAGGACCTAGTTCAGACCCTTACAGGTCCCCTGATCTCTCAAGTTCCCATGAGCCCCTGTCAGCGGACCGTGGGCTATGCTCTCCTGGTACGTCCCTGACCCCAGTGGTTACTCCACTCCTTCCTCCATGTCCCCGACAGGACTCCCAGAGCTCTGCTTAACGTTCAGCTGTGGGACTCTGCATCTGCTCCATCAGTTGCTGAATGAAGTCTCTTAAGCCCCTTTGATGTCGATCCTGCAAAGCCCCAGCCCAGCACACACTGCAGGTTGGACAAACTGTAAGTTGAAGGTTTTGTGGCTGGGTTGGTGTCCAGATCCCTCCACTTGAGGTTTTGCCTGGTTACAGAAGATGGCTGGTTCAGGCCCTGTGTTTCCCATTACTAGGAGTCTTTTCTAGGGTTACTCTCATAAATTCTATGGGGTTCCCATTCCCATTGCACTAGATTTCAACCTGCCCCCGAAATGACCCCCCAATTTCAGTTATTTCTCTCAGTATACCCCCTGACTTGATTCCTCCTGTTCCCAATGCCATCTGCTCCCAGTACGCCTGTGAAATCTATTCTATTTCCCATTATGGGGAGATCCTTGTGTCCCACTTAAGCCTTGTTACTTAGGGTCTCTAGGTCTACAGGTTGTAGCATGATTGTCTTTTACTTAAACTCTGGATCAGCCATGACCTCTCAAGACTCGTCAGAATTATTCCACCGAAGTGGAAGCTGCCGTGAACCGCCTGGTCAACTTGCACCTGAGGGCCTCATACACCTACTTCTCTCTGGGCTTCTTTTTTGACCGGGATGACGTGGCTTTGGAGGCGTAGGCCACTTCTTCCTCGAACTGGCTGAGGAGAAGCGCGAGGGCTCCGAGTGTCTCCTCAAGTTGCAGAATGATCGTGGGGGCCGTGAACTCTTCCAGGATGTGCAGAAGCCATCTCAAGATGAATGGGGTAAAACCCAGGAGGCCATGGAAGCTGCCTTGGCCCTGGAGAAGAACCTGAACCAGGCCCTCTTGGATCTGCATGCCCTGGGATCTGCCCGTACAGACCCTCATTCTGTGACTTCTTGGAAAGCCACTTCCTGAATAAGGAGGTGAAGCTCATCAAAAAGATGGGCAACCACTTGACCAACCTCCGTAGGCTGGCAGGGCCACAACCAGAGCAGACTGGCGTGCTCCAGGCATTTCTGGGAGAATATCTCTTTGAGCACCTCACTCTCAAGCACGGCCAGGAGGCCTCTGCACCTTCCAGGGGTTCCCTCCTCTGCTCTGCACCAGCCCACCTCTGAACCTCCACCTGAATGAACCTCTTAAGACACTAGGCAACTTTATAATCGCCCTGGAGCCTCTACCAAGTCTTGGACCAAGTGAAAATAAAGCTTTTTGAAACAGGAAAAAAATCCACTTATAACTGAGTACATACCATGTTTGTCTTTCTGTGTCCGGGTTACCTCACTCAGGATGATTTTCTTTTTTTCTAGTTCATCCATTTATCTATACGTTTCATGATATCATTGTTTTTAACTTCATTGTGTAATACTTCATTGTGTAAATGTGCCACGTTTTTGTCTGTTCTTTGGTTGAGAGACATCTGGGTTATTTCTATTTTCTGGCTATTATGAATAAAGTTGCTATGAACATAGTGGAGCAGGTGTCCTTGAAGTAAGATGGAACATTCTTTGGGTATATGTCCAAGAGTGATATAGCAGGGTCTTGAGGTAGATTAATTTCCAATTTTCTGAGAAACTACCATTTTGAATTCCAAAGTGGCTGGCTGTAAAAGTTTCCACTCCCACCATCAGTGGAGGACTGCTTTTCTTGCTCCACATTCTTGCCAGTGTGAGCTGTTACTTGTGTCTTTGATCTTAGCCATTCTGACAGTGTAAAATGGAATCTCAGAGTCGTTTTGGTTTGCATTTCCCTGATGGCCAAGGATGTTGAACATTTTTCTAAGTGTGTTTCAGTCACTTAGAATCCTCTGTTGAGAGTTTTGCTTTTTATGAGATGGGAGCTTCTCTTTGTGGTTCTGTTTATTTGACTGTCTGTATGTTCTTGACACTTAGTAAGCACCACATTACCTAGATTTGGAAAGTTTTCTTCCATGATTTCTATGTTAGTTAAGTTTTTATTTACTTCAATAAACACCACGATCAAAAGCAACTTGGGGAGGAAAGAGTTTCTTTTAGCTTATGTGTTACAGATCACTGTTCATTAAGGAAAGCTAAGGCAGGAACCTGGAGGCAACAACTTAATCAGAGGCCATTGAAGAGTGATGTTTATGAGATTGGTTTCAATAGCTCCCTCTGCCTGATTTAATTTAATTTTTAAGATCTATCTACTATCTACTATCTATCTATCTATCTATCTATCTATCTATCTATCCATCTAACTTATGTGTATGAATGTTTTGCCTAGATGTATGTGTTTGTAACACATGCATGCCTGATGCCTGCTGAGGTCAAAAATGGACATCAGATCTACTGAACAAGAAGCAGAGATGGTTGTGAACCACCATGAGGGTGCTGGCAGTCAAAGCCAGATCTTCTGAAAGAGCAAGTGCTCTTAACCACAGAGCCATGTCTCCATTCCCCCAGCCCGCAATCTTATACACTCAAGACCACCTGATGGGGTGGCACTGCCCCCATGGTCTGGACACTTCCATATAAATTATTAATCAAGAAAATGCCTTACAACCTTATCTAATAGATTTTACTTCATCCTGGTTTTTTCCTTAGAGATTCTATCCCTTTATTAAACTATATTCTCACATCTCAACTTGTTATCATTTAACTGCATTTTGTGTTTGTGGCATTCCTAACCTTTTTGAGTTCCTTGAACAAACATATTTATAATTGGTATTTTGAAAATTGTTTTGTATCTCAGCTAAGTTGTTTTTCTCAGGGGACATTACTATGGAGGCACTAACTTCTGCAGGAGATATCATTTTGGTTTTTTATGGTGTTTGTCTTTTTGTGATAGGTCTTGGACATCTGGAGTTAGGTGGACTGGATGTCCGGATCTTTGCTGTTACCTTAATTTGTAAGGCTGTACACTAGATGAATGGTGCTTGGGACTTAGTTTTGGATGGCTCTCTGTTGATGCGCAGAGGGAATGTTGAAAGGGGCTACTTCTGAGCCCAGGAGCAAACCTTCTGTAGGCTTAAAAGATTCTCACTGCTGATCTTCATCAGTCTATAGAGTTCTCTAAGTATCATTGGATTGTTGGGCATGGAGTCACAGTAGAGTGGTGGTCTGTATGGGTAGGCACCAGATGCTATATAGTCTTCACATTGAAGAGGCCAGGCTTGGGGGGGGGTCTATATCTGGAGCCAAGAGAATAAGATACTACAAGATTCAGGGGTTCCTGACATCTGGGGTCAAGGTCACAGGATTCTGGATGGTCATATATGTGGAGTGATTGACAGGTGAATAGCTCTGGGGTTGCTACCTGGGGCTTTTGGTTACAGGATCACTCTATGCTTCATTTTTGATATTTTTTCTGACTTATTGTTAAATTACTAATAAATGATATTCATGGAACTTTATGTTTACATTTCTATCTGTACCTATGGTTCGCTGTTAGACACATCTGATTCTGTTTCTATTTAACTGCTGTATATGTGTGTATGTTTATGTGAGTGTGTGCATGTGTTTATGGATATGCAGATTTACTTGCATATATGTGCAAATACATATGGATGCCAGAGGCCAGCCTCAGGAGATTTTTTTTTGAAAAAAGATCTTTTACTTGGCCTGGAATTCACTGATAAATCTAATTCTGCCTCACAGTAAGCCCCAGGGATCTACTCATCACCCATCTCTGCTGGGGATTATAAGAGCCTGCCACAATAGCTACATCTATATCATCTATCTATATCTGTATCATTATCTATATCTGTATAATTATCTATATCATTATCTATATCTATATCATTATCTACATCTGTATCTATATCTATATCTATAATCTAAATTATCTATATCATTATTTATATCTATATCATTATCTATATCATTATCTATATCTGTATCTACATCTATATCTATATCATCTATATCTATATCATTATCTATATCTGTATCTACATCTATATCTATATCATCTATATCTATATCTATATCATTATCTCTATCTCTATATCTTATCTATCTATCTATCTCATTATCTATATCATTATCTGTGTTTATATCATTATCTATATCATTATCTATGTTTATATCATTATCTATATCATTATCTATATCTATATCTAAATTATCTATATCTATATCTTATATCTATATCATTATCTATATCTATATCATTATCTATATCTCTATCATTATCTCTATCTCTATATCATCTATCTCTATCTCTGTCTCTATCTACCTATATCTGTATATCTACATCAACATCATATCTATCTATCTACCTATCTATCTGTCTCTCTCTATACATACACATACATATATCACAATATTATAAAGATATTCTAAATATTTACTTTACTTCTGGTGGGAAGTTAAAAGAGTACACTGTAGTTTCAATGTAACAATCTAGTTGTATGCTGAGTTGATCTGAAGTAGTTTTCCAGTTTTTGTAAAGTATTGTCTATTTCTGCCATCCTCAGCTCCAAATACAGGTCCTTTAGGGACATCAACTAAAATTCTGTGGGGTTTAGCAGGAAGACACCTCCAGTTGTTTCTTTTGATGATGAATTTAGGGACCTATTACTCATCTCCACTTGTAGCTGCCACCGAGGAACCATAGACTTTGTCATTAGCAAAGCAGTGTAAAGTTAGGGTCAAACTCATCTCAGCAAAGTCATTTTGTCCAAAATCTTGGACTAAGTTTTTGTCTTTTAAGCTCTTTATAATTTCTAAACACATAAATTAAATACACATTTGCAAGCACTTAGTTGGTTTTTAGTAGGTGAGTTGGTTTGAAACCAGGTATTCCATTGTTTGCAGAAACATCTCTCTCTCTCTGTCTCTCTGTCTCTCTGTCTCTCTCTGTCTCTGCCTCTCCCTCTCTCAGACAAGTTTGTAGGATATTTTAAGAGTCTTGTGTAGAATCTAATCAGAAATTTGTATGTAATTAGAGAATTTGAAAAAGTAAATGCTAAAAAATCATGTATGTGTGCACATATGATGTGTGTAGGCATGTGTGCCACAGTGTGTACATGTAGGTCAAAGGACAACTTGGTGGATTTGGTTCTCTCTTTCCATCTTTATGTGGCTTCTGAGGTTGAACTTGGGAACTCAGGCCTGCACAGGAAGCACCTTTACCTGCTGAGCTATCTTGCTGGTCCAGGTAAATTTATTTGACCCAGGGTTTGATATATACATTTATCTAAATTTTGTTTTATATGAACTAGATGGACACTTGTGTGATTTCCCTTTTTTTCTCATTGGTACAAAGTACTTATGATTCCTGTGTTTATTTTGACCTTCTCGTCTCGGCCTTACAGAGAGATACAAGAGGATGAGTCTAAGAATCTTGACCTTGCAGGACTGTCTTCATACCAGAAGTGTGATCTTATTTGCATTTTAAAGGGATCATTCTGGCTAACATGCGAGGCATTATTTGAAGTAGCAAAAGATTGGAATGAATCTAAATGTACCTGAATACAGAGTGGTTAAATGAGTTATGGTACATGTATTTAATAAAACATCATAGCAATTAAAAATAATTAGGTAGCCTTCTGTGTGGTAACATAGAACTATTCCAACAGTCAGTGAGCAAAGCAAGGTGTCGAATTGAATAGCACTGCTGCTGATGTCATTTGTGTGAAGAAAGTAAGTGAGCATGTTTTTATAAGCACTGAAAGTGTTTTTAGAATATATGTAAGAATAAGTAAATGTTCCAAATGTCTAAAATAGACCCCGTATTCTTTAAAGAATATAGTGAGGTCTCTGAGGACCAAGATCAAGTAACTCTCAGCATATACTTTGCAAATCCTTTGCACATCCTGTTCTGGGTGGCATGTTACTCATTTGAAAGTGTAAGGAAGATATACTTGAAGTGGAAACTTGAGGGTTCATTGGGAAGTCATTTGGAAGGTATTTTGGTGGGGCAAACACATAAAGGAATGTTAAACTGAAGTGGACACAGGTGAAAGACTAAGGCAAACTCATGAAGGAATGTTTAGCTGAAGCAGACACAGGTGAAAGGATGTTCTGTTATAGCAAACATGTGAGAGGACACACGATGAAGGATTCTTCACTAACAACACACATGTATTGATCTGCCTTACACTGTATAGTTGAGCTACATTTGTCAGAACTCCATAGAGAAAAACCCACCAAAAAAACTTCTGGTGGTGTGCTGCAATGTTTTGCTGCTTCTGTGGACCCCGGCTAACTGACAGAGTGACGTCAGCTGAGTCAGACACATGTGCTGAGACAAGACCCATGGAAGTCACGTGATGTTTGGAGGGTATAAAATAGGACTCTAAGGACAGTGACAGAGGCTGAGCTTGTCTTGCTTATAGAGCTAGCTGTATAACGCTTGTGGGTCTCTGCTGATCTTCGCTTCCCTGAGAGAGGCACAGCTGAGAGGACTACTGATATTCCTTCTGCTGATTTGAGCTGAGGCTGAGGACTGGCTGTTTCTGTTAGGTTGCTCCACTGTGGATTCCTGTTTGCTATACCAACTCTACTGGAACTAGACTACTGGTTATCTGTGAAGTATTTATGAGTAGATCGAGCTGCTGACCTGTAAACTGAACTGCCAGTTTCCAGACAACACAGATGGGAGTTGCTCCAAAGAACCTTTTAAAACAGGACCACTTCCCTAGTTTCCTTTCTTTCCCACTGCCTCTGGTGGGTAGTGGGCTAAAACAGAGATTAAAACATTTATGAACCATTATTAAAAATAGGTTTTTAAAAATTAAAGTTACATATACTTTAGAAGAGGTTATGAGGCTAAAGACACAGCTCCGAGGTAGAGTGCTTATGTAACATGCACAAAGCCCTGTGTTCAACTGCAAGATCAACCAGTTAATCAATAATCAAACAGGAATTTTACCATCCTCTAGGGAAATGACTTTTACTTGGAGCCTTGCTTGGGGTCTGTTTCTTTGTTTTATTAAAAAATTATGATATATATTTATATATAATATTTTACATAATTATAAGTGCAACCTTTTAATTTTTATGATAAGTGTTAATTTTTTTGTTGCTCTACTAAAATGCCTGACATAATCAGCTTATAAAGAGAGAAGGTTCATTCAGGCCCACATTTTGGGAAGTTCTAGCTGTTGATTTGATGGCTTTGGACCTGTGTTGAGGTAGCAGTCACGGTGGGAGCATGTGCTGGAGCAGAACCTCACACTCAGAGCCAATGAGCAGATGAGAAGGGAGGGGAAGGTGGATAGGGTTCCATACTGCACTGGAAGAGTGCCAGCCTACTAACCCGGAAACCCTGTCCATGCCCCACTTCTCACCGTTTCCACAGTTCCCAATATCATCACACTGGGGACCAAATCACTCTGGGGACCAGGTACATGGAGCTTTGTATAACACTCAAGATCCAAAAGCATCGTGGTATAAAAACCATTGCTCATATTTTTCATAAGGTCTTTGAAATTGTTTCTTAAAATTTTCGTTTAGCATTTTGCTTTGTCTAGGTGCTATAATTCACATAACTCTGCCTTCAAAGTTAGTTGTTTATGTTTTAAAGATGTATTTTACTACTTATTATTTTAATTTTTTATTCACTTTACATCCTGATCACAGCCCTATCCCTCCTCTCTTCCCAGTCCCACCCTTACGAATCTCTCCCCCATTGCCGCCTCTCCTGAGACTTCTAGTCCCAGCAGGTCTAGGCATATCCTTTCCCACTGGCCCAACCAGGCAGTCCAGGTAGGGGAAAGAGAGTCCAATGCCAGGGAACAGAGACTGAGACTACTCCCTGCTCCATTTGTTAGGGGACCCACACGAACATCAAGCTATACATTTGCTATGAATGTGTAGGGAGTTGAGGTCCAGTTCCTGTGTGCTTCCTGGTTGGTGTCTCAGACTCTGTTATCCCCCATTGTTCCAGGTTATTTGGCTTTCTGGGTCTTTTTATGGTTGTCCTTGGCCCCTCTAGATTGCTCAGTTCTATCCCTGATGTTTGACTGTGGGTCTCTGCATCTGCCTCCATCCACTGCTGGAAGAAGCCTCTCAGGAGACAGTTATGCTAGGTTCCTATCTGTAAGCATAGCAGAGTATCATTAATAGTGTCAGAGGCTGGCTCTCTCACACGGGGTGGGTCTTAGGTTGGGGCAGTCATTGGTTGGATATTTTATTTTATTGCTGTGGTTCTCAACCTTCCTAATGGTGCAACGTTTTAATACAGTTCCTTATGCTGTGGTGATCCCCCAACCATAGCATTATTGCTACTACACAACTGTCATCTTGCTACTGTTATGAATCACAGTGTAAAAATCTGTTCTTTTAGATGGTCTTAGATGACCCCTTGTGAAAGGGTGTTTGATCCTCCAGAGGGGTCGTGACCCGCAGGTTGAGAACCACTGTTTTGATGTCTGATGTAGTTGTAAACACTGTAGTAAATGTCCCTACATTTGTTCTCTACAATTATCTCTAAAACGCAATGATTATTTGGAAAGATTGAAAGAAAAGAAAACACTGTGAAGAGTTGAGGAATGGTCAGAAGTGGACTCAGACCATCCTCTGAGATTCCCAAATAAGCACAGAGATTTCCACTCACTCGAACCTTGTCTGTAGGGTAAAGCAAACAGAAGTGCCGCTCTTTAAGCGTGCATACAGTGGAAATTGAACTCACAGGAAATAGTGTACTTTAAGAATCATTAATTATTATCTAATTACTTGCACCACTGTGGCATGGACAGAAAAATACTCTGTGATGATGAAGTTGTCAATTATAGTTGATAATTAAGGGGCCAGGTGCATGTTTAACGTAACAAGATAAATATCTGCCCAGATGTTGTTTGTCTGCTGCTTCATTACCAGGTAGCTTAGAAGATTTTCACAAACTAGAAAGGCTGGCAAATGTGTAACCTCCTGCACCAAAAACCTTCAAGAAATTTATGACTATAGGTGAAGCTTGCTGAAGAGGGTGGGCCATCAGATTTCCTGGAGGGCTGAAGGAGCCAACACATCTGCACTGATGCTGCCTTTGCATTAGCTGGGTATGAAAAGGTCAAAGGTCAGGAAACCAGAACTAGAGAGTTGGTCTCCTTATGCCAGAGACAGGGAGCAACTTTATACAAGGTTTTAAATCCTAGTCTAAGAAGAGATAGCAAAGAACCAGTTCATGTCTGACCATCCCAAGGATCCCAAGAGCTTTGCAAAAGGTTTAGTCTGGCAGAACTGTCATAAGATAACCCAAGTTAAAGGGGACTCTCGGAAGAAATTTCAGTGGAGGGGGCAATGGAAGTCTGATCACGTAATTCCTTGGCTTCGTTTTCTAGGGTTGAAATGAAATGTTCCAGACTGGGTGGCTGAATCAGTGGACATTTGGAGGTCAGAAGACCAAGGAGAAGGAAGGTGCTGGCACTGCTGGTATTTTCTGAGACATCCCTCCATAGCTGGAGCATAGCTCCCACTCTGTCTTTTCATGTTCCTTTGTACATGTGTCTTCAGAGCACATTAGTTACACAATATTAGGGTTTCATTCTTATAATTTTGGTTGTGAGCCCAGCCTTTAATGGCTGAGTCATCTCTCCAGCCTTAGGGTCCCATTCTTCTGATCTCCTGTATCCATAAGTATATCATTCAGTTACTATCTCCAAATAGTAATATTTAGTACTTTAGCATGAGTTTGGCAGAGATATGATTTAATTCATAGCCCTCTTCCTTGAGTCTCCTATAGGACCTTTGTGGTAGTTCCAGGCATCTCCCATGTCTCCTAACAGTCTGTTTTTGCATAATTCCCTGCAGTCATGTTGATGTGTCTAACACCAAACCTATTCCCTAATGTCCTCTGTGATGGCTTTACTGTCTTTTAGGTTACTACAGAGCTAGCTTCCTCCCTGTAGTCCCTTACTCTAGTTCAAAGAGGTTTGATATCATTTCTCATTATCATTATAAAACACAATTTGTTGTTGCTCCCCTTGCCTCCTCACAAAGCTTTATCATCTTCCCTCACACACTCAAGTCTTGAATTAGTTATATAACTAAATATAGACTCGTTTTCTTATTTCCATCAGTTTAGAATAGTAACTTAAATGAAGTCAGGGGCATTGTGTTGGAAGATGTTTTCAAATAAATCAAAGCAGTAGTAATTTTCTATCAAGAGATATTCATGAAAAAGTTGCTGGAGAGAAGGGGGGTGCTCAGAGCTCAGCAGTTAAGAGCACTGCTGACTATTTTTATAGAAGACTGGGGTTCTTAGTCATAGTTCCCAGTACATAGATGTTGTGGTGGTTTGAATACACTTGGCCCAGGAAGTGGCATTATTAGGAGGTATGGCCTTGTTGGAGTAGGTGTGGCTATGTTGGAGGAAGTGTGTCACTGTGGGCATAGGAATAGAGGAGACTGGGCTGCCTGAAATAGCCACAGCATAATTGTCTGGCCAATTGGCTTTAATTGTGATAAAGTGCTCCCTCCAGAATGAAGAATATACCAGAACAAAACAAAAACAAAAACTAAAAACAAAACCAAACCAAAAATCAAAAACTAAACCAAACCAAACCAAAAAACACCCACATAAAACAGCAAGGGTAGCCAAAGCAACTGAGAACAAAATGACATCGTTGGAGATAGCACCACATCTGTTTTCAAGTCAGAACATAGCTCCATAATAATAAAAATGGCATGGTAATGGCACAAAATAGACACATAGACTAGTAGAACAGGACAGAAGGTCCAGGTAGATGTCAGTGTAGCCATAGCTACACAAGTTTTGACAAAGATGTCAAAAATAAATGTTGGAATAAAGACAGATCTTCTACAAATGGTACTGGGAAATATGGCTTTTAACATGCAGAAAAATGAAGCTATATCTGTACCTTAGGCCCTGTACAAAACTCAATTGCAAATGGCCCAAAGACCTCAATGTAAGACCTGAAGTGAAAATTTTTGGCTTCTTTGGAGACTTAGTTGTGTCATGTGATGATGTTCTGGAGAGTGTCTTATGAGAGGATGTTTTTGCTGAAATAGACATGTGGGAGGATATTTTGCTGAGAACAGACATATGGTGTTTTCTAGAAGTTGGCTGGAAAAGGAGCATGTGATGTTTTACTAGAGTGGATGCTTGAGAGAACACGTGATGTTTGGAGAGGAGATAAATATAACCCAATAGACAGTGATGCTGATGTATGGTATTGGTTTACCTTGCCACTCTTTGCTTGTCATTGTTTGTTGTAACTTCATAGAAAGAAATGCCACCAAAGAACTTCTGATGGTGTTCTGGTGGCTTCCTGATGCTTCCACAGACTCAAGCCGATTGGCTGAGTCTCACAGTTTTCTCTGGATAGAATTGCCATTGCTAATTCATGAATGGTGTTTGCGAGTAGATCGAGCTGCCACTGCTGATGACTGTGAACTGAACTGTTGATATCCTGACAACAACGACTGGCTTTGCTCCAAATACCTTTTTCCAAACAGATCTATGTTCTCCTTTACTTGATTAACCTTTCCTTTCCTCCAATGGGCTAGAAAGTTAAAGCATTTCAGAATGCTTATTAAAAGTGGGTTTTGAAAACTATAAGCCTACAAAGACCTGAGACCCTGAAACCAATAGAAGAAAAAGTAGAGAGTATGTTTCAGCTTATAGGTGCAAGAAAGGACTTTCTGAATAGTAAATAAGACCAAAAATGGACATATTGGATCTCACAACACTAGAAAGCTTATGTACAGGAAAGACAACTGTGGAGGTTTGGATGAATATGCTTCTGCCAGGAGTCCTTTCTAAGGCAAACGCTGGTAACATGTTTGAAAACGTGAAGAGTGCTGTGGACACACACACTTTCAACATCTTGCTTTTGTTTCAACTTATAAGTTGTGTACATGTATGTCTCCATTCATAAGTCATTCAAAAACCATGAATTCCATCCATTTTATCCTTGTAATTCTTACGATCCTGAGCAATACACAGTGAAGATAGTCTTCCTTTCCTGTGTATAGGCTCCCATCCACTCTTTAATTTATACTCATGGGAATCAGTTTTGCATATACAATGGACTCTGTTTAGAAGGGGATTTTCTGATAATGAGAAGTGGTAGCAGTCAAGGCATTTAAATTTCATCACTTACAATAAATTGGTCCCTGTTTAGAAAACGTTTGAGAGCTAAATCATTTATTTAATCACTTTCATTTGTGAGAGAAGAACTACACATAAAGACCATATAGAAATGAACTAGACATAAGGACCATATAGAAATGAACTAGACATAAGGACCATATAGAAATGAGTGCTTGAGAAATAGTCAGTTGTTACTGTTCAGAGTCGACTAAACACCCACATCCAATGTTATGTTCACATTTTCCTCTTTTGACTCAATTTACATAGTGAAGCTAAAGGAAAGACCAGGCAGGTTCTCAGTACACTTAGCTTCTCAAGTAGACAAGCTACAAAAGGCAACATTTAGTAATAATTTACTGTGTAAATGCAATTATATTAGGATATTAAAACATTTATTACTTTTTATTTTATATGTGCAGAGATTTGCCTGCACATATGCATATGGATTATGTGCCTAGCTCCCATGATGGTCAGAAGAGAATTCTAGAACCCCTGGAACTGGAGTCAAACATGGTTGTGAGCATCTGTGTAAATATTAGGAACAGAATCTGGGTCAAGAACAGAATCTATTCTTAATGGCTGAGCCACCTCTCCATCCCCAGTTTTGGAAATTTTATTATTTATTCTTAATCATTTTTATAAGACACTTGTAAGGCATCACTAATTTATTTATTTACTTTATTGATTGATGATTTTTGATAATTTTATGTAGCCAAGGCTATCCTTGAAATACTATGTAGATTAGGCTAACCTCAACGTTGGCAGTGACCCTGCTCCCTCAGCCTCCCCAATGCTAGGTTTACCATCCTGTGCCACCATGACCAGCTCAGTATCACCTCTGGTGAAGCTGATTATATAGAGGCAAAGGAGGTAAGCATGCTCTTAAGCAGCTGACCTCACATGAGCCAGGGATATAAAGAGGACTTGAGGTACATCTGTGGGACCCCCAAGTCCTCCTCTTTTCACTGCCAAATATAGTGTTTGGGAGAACTTGAATGTACCACAGGAGTGGACTGCTGCAGGAAGTGTTCTGCTCCAGTTGGCCCGAGGAGCTGGTTTCCACAGCCCTACTACTTGCTATGTGTCAGACATCCCCCCCAAGGCCCAGTTATGCACCTGCTGCAAGAGGGAACAGTTCTTGCTCAAGTTAATAAGTGTAAAAGGTGCCCTTCAGCCTGGCTTTCCAGAGGATCCACATCTGGCCTTCTGGGGTAGGCCTGGGAGTCACTTCTCAGTATCTAGCCTTGACAAACTGTGTGCAGAGGGTGCTAGTGTGCCAGGGTGCTATGTTCCAGCAGACCATTTGTATCAGTGGTGCTGACTGGGTGGGCATCTAGGTCCTGACTGTTCTGTAAAGTTGTCTAGGCAAAAGCAAAGTTGGATCTGAATCATTCTATGTTTCTGCCTACATGCTTGTTCTTAAAAAAAAAAAAAAACAACTTCATGGAGTTGGAAACTTACTTGTAATTTGGCAGCCATTTTTCCCTAATTGTTATCATACTATATATATTTATGAAAACACAGCATATATAAAGTAGACCCTAAACATTTATTTCATTCTTTTACCACAATTGCTTGTTGCATTTCTCTGTGCCTCTTATGATTCATGCACACATCAGAAATTGTTTCTTGAGGCAAGTGTATAAAATGGAATTGTAGTTTCTGTTTTTCCAGGTGATAAGAATGAGACGCAATATTCAGTCACCTACCTGGATGGTCAAAACCATTGTCTTTATTCTTGTACAGGCTGGACTGAATTGTTAAGTGCCCAGAAGGCTTTCTCTCTTGGCTGGAAACAGTAGCTTTGCTTACATGACTTCTCCCTTAGCCCAGAATCTGAATTGGAGTTGCAGTAAGTCTTCAGTGTAGACTTTTTGTATGTGCCCCAAGACTCCTTAATGCTTGTTATAAATCCACAGCCATGTGTGTGTGTGTGTGTGTGTTGATGTGTCTTCTCTTAGACTCTGTGGCTAACATTTCACAAACAGAAGTTTTTACTTGTACATTTAACCCCTCCCCCTTTCAGGTTTGTCTTGCCAAAAATGTCTTTCAGCTCTCACCAGATAAGCTTCGAATTTACTCGTGCAGAGTCATCACCAGCATCAACGTGCAGCTACATATCTGAACCAACTCACGAATTGTTCACATATCCAAATTTCCTTGTTCTTTCAATGTCTCCACTCTCCCTGGGAAGAAGGGTTTAAAAACAGCACCTGAACCTTCTTTGGAGTCTCTTTGACTTCTCAAGAAACAGAACTCACTTCAGAAAGAATTAGTGGCTTAGATGTTGTATAAGTACAACAACAACAACAACAACAGCAACAACAACAACAACAACAACAACAGCAACAAAATCAACAATGGAAAAGGGTTTCTACATCATTGGGTGTCAATCTCATCCTTCAGATAAAAGGCTCTGCCTTTGAAAACAGTCGCCATGTGAACGTCTGCCTAGGAACACTCCCCTCTTGCCCTGTTGCATCATGGGTTGAGAGGTACACAGGGTCCCCTGGGATCTTTTAAGGACTGTGTTAAATTAGATCTGTCAGTTCTATCTTGGGAGGAAAACAGTGTTCTAGACCCTGCTAGGACTGACTTGCCTGGAGAAGCACAGAATGCTAGAAAAGCCTTGCTTGAGGGAGCTTCCCCTTTTCTCTTTTTCTGCCTGGTGCTTCTTGTTGATTGCCATCTGAAGTCAGGGTTTCTCTGGCCATGTCTGGCATACTCTTCTACAATTATGTAGATGGTAAGTGGACAGAGAGCGACATTACCCACCTAGTGAAGGGAGAAGAGAAATTAGAACCTCTAAAAGTTGTACAGGAAGCAATATTAATTACATAAAACCCCTATTTTTTTAAAAATCATTTTTTTGAGAAAGATTAGGTCAATTGGAAATGAGAGCAGAAGCTTGGCATCCATCATGGGGAACGAAATAAAGATTCAGTGGTTGGTGTGGGCTAAAATTAGTAGCAGGACAGATTTAGACAGAACTAGCATGTTTTCTCCCTAAAGGGAAATGTGATCATTAGTCAACAGCTAAGTATGTTGGGATGTGTACTAACTAAATATAATCTATACTTTGGAACCTCCAAGAATTTTCTAGGAACAAGTGTAGCTGGTTCATTTTTCTCAATGAGCTGAATGAGGGACTAAAGAGGGAGAGAAGGAGAAGGTAGATGATCATTTTTTTAAAAAAATTTTTTGTTATGTCAAAATAATCCTGGGATCCTGTGCTAAAATTGAAGGACCACTTAAAAGTAATTTAATTTTATTTAATTTGATTTTATGTGTGTGGTGTTTTTAGAGGCATGTATGTCTGGACATGCGTGTGCCTGGTACCAGTGAAGGCTAAAAGAAGGCATTGGATCTCATGGAACTGGGCTTAGCGACTGCCTTATGGGTGCTTGGAATCAAACCCAGATCTGCAGGAAGAGAAGCAAGTGCTTTTAACCACTTAGTCATCTCTTTAGGTCCTGAAGGACCACTTAGATAAAAACAGTATGAGAAACATATGATGTAGTACCTATGATAAAATAGGAGCAAATTAACTTTAAGTCTATGGAGTTATTCATGACAGTTAACAAATATTTAAAGCCTGCACCAGGTAATGCGCACAGCGCCGGGGATACATGGAAAAGAATAGAACCATATCTTAGTCTTTGCCACACTTGCTATGCTAGAAATAAAATGAGACCCGTTCTATCTACTTCAAAAGAGCAAAGTAGGAGTAACAGTGCAGTTATGAAGGACAGAGGTACTCCTAACACAGGGCCAGCATTCTTACATAGAGACATGTCCCACACAAGAAAAGGCTACCTATGAAACTGCAAATCTTCATATGTTGTCAGCTCCCGAGAGTCTGGGGGACTTAGAGGCCATGTACATGACCCTCATTTGGGAAAGGATTGTTAGTTCTCTTCCTATCTCCTGAACTTGTGCTTCTGAGTCTCAACATTTAATATAAAAAGAAAGTTGAAATAGGCAAATAAGTTAAGGGCTAATGGTTTAAACTAATTAAAACACAGCAGATAATTGCTAACATTTATGGAGAGTATCCTGGGACATCAGGAGTGTTGTGCCGTTCTGAGCTTAGAAAATACTTATCTTCCTTTCCTGACTGAGAAAGATGAGCGTGTGCTTGTCATTCTGCTGTTGTCATGATCAAATATTTTAGAGAAACAACGTAAAGGTAGACAAATTTATTTTGATTCATGGTTTCAGAGGTGGCAGCCCATCATGGTGGGGCAGGAAGAGCAGAACAGCTCACTTCCTGGCAATCAGGAAACAGAGAGAGAGAGAGAGAAAGGAGGGGGAGGGAAGGATGGAGAGAAGAAAAAAAGAAAGAGCCACAGAGAGCCACAGAGAGCCACAGAGACACAGACACAGAGAGACAGAGACACACAGAGAAAGACACAAAGAGACAGGAACACACACACATACACACAGAGACAGACAGAAAGAGACACAGAGTGACACAGAGCGACAGAGATAGACCGTAAGACTGAGATAGATAGATAGATAGATAGATAGATAGATAGCCAGACAGACAGATGCCCACGTAGGCTGGCTTTCTGCTCCTCATTCTTTTATTCCAGCTAATCACAGTCTCCCCTCAGTGAGTCATCCTTGGAAATGTCCCCTTAAACAACTTAGGTATGCCTTACTCCTATCCTAGGTATTTCTCAACTCATCAAGTTCAAAACCAGGACCAACCAGCACAGAGCTAAATCAACTTCTCCAAGGCATACAACAGGCGAGAAAGCAAAGGAGCAGGCTCATGCTGTGTCTTCCTGAAGGTGCTGCTGCCTGTCTTCACTTCAGTTGCACTAGTGACTCTGGGACTGTACTTACATTTACTACCAAGTACATTAGCTCATGTGACAGGGTGTCAAAAATTATCAACCCGAGGGACAGGAAAATAGGAGGGTTTAGTGTGTGGTTTATACCTAGCTTTTGCTCCGTCTCTGCCTCCAACCTTAATTAGGTGTCTCACAAAAATGCAAAAAAGAGGAAGGGGACTCCCCAGATATAAAATTTTACCCATAAACAGAACTCAGCTAGTGGAACAATAGAAACAGAAAACTCCAGTAATTGAAGATATTAAAACAATTCGTTCTGATTGTGGGAAGCATCTAGATCTGCCCCGCTGGGAGTCACTTTGCTAGGTATTTCAGACTTTGGTGGAGGCACTGAAGGGATGGTTCTTTCCTCTTAGAGGAAGTTGGGAAAGGCAGGCAGAACACAGGAACCACCTTGAATGTGGACTGCAGCTTGCCCACTGGCTTTTCTCAGGTATTTCCCTCCCCCACCCCTTCCACAGGCTTTTGCAATATTAAACAGTAAAGTCTCGAAGTGATCATTTGCTTCCTACAACACTGCATTTTTCCTGCCTGCGGTCCTTGCTTACCATCACCCAACATCGCATGCCAGCAGAGAGACGGGCAGCAAAATGGGAAGCAGATAGATCAAAGCAGCCCGGTTTCCAGGCAGAAGAATTCTGTGTTTCTCAGCAACGGAGGACTCTCACTGCTCTTGGAGAATGTGTTTGATGCCAGATAACTGCAGGAGAGTACAAACCGTCCTGCATAATAACCACATGCTCATTTTTACTACAAGGAGACGGTCCTTTTGCAGAAAAACCTTTGCAGAAGCTGTTGGAAGACGGGCGAGTTGGGTGGTATTAAGTCGTCTTATGTTAAGCCTTTAATGATCACCTCTCCTCTATTAACATTACAGAAAACGCCAATACCTTGCATGAGGAGGCCCGTAGAGAAGCTTCTTTTTATTAGCTGGTTACATTCTTGAAGCGCAGGGGTGGAGGGGGACTCAAATATGGACACACACACATGTACACATATACACACATACATATACACAGAGAGATGGAGAGAGCCAGAGGCAGAGAGAGAGAGAGAGAGAGACAGACAGACAGACAGACAGACAGGCACACACAGACAAAGAGAGAAAAAGACAGAAAGACAGACAGACAGACAGGCAGGCACACACAGAGACAGAAAAAGACAGAGACAGAGAGACAGACAGGCACACACACACACACAAAGAGAGAAAAAGACAGAGACAGAGAGACAGAGAGACAGACACATGTGGTGGGGGAGGGGGGAATTTCTGCCGACTCAGCTTTTTTTTTTCTTGCGTGGTTCTCACACCCACTTTGGAAAGAGGGCCTGTTTACCTAAGTATCTTCTTTGCCTGCACTAACTGGCTGCACAATCTCACGTTTCTAACCTGTTTGGACTTCTCAGTAGAGCCCCAGCAATGTGACGTTTCTTAGTTGTTCTCAGCAGTGGTTCCTGCTTTCAGCATCAGGTCAGTACAGTGTGGTTTGTCGGTGATTTAGCGATGTGATCATATGGCTTACGTGTGTGACTTTCCTGCCACGCATGCATAGTTCTTCCAATTTTATGAAACAGATATTGCCCCCGTTTTCCTCAGACAAACTTTGTATAACGTGGCTGTTGTTATAAAATGTGCAGAAAAAAGACTGACTTCACAGCAGAGTTGGAGAGCATGTGCATCAGGGCCTCGCCCCTTCTCCCCGGACATTCCACGGTAAAGCCACACAGGTCATGAGATTCACTGCTGTCATCAGCACTCAGAACAGAGAAGTCATTTGCGGGCAGGATTAAGGAAGGAGTTTAGGCCCTGATGTGAGGAGACAGACAGATAACAGCCATGGCTGCCAGGAACAGGGTGGATGATCAGGGTCCCCTGGAGGATCAGGGCCAGCACAGGGCTCCTGTCTTTATCATTACTCCTTGAAGATCACTTTTTGTCCTCTCTATTACAATCTGATGGGGGATTTGTGCATGTTGTCCATTTTAGTGAAATATGCCGGCTGCTGTGTGGGGAATGGACTGAACCAGACAGAGTAAGAGACACAAAGAATGTTAGCGATGGCCGCTACAACTCTGAGGAGAAACAAAGGTGAGGCCATGAGAAGGGACACTGTGACACAGTTTTGACAGGGTTGACAGTGCTGCTGCCATGCTGGGTGTAGGTGAGAAGGGTAGAGGGATCAGTCATGCTTAAACTTTAGCACCAGCAACTGGGCATGTGGTGTCGCTGTTTATAGAACTTGGAAATGGACGTGATGAATAGACTGTGGAGAAGAGGCAGGAGTTGAACCGAGGGCACCATAAGTGTGAGAGACCAGGTTTTCAGTGGAGGCACTTACTTTGTTAGCAGGCAGCTACAGAGGCTTGGCATTGGTGGTGAAGGTAAGGCTATGTGTATACTCAAGGATGCTAACATGGGCATGGCAGTAAAGCCATGGGAGTGTAAGTGCATCTAAGGTTCTGCTTATTAATAATGAAAAGAGGGGCTTCAGGCCTGGGGCAAATCTCAGGGGCATCCTTAATGGAGGACAGCAAGGAGGAGGAGCCACGAGAGGAGACTGGGAAGAAAAAGGGAGTGAACTAGAGAAAAAGCTATGGACATCTAGGACATCTAACTGACCAGAACAAACAAAAACAAGCAAACAGAAATCCTGTCACAAATGGACACAATAATCCTGATGAATGCCTAGGAGATTATTTGGCCGGAGAATACAGAAAAGACCTTTGGACTGGTGATAGCCATGCATACACAGATAAAGCAATACGGAGGTGCTAAAGACATTGAGTTGCATATACTCAGATAACTTGCAACTCCCCTTACACATATTTAGCCCAGAGAACCTAAAAGCACTGCTTTGAAATCTTTATTAGGACTTTTGTTGGAGCAGAGTGTGTGACAACAAGGAATTAGAAGCTACTAAGACACCCATCAAGAGTAAGATGGATCAAATATGTTCTGTACACAAATTGAAACATAGCAAAGTAGCCAAAGATAATGTATGTGTACATACACACTCATATACATATATACGTATATATGCACATATGTACATATATCAATACTGAATTGATTTCAAATGTGATATTTATTTTATTTAAGTTTGTTTTGCATTAGTGGAAATTGACTCATTGACTCTAGGGTCCTTTTCTTATGCTATGCAGGCACTTTCCCACTGAGCTATAGCTCTGTCCTCTTTAGATTTTCCTTTTCAAACTTTGAGACAAGATCTCAGTTATTTAACTAGATTTACCCCAGGCTCATTCTATAGCTCTGGTAAGAGTTAATATGATCTTCCTGCCTCAGCCACACAGGTACCCAGGTATCTGGGACTATAGGACTGGCAGAAAGAAAGAGGGAAAGAGTGAGGGAGGGAGGGAGGGAGGGAGGGAGGGAGGGAGGGAGAGAGATATTTATTCTATGATGTTTCCTTATTTCTACTGTATAAATTGTAAAATGAGAACTTTACCACTTGGATGATGCCCAGTTATTATCGCTACTTTTCCTTCAGGCCCCAGTGATGGTAACTGAGAAATGGTCCCATAGTGGAGCCCAGGGAGAGCACAGCCTCTAATAGTTTTTAGGAAGATTTTGTATGTTTAAAAGGCAAGACCTGGTAAGGATTCCGATGCATGCCATCAGATGTCAAGAGACAAGAAGTGCACATATGTCTGTGTCTCCATGATCTCTTTTTACAAAGTCACCAGGATTCACTCCTGGGTGTGATGCTGTAGGTGTTGATGCTGTAGAGTCCTGTTCACTTCCAATGTCACTGACACGCATCATGGACCAAGCTTCTACTCTCACAATGGATTAACTTTTGGCTCATGCCCCTAGAGGACGCTCAAAGCACATCCAAACCACAGCCCCAGCTTTGCATTTCTTCTCAGACCTGCCGGCACTGGTCTCTGGACTCTCTATTCAATGCACGATGTCTGCTCCCTTGATGCCTAGGTCTCTGATGTGTTGGCTGTGGCAGTCCTAATACTTGTCCCATAGTGAATGGTTACACATGCTGTGCAAGAATCCCATGACGGAGGGTTCAAGGACTTCGTGTTTTAAAGACGGTTTCTGTAAATTTTCCACTTCTGTCTTTAGCTTCTTTCCTGATGGGGTTCAGGGTGAGGACTAAAATTCCTGGTGAGAGCAGCAGAAATGCAGGTCAACAGGGAAGGAGAAGGGGCTTCCCCAGCTGTGAACAGGAGGCTATTTTGACACTAAAAGTTCTTATGGAAAGTTTTGCCCTCAGATCATCAACAACTCAACCATGTGGCTGGGTGAAGTGCCAGAATTCAAGCTCTTGGGAGTGGAAGTCTTTGAAGCTGGGAGACAAATTTATAGACTTCGGATCATATGCTATTTGTTACAAATGACTTAGCAAAACAAAGTTTAGCATTCCCAACTGAGCACTTCAAATAAAAATAGAGCCTTGTAGAGAGGATCACATCTTTCATTGCAAGACAGAATACGCGCAGGCAATGAGCCCTTTCTGAAGAACAGCATGATAGAATCAGTCCAAGGTGACTGGAGAATAGCATGAGGAATTAGAAAAACCCGGTCACCATCACAGCCTTCCTCTAGCAACGCCACGACGATCCAAGATGCCCCACTACAGATTGTTCTCTGGTTCCAGTGTGCTTAAAGAGTTAAACAGGGGGAAGACGTTTATTGCAGCTATTTTATCTCTGTACAGTCAAAAAGTTAAAGAGGGCCTTGCTTTTCTCTTCCATCTTCTCTTGTCTGTCACCGGCCATGAACAAGCACTTGCAAGAGTCTGCACTGACTGATGTGAGCAGAATGTGCCACGCATCTGGAGTGGGCAGCAATCAAAGCTGTCACTCATCTGGTGTGCATGGCGGTGAGGCCGCAGCGAGGGGGTCGTACATTCTATTCATTCTGTTTCAGTCTCGGTGTCATTTGCACACATTGATCCCATGTTGGGAACTGATGTTTCTCTGGATGCAGTGATGTCATCTCATGTGAGCCCTAGGTGATTTCACTCTCCTTGTGACTTTTCTTGACTATCTTCCCCCCCCCTCATAAATGGACTTGGCTGGTTTTTCTTCTCTAAATCCTTCTTGTTATTTATATTATTTCTAAGCCATTTTTGTAGGATCCATCATACACTGTAAATGAGCGTTTGACAGTTTCTATCTTTTATTGAAGTACTCAACCACAAAGTAGAAAGACCAAAGTCCTCTTCATTCTATAGCATTAGCTCAGGACTTGGGCCAGCAAATGGATAAATGGATGAGGCCAGGCAACTATAATGGATACAGACCAACTGTCATTTCTGCTTTGTAACTAAATTCTTCCATGGAATATCTAATCTAGGTCTGGTGCCACCACTCTTCTCATAGATGGTGTCATGACAGGCAAAGTCTTCTTTTGGTCTCTGAGATTAAACTTCCAAGAGTATCCAAGGGTTACCCACCTGCTGGTGGGATGGGTTGGGTCACTGCTGATACTACAATGTGTCTATTTTCTATCTTGACATGAAGGACTCACTATCCAGCCTGTTCTAAGGGAAGCTGTGATTGACAGGCTGCTGGTACCTGTTTATCATTACTTTTGGTCTGCCTTTGATAACATAGGTATTCTATTGAGACCATAGCTCACCTTTCTTCTTTAACTTCCCCTGCATTTCTGAAGTGTCTCCTTCTCAAAAGAATGACCAGATATTTTGGGTAGCTTTGGAAGGCTTGATACTAGAAGGTAGTGTTATCCATCCTAGGTACTTCCAAAAGACGCAGGGCCAAGATGCTAGAGGCAACTTTCCTACTTACCCTGAACGCAGGGACTTGTGTGACAAAGCCAGAGCTCATTTGACTCTCTAGGAGCTAGTAAACCACACTAGGTAATTAGTCAACAGGCCCTTAAGCTCAGCTACTAAAATCTTTCTAAGATCATCTCCTTATGTTGTCATATCATCCTGTCACAATGCTATGTGAGGCACCAGTACATGGCTTATGTGGCTTTTGATTCTTAATTGAAAGAATCGATAGGTTACTCCCTGGAGGAAAGTTTTCCCACTGTCTTGTCTGGGATCCTGCTTTGTAGGATCCTGAAGGCCCTATGGCTAGATGGGGTTAGAATTGTACAAACAGGGCAGTGGGAACTCTGCCTTCTATGCTGCCCCTGCCATCATAGAGCTGAATGGTTTGGACTACTAATTTCACCTCAGTGGGCTTCATTCTGGTCTTTGCAGAAGATGAACATGTCTTCCATCTTTATAACCTCAAGCACAGGAGGATCAAGACCCATGATTTTGTTTGCTTAGTTGGTTTTTCTTTCTTAGGCCAGAAGGTTCAACAAACTCCAGGTAGTCAGGCAACAGTTTGGATCTTCCATAGGCCAAACCCTCCTGGGATCCCTGAATCACATACTAGAATCCAGTGGTTCTCCTGAAAAACCGTAAGCAAAAGCATACTGAAATTTGCCTTTTCTCCATTGATTAAATAAATACAGACTTCCCACAGCATCATAGGTGTGTTTTGGCTAATTTTTGATTGCTGTAACACTGTAAATTGGGCACTTTATGAAGAAGAGGTGTTTGTACGGCTAATGACTCCAAGGCTAGAAATCTCAGGAGTTGGGCACTGGCTTTGCTGGTAAGAGCCCCCGTGTTGCATGATAGTATGACAGAGGGAGTCACACGAGAAGACAGAGCACATGTGCTGCCTTGGAAATTCTCTTTCCTTATAAGGTCTCCAATGTTGCTATGGTACTGTATTCTCATGACCTCATCTAATTCCAGTTACTCATATGGGTTTGAGTAGAGTTGATCACACACACACACACACACACACACACACACACACACACACACACACACACACTGGAATAAAAATAGCCCCTTCAACAAATTATTCAGGGAAAACTTGTTATCCACATGTAACAGAATGAAATTAAAACTGTTCATCCTTCACAAAAGTCAATTCAAAATTTATAGAAAATTGTATTATAACATCTGCAACTCTGAACCTTCTAGATATAGAAGGAAATACAGGTAAAACACTTTAAGGTCTATGTATAGGTAAGGACTTTGTGAAAAGGACTACAAACAAACAAACAAACAAACAAACCCACAGGTCATAAGCCTGAGAACTGACAAATGAAACTGTACAAAACCAAAATGCTCCCGCACATCAAAGGGAAGCAGCAGGTGAGGAGAGCCTGCAGAATGAGAGAAAATCTTTGCCAGTTCACATCTCCTAGGGAATTAGTATCCAGAATTTACAAAGAACTCTGAATATTAAATGCCTCCAGGCAAGATCATCCAATCAATAAGTGGTCTAATAAAATGGAAGAAATAAAAACAGCCAGTAGAGATTTGAAAGAAAATATGCATCATCCTTAGACATCAGTTATGTACAATTGAGCTACTTTGGGATTCAACCTCATTCCATTCAGAATAAACAACTTTAAGAATGCACTGGTAACAGGTGCTGGTAAAGATGTGGAGAAAGGGGATTCCTTAAACACTACTGGGAAGAGTGTGAGCTAAGTAGCCACTGTGGAAGCCAGCTTGGAGGCTGCTCACAAAAACTAAAAATAGAGCTATCATATAACCTAGCCATAACACTCCTTAGTATATGACCGAAGGATTCTAACACACACACATCAATATACATGTAATGGAAAGAGAAAGGGAATATAAGAAAGAGGAAGAGGTCTAAGTGTGGGCAATGGAATTCAAGCATCCTTCAAACCGTAAAGACAAGTATTTAGAGAAAGGAAGGGCAGCAGAGGGAGTAAGAATAAAGTATATACATACATACATACATACATACATACATACATACATACATACAAAAATAACACAATGAAATCTCTTTCTTTGTATGCTGATCAAGAATTAATTTAAAAATGTTCCTGAAATGAACCTCTAGGGGACATGTTCAAGCCACAGAAGTATCATTTTTCAAAGAGAATTTAACTATTTCCTGTAGCGAGTAATGAACAAAGAAATGCAGCTGCATCAAATACAGCAGGATTGATACCCGGTGCCTGGCTCTAGAGGTTCAGAAGAAACACCCATTTTGAGCATCCTCCCAAGTTCAGGACTGATTAGTTGGCTTCTTTTCCCTTTTGTTGTAGTCTGGTCCAGTCCATTGTGTCCCAGCCCCTTACCCCTCCCCCACTTCCTCCCACCAGCCCAATTCAATCTCAATCCACTACTGATTCTTCTTCCTCTTCTTCTTCCTCTTCCCCTTTCCCTTCCCCTTCCCCTTCCCCCCTCCTCCTTCTTCTCTAGTTGATTATTTACTTACTTTTCAAATGTTGTGCCCCTTCCCGTCACCTCTCCATCCCCTCTCCCCTTTGTCTCTAAGATGGTACTCCCTCACCCCCTCCTCATTTCTACCTCACCCCTCTAGCATCCCCTTTCGATAAGCCAACAAGCCTCCACAGGATCAAAGCACCTCCTCTCCTACTGATTTCAGGTAAGTCAGTCCTCTGTTACATATGCAGCTGGAGCCATGGGTCCCTCCATGTACTCTTTGGTTGGTGGTTTAATTTCTGGGAGCTTTGGGGGTCTGGTTGGTTGATATTGTTGCTCTTCCTATGGGGTTGCAATTTCCTTCAGTCCTTTCCTATCTCTTACATTGGGGTCCCTGGGCTCAGTTCAATGGTTGACTGTGAGTGTCTGCATCTGCCTTAGTCAGGTGCCAGCAGAGCCTCTCAGAGGACAGCCCTACTGGGTTCCTGTCTGCAAGCAGTTCTTGGCCTCATCAATAGTGTTTGTGTTTGTTGTTTGTGGATGGGATGGATGGATCCCAAGGTGAGGCTTTCTCTAGATGGTCACTACCGATTCTTACATGTTTCTTTTCTCTTTATTTTTGATATCAGTGTGGTTTGTTTTATCTTTTTTTGTGTGTGCAGGTTTACACCATCCTTCAAACAGATAACTACAGTGTCTTTTTGTTTCCCAACTTTTGGTTTCTTTTCCAGGTCATGTTACAGGCTTGGTTGGAACATGTCCCATGAAGCCAAGCTCTGGTTAAGACTTACCCAGGTCTCAGATGGACCTGACAGTCTGCTGGTAATTCTTGGCTATGGGCTGTTTTCAATTCTCTGGGTTTAGATCTTGGTGGCTTAAATCCTGCTTTATCTGTCTGTGTCCTCACAAGTGTTATATACTTTCTGTGAACATCACTTTGTTTTTCTGCAAGGTAGAATTACTTACTGATCCAGTATTGTAGGGTGGGAGGGTTTATTTTGACTGCCATCTCGACTAGATTGAGACATACCTGTCAGATGACTATGTCTCATCTCTGGCTGTGTCTGTGACTATTCTAGAGACCATTAGATCCTGAGGGTTAGGACTCAGTGCTTCGGGAGACAGTGAAAAGTGGGTCACAGAAGGTGTGTCCTTGTGGGCTGTATCTTATTCTGAACACTTACTGCTCTGATCTACTTACTGTCCAACATGCTGTGAGTTTCTCTGCTTTGCTTCCTGGTTATTAGGGTCACCTAGCATTACTCCATCACTTCTTCCTTACTGGGATGGCTTGGGACCTCTGAGGTAAGTGATATACATCTTTCCTTCTCTCTGGTTGCCAGGTATTACAGTCACAGTGAAAAAAATGTCTAACAAATATGTTAAGGCATAAGTGGAAAAATACATTTTTTTTGGCACATAAGAATTACAAAAAAACAAAACAAAATCCACTAGTGGCCCCTCACCCCCCAGTACTTCTCATGGGTTTCCAGACTTCGTCCTCTATATTTCTGCTCACACGTGTGTACCACCATCCGCCTTTTGTCACAGTGCTCAACTAGATTGTTCATTTTTCCTTACATTGTACCTGGATATTTTTGCCTTGTACTTGAAGTATTTACATCTGACTCTTTACTTACCCAAGGCTAGAACAGTCATTTAGAAAAAATAATGTATTATGGGAAACTTTATCTATGTATATATAATGAAAAAATAGTGAAATAATTCCCATGTTGTCACTATCCAACCTCAACAGTGATCAGTACATGCCCTGTCTTCCTTCATCTTTGCCCTGGAAAGGATCGTTGGGAAGCAGAGAAGAACCTTTGCTCCAAATTATTTATAAATATTTCAATACACACCTCTAAGTGATAAAGATCTTTTTTTGAAAACAAATACATTTTTAATATCAAAGATCTAATCAGTGTTTAGGGTTCCTCAATTGTTTAGCAAATGTCTTGTTGCTGGATTCAGTCTACTTGTGTTTGTTGATATGCTTCTTACACGTGTCTTTTATTAGGTACTTAGCCCTCTTCCTCCCGTCCTGACAATTTATCTCCTAAAGACACTTAATTTTTTTGTCCTTGGACTTTTCCATGTCCTTAGTCTTGTTTATCGAATTCCTGTTGGTGTGGTTTAACATATTCTTCTGTACTCTGTATGCCCCTTGAACGAGTAGCTCTACAGACTCCAGCAGGAGCAGCTTAGAGCTCCTAGTGAGAAGCCTTTTTAGGTGACATTATGAAACCCGCCTAAGCCCATGGCACAGTTCTGGGTGTACAGAGGTATGAGCCACACCTCCCACACCGGGTGCAGGCTTCTCTTTTTGGCCTGTTGCACTGTTGGGTGTTTTAGTAAATTGACTTTTGCCTGTATCAGAGTCTTGTAGTGTGATCTCTCCTTTCGTCTCCGTCATGATTAATTTAGTGGTTACGGCATTGTTTCTGATATAGCATCTGAGTGAGTGAGTGAGTGAGTGAGTGAGTGAGTGAGTGAGTGGTTTGAGCAAGGAAACCTCCCCTCCCCAATCGGATGTGGTACAACATCATCAGATTTGCTAAACAGAAGGAAAATGCAGAAGAGAAGCAAAGTTTCTTTTGGAGTAATGACACTCCTCTCCTGCCAGGAGGCCTTAGAATGGCAGGGTCTATGGATTTGGGACCCTAGGGCTTGCATTGGTGACTCTCCAATTTTCTTGCTTACTGGCTTGGGATTGGGAAATCTGTTGTAGGATTCCCCAGTTCTTCATCTTGCTGATGGCTTGCCTTGGTACTTTTCAGCTTCTAGAACCATGCAGTCTAATGTCTTCAGTAAATCTTGTATTACCTATCTGGAAACACCCATCTCTTTGGTTTTGTCTCTCTGGAAAACTCTAACACATATCTTTCCATGCGGAAATTGACTTCATAACCGTCTTTTTTTTTTTTTTACCACCCCAAACTTGCAGATCCAGATTCTAATAACAACCTCCAATAGTGCTATACTGGTCATTTGGGTACTTCATTCAGAGCTTAACCTGGGCTGGGCACTCACTAAGCCTTTGACACCTGGTACTCACCTAACTTCCTGGATAACCTAATTGTGACGGCACCTCCCTCTTCCCATTGTAGGCCAAGAACTCCAAGGCAGACCATGTGGCTCTTAGCCAAAGCAAAGACTAAGTCTTTCGGGCAATGATTATCCTCCATGTTGGAAGCTGGCCCATGGAAGTGACCTCACCCTGTTTCTCCCCCAGGATTCTCCCTGGACTTTCCTTGTGTGCCAGGTGCTAGGCTACCTAGTGGTTTGCTGTTAATGGTGAAGATGTTGAGAACAGTGGTTTTGAGTTCAAAACTCCTTCAGAATTGCAGGGGTTGGGGTGAGGGAGGGTGGGGGCAGGGGAAGAAAAGGTATTTACATACAACAATTAAAGGAGAAAGCTGTGTGCTCTGAGGTTTAATCCTGACTTTGAGACCTGAAGGCTGAGACTTTGAGAGTTGCCATCTCTGTCCCCTACAGGTCTCATAATAAAACAAGTATAAATGAATGCACTCAGCACATAGTAGGTACTCAGTATAGTAATTCACTTGCAGTACTGTCTTCAGTATTCAGCGTTGAGACCCAGCAGAAACACCAAAAGCTTAACAATAATTTCTATCTTACACTGTGAAAAGGCCATTTCTTCTTTTCCTGAACTATTTATTTTTTGTTTTTCCTTTTCCTCAATCTGGAGTTAGAAGGACACTACTGCGTCCCCACCCCTCCCTACCACTCACATTTTAATTAAGGTATCTTTCCAGAAGGAATGCTTTAATCCGAAGTGATCACTTTGATACCGAAAGAGACACATTTGGAGGCTTCTTGGCGACGGGGAATTAAAGACAAAGAAGCTGAATAAATAGCAAGCAAAATGTTAATGTTTTGGCTTTGTGGTGTCTGCATGTGAGAGCCCTCTGTGTGGATGCTTTGGCGGGCTCCTGTTGCAAGCCTCTAGAGGCTCCTTTTGTGTGCGGGAGCCCTGGCTGCCGGTTGCCACGCGGCCCCTAGAGGTCAGTCTGATCCAGGGATTGTCTGAACCTCGCTGGCCATGCCAGCAGCTGCTGGGGCCATGGATGCTGCTGCAGCCAGGAACTAAGCTGCTCCAGCATCTATGACATCCGTGCTGCCAGAAGGCCTCTTCTTTCTGAAGATGGCTTTGCCAAAGTCAGAAAAGACGGAATTTTCCCTCAGATGGAGATTAGCCTTGGTAGTAAAAAGAAAATACTTTATACAATTGTATATACGGCATTGTTTTCTACTAAATTATGCTTTCCATTTTGCTGTGTTCCGTTTACTGAAGGCAAGAGCAGGTAACAGCGTGGGGGTTAGGAAGAGAGGTTGGGGTGTCTTTTACCCAGCGCTTCATCTTAAAAAGGACTCGAGTGAGGATCAGATAAGGGGCAAGCAAAACACACTTTATGCTGGAATTCTTGTCAGGGTCCTTTCCATTGCAAGCATCTAATTGTACTCTTAAAAACAACACCACAATGACTAACGTCTTTAAGGGCTTTGGATGGATGTAAGAATTAGTTGGTGTTTCTCGTGCAATCTAACATGACATTAAAGAAAAATTATTCAGGAGCGCTTGTTAAATCGTGGTATGGGTGATTTTACTCAGGACTCCCACAGCAAGTGTAGGGACATGGCAACTCTGCCCTGCACTCTGGCAGAGAACTCGCTCTCCATCAGGAGCACAGCTCTAGCAAGTGGGAAACATAGCAGGCAGGAGGTGGAGTGCACAGGTAGAAAACCACTAAGAGGTGACATCAGGATGGAGGGGATTCAGGCAAAACCTACTTCAAGGACTGCTCAGAGATAGAACAGTGGACCAGATATTACCTGGGAGGAGGTGAAGTCTGAGGGTGTGGTCAGCTTTCATGGGGAAGCAGATATCTGGATGCCATGTTAGTCTCTTGCTAGGCTGACTTGGCAGAATTCCAGCTAACGGCAGACTTCATGCAACGATGCACGAATACGCCTAGAAGGTTGGAACCTTGACTGAATCTTTACAGTCCTTGGCAGTGGTTGAGCTGATAGAACTCAGAGGCAGATAATCTGTACTTGAACAGAAGGTGGAGGAGACCAAACTTACCCACAACTGGGCAGATGATGTTACTGCCTGGTGGTGCTCTGTTTACTCACCTGTGAACGGAGAAGAATACAGGGAACAGCTCTGGGAGCGTTTGCTGATACTGGTCATTGTGATTAGAAACACTGAAAGGAAAAATTCGAACTTGGAAGGAAATGCACAAATTCTCCTTTTCATTCTTGGAAGGCCAACCTTCAATTTCTAGCTTTGTTAAACATAAATATGTGTTTAATTGTAGCTGTACATTTCCTGATATATTAAACTCTGTATTTTGGAAGGAGCTAATGTGGGAGGAAGGAGAAGGAGAAGGAAGAGGAGGAGCTAGGAAAAGAAAGACAAGAGAGAGAGGAACATGGCAGCAGACGTGCGTGTGTCTCTGGCAGTCAAAGGTAGTTGATATATCTAGGTTGGGTATTGGGTTACACCTCTAATTGTGTGGGCATCTTGTTATTTGAGCATTACCAAATATATAAAACTATTGGATAATCTTTAAACATTAGAGACTCTTCTCTACTGGGTACCTGTGGATGGCGGGATGGTTTGGGCTCAGCCAAACCTTGTGGAGACAGCGTGGAAGATTGGCAGAGCCATCTCCCATGCTGGTGTCTCCTGGGTGGCAGGGCCGGTGTCTCAGGCCACCTGAGCTGGCAGCCTGAGCCGAGCAGCAGCATATTCTCAGGCCCAGTCTAGTCAAGAAGATGGCGGCTGATTAAGAACAAGCAAGCTTGGGTGCCACTGGTTTTACATATCTCCCACAACATTTAATAATAAACATGTTTTATTGGCTGTATTCTGTACATGAGAGATTACATGCAGCTTGCATAGACTTCGGGTGTGTGATGTTTTTCACTTATTTCTAAGATTTTTAATACTAAAGTGTCTTAACAATAATATATATACTATATATTATGTAATTATTATATATAATTAATATATAATATATAATTATATCATATACACAATATTATATATACTATACATATTATATAATATATTATAATTATATATAATATATATTGCATATATTAATATATACAATTATTATGTATTAATGTTAAGTCCCATTGTTCTATCCCAAACTCTAAACAGTGTACTACTAAAGCTGAAGATGTGTCACATGACGTGTCACATGGAGACAGAATCAGGATGCAGAGGTTAAGGGCTGGAGAAGAAAGTCCTGCTCCAAGATATACTTCCAAGGAGGAAGTACCTAAGTATAGCAGTTTCCCCAAGCTTAGTTCCTAGAGGCTAAGGACTCTCAATAGGACATGGGTTACTTTATTTCTTTGTTCAGGGTTCAGCCTCAGGCGATGCAGTCTTAACTTCTCAGAGGACAGAAGTTCGTTCCACCTCACGCTTACTTTCCCATGTGTATTAATGACAATGCTTCCGTCTGCTGCATCTTGTTGAACTCACAGCAATGCCCTTACACCCTTTCTCCACTAACTACTCTCTGTACGCAGACTCCATATCAGATAAGCAGTAAAAATAGCCATCCACTACCAAGCACTGCTGTTTGGCTTTTCTCTCTTCTCTCCTCTGACCTCACTGTGTTCGAAGCATGTGAAGATCTTGCCACATACATGTCCTTTTCCTTGGTCCTGACTCTTCCCTCTGGAAAAGAGCTGGCACTAAACCTTCCTCTCAACTTGCAGATCTTTTCTATCTGACGATTGACCGAGACCCCTCTATTTTTCCTCTTTCTCTGTTCTTCAGCCATTCATTCCTCTCGGAATTATATCCGTTACTATCTTCCTCATTGGTATTTCTAGATCATCTTTTGTTCACCTTTTATATTTTGGTACCAAGAAGAGATCATGGTGGCATGCAGATGGCCATTAGCCCCAAGATCTAGTTAATCTCCTGCTTTCTTATGAGAATCCATGACAGTATTATTAGTGCAGCCCAGGAAAGTCTAAGCAGCTCTGATGAACACATTTTGCTCTGGAGTCATGGAACATACAGAAAAACCAACCAACCAACCAGCCAACCAGCCAACCAACCAACCAACCAACCTACCAACCAACCAACCAACCAACCAACCAACCAACAAACCAACCAACCAACCAACCAACCAACCAACCAACCAACAAACAACCCAACAACCAACCAACCAAAGAAAACCCAAAACCTTCCAAAGTCTTGGCGCTAACTGTCCATTGAGCATTGCCAAACCCTATGCTGCCCTTAACTGGCCAATTGTTTCAATCTCTAAACTTGAATCTGTGCTTATCTTATTACAACAATACCAACTTGTTTTGCAGACTCTTTCTCTGACCAGACTATGGATTCCTTGAGATTAAAATGATTATGTCTCCCAGTTCTGTCCACCATGGATCCCAGCATTTCAGAGGTGCTTGACAAATACTTGTGGAGGAAGGGAATAAACATGGAAGCCTTTAAATTGAAATTTCTTGTTCACAATTATTCAGGTAATATTTAAGACAGTGTTGTATAATCTAACCAAATATTATTTAAAAAAAAAAAGCTGAGGAGGAGGGTGACCTCATAGGAAAATCAGCAGCCTCAACTAACCTAGATCCCTGAAATCTCTCAGACACTGAGCCACCAACCAGGCAGCATACATGAGCTGGTCCGAGGCCCCCAACACATATACAGCAGAGGACCACCTGGTCTGGCCTCAATGAGAGCCGATGAACATAATCCACCAGAGACTTGAGACCCCAGGGAGTGGGGAGGCCTGGCAGGGGGGAAAAGAATGGGATGAGGAACTGTAGGGGGCGGTGTCCAGGAGGGAGGACAATGGCTGAATTATAAAAAAATACAAGGAATAAAAAATATAAAACCTAAAAGATTTTAATTATAGTGATCAGCACTAGCTTGACAATGGTTGATCAGTGTATCACACATTTACTCTGTTTTGCTAATATAGAGGTTACATTTTTTGGAGCTTGGCAACAGGAATTCCAGTTTGTACAATGTTATATTAAAATAAAAACATGGAGCTACCTAGGGTATTCCTGAGGTTCAAATGCATGCAGGCCAGGGGTGAATGCTGAGCTGTTTCTTTATAAAAAGTTCCTAATCTTTCAGTGTTCCTGGTGCTATCAAAGATCTCTGAACAGACTCCTGCTGCATGCCTGGGTTGTGGCGACAGCACAAGAGAATCCATGAAAGCCTTCAGCAAAGAGCCCGACTCACCATGAGCTTAGAGTGATAACCCCTCTATGATTGCTTTTATTTGGACAGATATGAACCCACTCAGTTGGATTAGCACCCAGTAAATTGTGCATTCATCCCGTCAAGTTGGTTTTGAATTTTTTTTTTTAAATTAGTTTAGCTGGCTTGGTGTGCCTTAGCCAAGAATTGTGGTTGGCTCCATTTTTATCATATCAACCTTTTCTGTTTACTTGTTTGTTTTATTTCTTTGCCTGGAAGAGACAAAGACCTGAGTGTGTTTCTTGTGAGCAGATGAACATGTTTGTTTAAGCTGGTGGCACAGGCCTGGGATGAGAACGAGGTAGAATGGCCAGCAGAGAACCTTGTAAACACAGGTCAGGCCAACGCAAAGAAAGTGTGCTGGCTGGCTCTTCTGTGTCTGAATGGGTTGGAAAAAACTAAATCCAGGGAGTTTTCCCCATCTACCGCAAGGTAGTTTAAGCAGAGGGTGCAATGTGCAGCATTTAATGCAGTTACACAAATTAATGAAGTCTAAACTGTATTGTTTACTGAGGCAATGGTGACATTTTCTGCTTGGTTTGATCTTCTGAGATACTGTTTTCTTTTACAGGCATCATTTTGCTGCTTCTGTTGAATGTGTCTCAACGCCCACATTTGTCATTAGAGATCGCTCCTGGCTGTTGTTCCCATGGACTGGTCTTGACCATCAAACCATATTCTTAAAATCTGGGTTTGTAGTGTTGATATTATTTAAATTAGATGTGATTAATCAAACTTTCCCTAAAAGCGAGGAGTTGCTTGAAGTCACATGGCTAGGAAGGAAGGAAGCAGGGTCCACCTGGTTCATGTCAGCCTTATCATTCTAAGATTATACAATATGAGGCCCTGTCTCCTGATTCTTTTACATGTTTTCTTTAGCCATTCTGCTCATCTCAGTGAATCATGGAGATGGTAGTACACTTTGAAAAAAGAGAGAAACATTTTGGCTCCTAGCTTTAGAGGTTTCAGTCTCTGGTCTGCTGTTGCCCATGGAAGGCAGCTCACCATTGGGGAACCTCATGGTAATAAATATGTATCTTGGGCTGGTCAGATAGCTCAGTGGTTAAGAACACTGGTTGCTTTTCCAGAGCTCCTGAGTTTGATTCCCTGTAAGAACATGATGGCTCATGACCATTTATGAAGTGATGTGATGCCCTCTTCTGGAATGCAGGTATACATGCAGACAAACTACTTGTACATTAAAACAGACAGACAGACAGACAGACAGACAGACAGACAGACACACATTTTAAAATGATGGGAAGTGAAATGAGTAAGGAAAAGGAGGCTAACAGTTTCTTTCCCAGCATGCACTGAGACCTATTTTCTTTACATTAGACCTCATAGCCTATGGGTTCCATCACTTTTCAACATAGTCCCAGGCTGGCGACCAAGCTGTCAAGACACAGGTTAGGAGGCATTCAAGATCAAAGATATAGCACAGAGAATTTGAGTAACAGATCCAAAGTCTGATAATGCTGAAAGCAACCCCCTGGCTTAGGTCTATATGACAGATATGAGAGCGGCCCATGGAGGCTCTCCATTTTCCAAATGACAGAACAGGTCTTACTCAGACCTTGGGAGATATTTTGTGGGACCATCTGACCTCTCTGAGTCAAAGAGTTAAGTTGTGATGGGATTTCCTCCCAGAGTGGAGAATGCAACCAGATTCAGCACCCTGCTTTTCCGTGTTCCCTCCACTCATTTGGCCATCAGCAATGGTATGAATTTAGAGGCTCTAGCAGATTGAGTTCTTGAACAAGGAGATCCAGAACAGATAGGGTAGTTGACCCATAGAACATAAAGCATGATAAGAAACAAAATTTCGTTAAGTAATATTTTATGTGCCACATAAGCTGGGGGACTTTTGGTTGTCTTAATCTGTTTTGATTGACACAGTATGAGAGAAAAATCACACTAATTGTTTGACACATGGGGTAACTAACCATCCAAAGATGTCTAGTGCCTGGAATATGCCCTTAATTTGTCTCTTTGGATAATTCCACTGAGATGCCTGACCAACCCGTGTGCTAATATGGATTTTTACTAAAAAGTACCAGTACGTTCAGGTGGGAAGAAAACTTACTTGATGAGTGCTTGTCATCCAATCACAAGGATGTGGGATTGCTCCTCCATAATACATGTAAAAAGGCTGTGGTGGTGTGCCTGAATCTCGACTGGAGAAATGGAGGCAGGTGCACCCACTGGCTAGCCAACAACGCCTAGTTGGCAAGCCTCAGGCCCTGGTGTCAGACATGTCTCAAAGACAAGGTGGACAGTACCTGAGGAATGACATTCACGGTTGACCTTAGTCTCTATGTGTATACATACACATATGCATGTAAGCCTGAATATATCCATGTGCCACTCACACACATGCACATGTGTATGCATCTTCTCCCTCTCTCCCTCTACATGTACACAAAGTACCAGGGGTGCTATTCCATGCTCCATGCTCACCAACAATTTATATTTGAATGTATTTCCTTAAACCTTCAGTAAGTGCTGTCTTTATTTAGGTACTGTGTCCAACATGTCAAGGTCCTGGGAATCTGGTGGTGAGGGAATGAAGAGAGGACAGAGATGTTGAAGAAATGACAAATACTTACACAGACGACCTGGGTCAGGTAGGCTCTGCACACTCAGATGGAATGACATCAATTACCTTAATAACTGGGCACTTCAGGATGATTTGGGATTTTTTTTTTTTAACATACAGCACAGTGGGAAGGGATAGCTAGTCTTAGTAGAAGGTCTCTAAAGTCTCGGGCTGCAGTCATCTGGAAGAGGAAAGAAACGGCAATAGCTAGTTTTTGTACACACTAGTCAGTCCTTTGTAAACATTACTACCGGAGGAGGGCTTTGCTGATTTCTCACAGATATGAGGCCTTGGCCCTTGACACAGCTGTGGCCACGTCAGACAGTACACATTGACTTGGGTTTCACCTGCTCTCTACACATTCACCTTGGTCTTCCTCGGCGACACACATTTAGGTGCTTGGTTGTTCTTGAACTTGCATTTCCTCAGTGGATTGATGGTGAGATACACTGGTGCTCTATGAGCCTTTAGAATCTTATTTCTGTCCCTCTGCTCACTCAAGAGCTTTATGAATATTTTCAGATATGATCCACAGGACGGCTGGAGGGTGTGATGTGTTTCCCCGGTGTAGCTACCACTGGAATTCATGCCTCTTAGGGTCTCTCTTTAATTCTTAAGGTCTAGTCTTTATGGAATGACAAGGAAGGGTAGAACAGGCGTGAGAGCAGAGACCATTGTCAGAGCCCAGTCACACTGCTAAGACTCTGCCTCTTGTTCTGTTCCTTGGGCATCTCTCCCGTTTCAGATTCTCTCGTGGAGGACCGGGTGGGCAGCCACCGCAGCAGCTGAAACTCTGACCCTGAGTTCTCCTGGGAGCAGCCAGCAGCTGGTTCCACAGCACATGCTTCAGGGGCTTCAGACTCACCACTCCTCCCAACCTTGCAGAAGGTCACAGCCCAAGGAAATGTCAGCAAGATACTGCTGCTGAGTGTGGGGTGAATATGCTGAATCTGTCTCTAGCAGAAGTCCAGTGACCTCAGAGATGGGGTCCAAGGGGAAGGAGGTAGCTGCCACATCTGTGTCATCTCTGCTCCCCTGCATATTGTTGAGATTCTGGCCTGCTAGGGCATCTCGAAGCTATGCGGTTTGAGGGATTTTTACACGGAGTCATTCAGGACAATGGAGAAGGACAGAGGATGTCTTTAAAGGGCCCTGGGTACTCTGGGGTGTTTCGGAGTGTGTTACTGGTTGGTTGGAAGCAGCAAGTGGGAGGATCGATGATCAGAGCTGGGCTATAGAGAGGGTTTCTTTGCAAGGGGTACAGCTTCTGCTTGATGTAAATAACTCATTGTAGCCACACGGAAGGAAAACTAAGAGAAGTTGTGACCCGGTTCTTCAGCCTCTCTCAGCACCGTGGCTGAGGCTACCCGTTGTGCAAGGCCAACTGGAAACCCAAGAGGAGAACCCACTGGAGTAGTCCGCACTAGTGAGGATCCTAGAGATTAGTTTTAGTGAGTCGGGAGTTAGTTTTAGAGATTGGGGAGGGGTGTGAACCAAATGAAACAGAGATAGATGATAAAGAGGAAACCAAAACCAAAACAAAATAGTCATGCAAGGCCAAGAGTTAGTGACTTAAAGTTATGTGAGTTAAAGGCATAATCAGAATTTGGGACTTCACTTTGTTGAGGAAGAAAGGGGTGTAGCAGAGACACAGGGAAAACAAATGAGGGCAGGAAGACAGGAGGAGCAGAAGGTGTGTATGAGGGAGACAGGTCGCTTTTGGGAAAGTGTCTGCACTGATACAAAGCAGTCTCTCTTGGTTCCTACAGAGTGGGTTTCTGTTATTTCGGTTGTGCTCTTTAGTGAGGCTCTGCCTGAGGTCAGGTAAGGTCCCAGGAACTCCAGTGGTTTCTGGACTGTACCCCACAATGGTATATACTTTAACATTTTCATCATAAAATGCTAGCACAGACTACAGAGAGTTATTGAAAGGCCCAGTTTGAGGGGTCTAGAAAAGGGATTAAGTACAGCTGTGGAGCATCTGTGAAAGTTGTTGGAGGCATGACATCTCGGGGCTTTTCTGCTCAGAGAGCAGGGTGTGTCTTTGGTTTCCAGGAGGTGCTGGCCTGAGCCATCGGAGGCTTCAGTGTGGGTCTTTGTATAGCCCACTGAATCTGGCTCAGAGCTGGTCTGCATTCTGGGTAGTTAGTTCTGTTTGTTTGTTTGTTTGTTTGTTTGTTTGTTTTGCCACTTCAGAAAATTGTCCTGCTTCTAGGACACATTTTGGATGGAACACAGAATTGTAGGACACAGAGTTAGGGACCTTGTTTTCCATAGAGTGAGGGACATTCTCTGAGTGTGTCTGCTTGAGTACTCTAAGGAAAAGATTCTCTCAACAGCGCTAAAAGTTTTTAAGAGATCCAAGAGAGTGAACTTCCCAGGTGTGTGCGTGCATTTTTCCAGATGGGAGGGAGGGTGAAACAGATTCGGTGATAGGATTTCCATTGTTAGATGCCTCTTGTTTGTCTGTGAAACTCTCTTGAGGGAGCTATACTGAGCCATGAATACTAAAAACACTGGTGTGTTTTTCCATGTGTGAAAACGTTACCCTTTGAAAAATCCAGGGCCCACCCTGGGCCACACATGTCGACTCCGGAGCTCAGCTGTTCTCAGCTTTTCACCTGCACCAACAGCCAAAGCAAAAGTGCTTTAGGCGCAGACACTGTTTAAAATGGCTGCGTTAAAAATACCACCCCAGCTTCGCGGATTTCTGGAACTGTCAGGAGCGTCTTCATTTGTTTGCTCTGATGATGAAGGTGAGTCCCGAAGAAGGGCACAAGCCAGCTAAAAGTGGTGTCCTAACTAGATGACGCAACACCTTAGACAACCCCCCTCCACCCCCTACATTTTAAACCTTGAAGAATCTGGAAGCCTGGCCTCTCAGCCCGGAAGTCCCTGTGGTCTAAAGAGGCTGGAGGCTGGCAGCACAGGGGGAGGGGATGACTGCCCACTCGGAAGGCTCCCTAGCTCCAGCCCATGGTAGGGTAATAGCACACTATGTGGAGAAAAAGAGATCTGTGTTTGGGGAGGATGAGTTCCAAAAGTGCCAAGGGGGAAAGTTTGTGGTTGCCTGAGGTGAAATGTTCAAAAACTCTGTGAGGTTCTGGGCCTGGGATCCCTGCCTTCTCAGGATAGAGCCCATAATCTTGGTTTCTGATTCGTTTCAAAAGCCATGTAAGTTTCAACACTCTCTAAAGTAGGCAGTGAACCTAAATTCCAATGGAACTTGGGGGCCTTTCTCATTGAATGCATTCACTTCGTGATTTCAGGCACATGTTTGCAAAGGTCCCCTTTACTCCTCAATACCAACTTCAGCTGCCTACCAGCCCACTACCCCACCAGTCCAGTATTCTGTTCAACACAGGGTTTCCTCAGCCAAATTACATTCACAAGCAGAAGCCTAATAGGCTTGTCTAGGATCCACAGGCCTTCCAACAGGGTGTGGTCCTGGTCATAGAGCAGGGTACCACTCTCCAGCTGGCCTTTGTGATGGACTCAGAACTGCCAGTATTTTTCCCAGGGTAGTTGGTTCACCGCCGAGGCTACAAGAAAGAGGAAAGGGTTAAGGAAGGGGGCCAAGGTGAGGGCTGCAGTCATATACAGCCTCAAGGATTTACTCCTGAGGAGCAGAACAGTTGGCAAATCACCCAGAAGTTAGAGGAAAGGATTGTAAAAGGAGAAGAAAGAGGCAAACTACTCACCATGTGTTGATTATGAATTTTAATTACTGAGTTATCTGTTTAGTCAACGGCTGGGAAAGAAATGTGGGCAGGAAGGCCTCTGCGGGTGTTCCAGATGATACAGTTTTGTTTTTTTAGGAAATGCACAATTAGACTGTGTCTACACAACCCAAAGTAAAAGCAGATGTATCTGTCATCGGACTATTTTGATTAATGGGGAAATTTGGAACTTAAATTATCTGTTTCCACCAGCTATGTAGATCAAATGAACTGGATCATCGCCAGATCCGTATCCTCGTGGTGGGGTACAGACAGAAATTTTGGGGTGATGGAGATCTGGGGACAAGATTCATCATGCACAGTAGCAGAACTGAAGTGGGAGGGAGAAAACATCACAAAGGAGATGAGGGTTGCGCCTGAATCCAATGACGAATATCCATCCTGAGAGGTCATGGGCTCAGCTCACTCCCGAACCAGACAGTCAACTCACAGGCTCTGGTTTGGAGACATGCTCTTCCTATAATCCCCTTGAGTCGCTATCCAGTTGGGGCAGCAGTGGTTTGTTATGATGCTGGTTTGTGCTGACAGGGTTAAGTGACTGGGTGCAAGCAGAAGAGCTATGGCAGTAGTCAGATTCTTTCAGGTTGCCTCACTCTAGAGAGGAAGCCAGGGTACAAAGATAGACGTCTAGCATTTTGTTGACCATGCCAGTTTTCTTTCTTGATATAGCAGACAATACTGTCTGTTTTCTGAAGGTTTCAAGGAGCCAATCCTCTTCCTCCTCCTCCCCTCTTCCCCACCCTCTTCCCTGCCTTTTCCTCTTTCTCCTCCTGCTTTGAAACACATTTATTTGTGTGTATACAACTAGAGTGACTCAGTTATTCTCTTGCATGGCAAGACTACTTATGTACTTGTGTGAATCGAGGAACCATCTTTGAGAGACAGAATGATATCTGGGTTGTAGGGAATAATGCTTCACCCCTTCACCCCCCCAATGACTTTTGAAGGAACTCTCTCTCTCAATATGAGTCTTTTCAAGTTAACTGGCATCTTTTATTAAACCCAAGAGGGTCCAACTAAAATAAAAAAAAAGAGAGAAAAGTATTAGAAATCAGTAATAGCAACGAATGCTTTGGAAATGGCTGTAATGATCAAGCACTCATCAATGGATGAATGGATATGCAGATCATAGGACACATAAAATGGGGCATCATACAGCCACAAGAAGGAATAGAATACCATTGTATGCATCAACAGATACATAGATTTTGAAAACATCCAATGGATCCTGACACAAAATGGTTCCTAATATATGATTCCATTTATATGAAATGTCCATAGAAACAGAAAACAGTTGAAGGCTTGTTGTGGTTTGTCTGTGCTTGGCCCAGGGAGTGGCACTATTTGGAGATGTGGCCTTGTTGGAGGAGGTGTGGCCTTGTTGTAGTAGGCGTGTCACTCTGGGTGTGGCTGTAAGACCCTTGTCCTAGCTGCCTGGAAGCTAGTCTTCTCCTAGTGTCCTTCCATGAAGATGTTGAACTTTTAGCTCCTCCTGCACCATGCCTGCCCCAGTTAAATACTGTCCTTATAAAAGTTGCCTTGGTCATGGTGTCTGTTCATAGCAGTAAAACCCTAAGACAAGGCTGCTGAGGGCAAATGGGAGAGGGGAATGGGAAATGACTGCTCTACAGTGTATTGGGCTTTCTATTAGGGTAATAAAATTTTCCTAGACCTAAAGGAAGGCATTGGTTAATGGCATTGTGACTATACCAAATACCACAGATCTACATACTTTAAATGGTTATCTTTATGTTATAGTTGATGTTATATCTTAAGAAAACAGTGTCAACAAAAGCAAACATGTTTGAGTCATGCTTCTCACACATCTATGCCCTCTTCCTAATGACAAGGTGTGGAGGTTAGGACCACATTAGGGCTGTTTTCTGTAGGGAAGTGAGGTCAGATGTCTGAAAGACCTTAGCAACCATACCCTCCCATACTTCTTTGTGAGGATCAGAAGTGCTACAATACTTCCAGGGGAAATTAGGGACAGATATAGGTTGGCTTCAAGTTGCTTAATTCTTAGACTAATTTCTAATTCAGGAGAATACAATGTGCCCTTGAAGAAGGTGACACAGCATTCTGAGATACTTATAATTTGGAACTCGAAAGTTCCCCAAAGGGCATATGGTGAAAGCTTTGTCACTGGTCTATGGTGCTCTTGGGAAGTAATGGAACCTTTAGGAGGCAATGCGTAGTGGAAAGAAGGTAGGCCATTGATGGGGACACTGGGAACACGGCTCATCTTCTTTCTTTGCTTGTTTGCCACCATGAGGTGAGCGGCTTTGCTTCATCTCTGCTCTCTGTCATGCCATTCTGTCTTGCCACTCATCCAACTGATGAGGCCAACTCATTGTGCTTGAAATGGCTAGAACCAAACAAACTTTTACCCTTAAATTTTTCTTATTAATTTCGTGTGTGTGTGTGTGTGTGTGTGTGTGTGTGCACGCGTGCGTGTTTTCACATATGTGGAGAATTTTAGGAATTGGTTTCAGGAATTGCCTTCTACTATGTGGGTCCTAGGGATTAAACTAAGTCATTCATTCCACTTGAGAGTGAGTGTCTGTTGAGAGCCGCTCTGCCCCACACTTGGGGGCCAATATGTCGGGGACCGCTCTATCAGTGTTGGAACCGGCACTGCCAAAAGCCTTGGGGGCTAAGTTGTTAGAGCCAGCATTGCCCCAGGCTGCTCCGGTACTTGGGTCAGGGTTCAGCAAGAGAGAGAGTGAGGACCGACTCGAAGAATAGAGACCAGACAGAGTGTGATTCAATCCTGTTTATTCTTCAGTCTCTCTTCATCTCTCCAAGTCCCTAGTGCCTAGTCCCTAGTGCCTCCAAGTTCCAAGCTTCTTTCTTTAAGCTAAGTGCTAAGTGCCTAATAATAGTTGCCTGTCTCGAGTCTCAAGTGCCTACTCCCTGGGCCTAATACTTAATAATCATTTCTTCCGTCTGCCTTTTGTATGTCTCACTTCTAAGCCACACCTTTAAGTCACGCCTTTAAGTCATGCCTTAGGTCTTGTCTCTAAATCTGATCCCTAAGCCATGCCCTTAAGTCACACACCTGTAAGTCTCACACACCCAAGGGAAAATCCTGGGTATCTAAACCAAGATGTTATCACAATGTGCTCAGCTGTTGTAGGCTATTGTAATCAAGTCTCTTGTCAGGGTATATGGCTCAAGATGGCTGCAAGGATGATAGACGCCTTCTGTAGGCTCCCCACAAGTGTCTTCACCTCAGCTTCTCTTTCCTCTTTTTACATTGATTCATTTTAAGTACTTACTACAGAGACTAGAATTTGACCAACGGATTTGCTCAATAATTCCTGTTATGCTTTGAACCAACATAGCAGTGGCTCTAACAGTAATAATAATGGCAACAGAATAAACATGAGGTAATAATATGTTCACTCATTTAGCCAGGCTACAACACATATATCTGAAAACATTATATTAACCATGATAAGCACATAAATGTTGTTAATTAAAAATATAATATGAAAATACAATAAATTGATAATAATATCATTTATTGTTTCCCTTGTTAGGTGCCAGATAAGTAAAAACAATACTTTTCTTGGTCTCCAGACCTATGAGGTAAGTGAAGACACTGGGTCCAGGTAAATTAAGTGCATTTCTTCAAGGTTTGTAGAGTTGGTGTTGGGATTAACCATCACTAGTGGTTATAGTGTTGTTAACTACCACATCTAGTACCTGGGCTCAATACTTTTGGGTTTTATACACTAGTAAAATTTCCAGAAACAAATATAAGGTAGTTATAATTTGTCCATATTCTATTGTTTGCAAAGTTCTGGTAGACATAGTAGGCACTATTGCTTTATTTTATCACTTACAGTTGTTACTAAATGTTCAGTATCAACCCTAATGTGTATGTCCCACCAGAATCATGATATCAATAGAATACATTTCTATACCCTTCTATGGTGTGAAATGGTTAAGAAGTATCTAAAAATGTGTTCCATATCCTTAGTAATCGGGGAAATAAAAATGAAAACTCCTTTGATAGTTCATTCGGGGCATCCTAAGGGGCAGGTTAGGGGATGTAGATGATTCAAGTGTTCGTGTCTTACACATGCCATGACTCACAGTCTCTTTCTTTTTTTTTCCTGGTAGGGAATTTGCTTATGCATTTATGAACTGTATGGATAGCTTATCCAAGAATCCTGTTACTAGAGTCTGTTTCATAGAACCATTCTGTATCAGTTAAAGTCCCAGCAAGACCCACATGTATCCGTCTAGTTGCTATTACTACAATAAGATAATCGAGGCTGAAGTCAGTCTGAAAGAAGAGGTCTCTTAGCTCACAGCTTTGATGAATAGAAAAAGAAGTTGTATTACCCTGTGTATTGAGCTTTTGGTGAGGGCCCTTAGGCTCGCATTGAACATGGTGGATAATCATGGGTCGAGGGTGCATTGCGATAGGAGCAAAACTGCATGTGGCACATAGCCAGCAGGCACATGCCACCAGCATGCTTGAGCAAGAACAAGGTTGGGGTCACTGCCAGGAGGTAGGGAGGGAGGGAAGGAGGAAAGGAGGGAAGGAGGGAGGGAGGGAGGGAGGGAGGGAGAGAGAGAGAGAGAGAGAGAGAGAGAGAGAGAGAGAGAGAGAGAAGTAAAAGGAGGTAGGCTTTGTGGAGAGAAGCATAGCCATTTCTAACTTAAGCTCTAGGAAAGAAGGAAAAAGTGTCTATCTTTGCTCCCACATTTTCCCAATCAAGGTCTGGGTGCTTGTCTATGGTTAAACCCAACAAGAAGCCAAAAATCAAGAATTCCCAGAGGTGACATTCACGCTGTATATATAGCAGAGTGGGAAATAGACTGGAGGGTAAATAGACTAAGGACCCATTTGTACATCTCAAGTCAGGGCAATGATTTAGAGTGCAGACACATCATCAAATAAGGCTGAGGATGACAGGGGTATGTGAATTTAGGCTTGGGTAATTCATAGATGAGAGATCTGCCAGGACACCATAGGTTCCATGTTTTGACATTAAAGATGCCTTAATGAGTCTGGAAGAAGCTTAGAAGGCAAACATCCAATGGATGCATGTGTGAATGTCATTTTACTGTCAGGGAGATGAGGGGAAGCTGCAGTTTGAAGACGAACTTCTAGCTGCTGCCATTTAGTGAATCCAGTCAGGAGGCTGCGAGGGCCACACGCTACAACAGATTGCTCTGGAGTTTTGCTTTTGAAGTTAGAAGCCAAATAGATGCATGGAGCATCCGGCCTTCCTCATTTCTATGCGCATGGAGATTTCATGGTGATATCAAAGAAAGTCAGATTTATATGTAAAGGAGAAATGATTTTTATTCAGGGCCCCCCCTTTTTTTCGTCAGACCCCATCAGGATTTCCTTCTTACTCATAAAAATGACAGGATCCACTTTAAAAGATTTGACAGAAAGTGACAAAATCTGATGCCAGGAGTGGGCGCCATAATAATACCAATCACTCATTACCAGGTATTGACAGTGACTTAGGCAGCACACTTCACCGTACTGCTTTGCCAATCACTAACACCAAGTTTCTGAAATTGTTAGCTGTTATCTCCATGTAATAGATGAGGAGACAGACATCAAAATGATTTAAATCTCCCACACACAGAAAGGACAGTGAATCTTGAAGTCCATACTGGCTGGTTCTATAGCTCAAATAATTAAGCTTAATTTTCTTGCGATTTCAGGGGTAACTAAGTTTAGGATAAGTTTTCATCATTTTTAGTATCCGTTACCTTTCTGTTTTACTCATCTAGGGTTTAGTCTCAGAAGCTCTGCGGATCCAAAAGTTTTTACAGGTTTATATTTTTATTTAAAAAGCCACAATAGGGCCAGTGATGGTGGTGCCCTCTTTATATCCCAGTACCTGGGAGGTGAAGGAAAGGTATCAGGTGTTCAGGGCCATCATGCTACACAGCAGATTTGAGGCTGGCTTGGATTACACAAGACCCTGTAGCAAAAATCAAAATAAGCAAATGAATAAATGAATGAAAAGCATGATATTTGCATATAACATGCCCTACAGATTTTAATTCATAATTAGGTGGATATATAATACCTAGTACAATGCAAATAGTTGTTATACTGTATTATTGCGTAATAATGACAAGAGAACAAGTCAGCACAGGACCAGTGGTTTCCAACTCTGCAATAGAATCTGCAGATGCTGAGCCGACAAATAGACCACTGTGTGTATCTCTCTCTGTCTCTCTGTCTCTCTGTCTCTCTCTGTATGTGTGTGTGTGTGTTATGGCTTGCACAAGTATTCAGTGAATTTGAAGTTTTGGGTGTATACACTGCTGTCAATAGATTTTCTTTTTAGCTCAAATATTAGTATGAGCTAAAATTTAAAATTAATTACTTATTAGATAAGAAAGATAAGCAATTGATTAGGTTTTAAAGACATTAAAGGCTAATGTTTACCCATCTCTGTTCTAAGTACTTTATGTATTATTTAATTTTATCCCCTCCTCTATCCTAGGAGGTGATGCTGATGGAATTTGCCTGAGGTTTAGTTGTAATGGATAGAATATAAAAGTTATCCTCATATTGAAAAATCTTGTTGGCATTGGTGCTATTATTTCACTTGAAGTGGCAGGATTTTGTCAGAGCCGGTCAGCTCCAGGCCCATCTTTCCAGGTCCCTTTGTTCTCTTAAAGGATCTCCCAGGTTTATAGTGTTGGCAATAGGACTTCCCCAAGCACAGACCACAGCACAACACCTGGTTTTTACAAGGCCACGACTGACTCAGGGAAACTTAAGTTCCAGCCGTACTCACCAATACCTCCAGTTATCACAAAATGTATATAAAAGACCCCAGGTGAATTCCATCCCAGGTGTATTCATTTGGGAAAAGAGACAGTTTTCAAAACCAGATGCCACCTCAGCAAGCTGGTTAGGCTGTTTGGTCCTGCTCTACCATCTACAAGATTTTATCTCCTGACTCCTCACTTTCAGTCAAATTCTTAGTTCCTCGCCCTAATCAGAAGTTCAAATTGATCTCCATTTAATTGATTTTATAAATTGTATTACTTTTAGGAAAAACAAATTTATGTTTTTTATGATATGAATCTGTGCCTATTTTCCCATTTATTACAAAAATGGAAAACAGTCACTTGGGGGCATCAAGTGGTTCTTAGTCACTCCTGGGACCGACGAAAGCTGGGATAGCACTGTGAAAATACTTCTCATGCTTTTTCCCTTTTCTGAGGCAAAATTATCTCTTATGTATCAGCAAGAGAACATCCCACACACAAGCATAATGACTCCTTTTCTTGTCGCTGTGACCAAATGCTTAACTGTTTGAGGATCCAGATCATCATGGGGGAAAGGCTTGGTTGCAGCAACCCTGTGAGGCGGGAGGGTGCGACTCAGGCTTTCTCACAACCAGACAGGGAGGGACACAAAGAGGTGCCAGGCTTTAAAACCTCAAGGCCCACCACCAGTGACCCAATTTCTCTAGTGATGTTCTGCCTCTTAAACGTTCTACAACTTCATAAATCATGGCTGGTAGCTGGAGACCAGTGCTCAAATACACAAGCACACGGGTGATATTTTATGCCCAATCCACAAAAACTGATATATATATATATGTGTGTGTATATATATATATATCATATACATACACATATATACATATATACACTAGTATATACTAGTATATAATATATATACTAGTATATAGTATAATATATATATATATATATATATATATATATATATATATATATATATGTGTGTGTGTGTGTGTGTGTGTGTGTGTACTTTAACATGTATTGTGATGGTGTGTGCTCCATCCTGTTGACTACCTAGCATCAGTGTCCAGAAAGAGCTTGTCTGGGAATGTTTGCTGTTTCAGTTATGTACACACAGGGTGATGAAGCCATGGTGCCCATATGATACCAACCATACCTAAAGAGAAAGAATCATGTTTCAGCAGGGAGCAGGTTTTCCATCTGATTTGTGCCCAGAACATGTAATAAATGCAGCAGATTGCATGCTGCTTCTACTAAGAAACATACACACGCATTTCAATCACTTACGTTTTATTTTTTTATGATGCATTGGTGAATTGTATCCTGTTGCATTTGTAATTAGAAGGTGGAACAGATGTGATGGCTTTGTTTAAAGTGATATGTCCGTTAAAATAACCTATACTACCAAGTAATTGTTTCCTTTAACAAGGGAGTCTGGCCATTGTCCTGCTGTTTTTGAGCCATTTAAGCAGACTATGAAAGAAAACATGTGTGTCTTCAGGAAATGTTGATCAATTATGAATGTCAGAGATTTTCAAAATGGGCTTTACGTCTGTTTGTTGTTTTGTTGTGGATGTTCACTCAAGGCCCTTCTGAATCGAGATTATCATCAAAGAGCCAGTCCTTCCTTCAGTGTCACTGTCCCTTCTTAAATTTAAAGGAATCTGTCAAACCTATCCATATTTCAAAAGAATCTAGGAGTTTTTTTCCTTTCTTTTTTTCTTTTTTTTTTTTAATTTTAACAAGAGGTGGTTTGTAAAGTGGAATTCTCATCTATCACTTGGTAATCCAACACGTAGTCAATATTAGCATTGGCTCTTAGTTTGAAGCTAAATGAAATGTGGGTTTTTGTTTTGGTCCGTGTCACTTTTCTGAAATCTGCGGTTATGCTTGATTGGGGCAGGTTGTGGCAGCCAACACAGTTGCTGGCCGACGATTCTTCAATACAGCACAGACTGAACTGACCCAATTATCAGTCTCCTACCCCAGTGCAAATGGCAGGTCCAGCAATCTTTTCACCATTTTCTTCTTGCAGTGCCAATGCACTTGGCCTCAATCCAACTAAAATAATCTTACTTTGTAGAACAGGTGCATGCTAATCCTCTGTACCCCTATAATTAAATACTCATGATTCCTACCTTTGATTCAGCGTGCTTGTAGACACATTCCAAAGTTCAAAACTGTCATTTAAAAAAAAAAGGAAAATTTATATTTATGGCACTTTGTGATCAGTACACTAACCTGAAAAAAAAAAAACAGCATAATTTCATGAAAATTCCATTTAGGCTAAATTATTGTGTCAAATCTTTTTTTTCTTTTTTTATAAAAATGCTCAGGCTTAATATGGGAAGCAGCATTGAGGTAGCGATATTATGATGGTTACAACATTGGGTTCAGTAGTCTGTGGTTTTTCTTATTGTTGTTTTGTTTTTTAAGAAGTCCGCAGTAATCATTGAGGAAACCACCTTTGCCCACATGGGATGAGTAAAAAATAAACAAAGTCCTACTTTGTTAATCGAACCTCTGGGGTTTTATAATTGAGTGCTGGCAAATGTGTCTGGGGGCTTGCATCCCTTGGTTGCATGATTTACAGTTTTTAAAATATAGCACGGCTAGGTTTCTAGATTTCTGGTTGTGTGTGTAGAACTCCATCTCACCCTAAGAGCTACTGCTCCTGAATTGCCATATAGGGAAGTTCTTTAAGTCTGCTCTGGGAGGTGACACACAGAAGCCTTTGGGTCGAAGGTTATAAAATGACTTGAAAAAAAAAACAGCTCAAAATTTCAATTTTCCTGGTCACTGATTTTCTGTCCACAAAGAGAAATAATGACAAATTTTCAATCGCAATATATGGAAATATGTCTATTTTCTGTATATGTTTTAAATAATTACTTAAAATATCAATTGTTGACAAATTATTGATAGATATCAGTATCAAAAAAAACTAGGACCAAGAAGATATTTATTAAGCTTTTAATTTAGCATAGCAGTTCATCACCTATTTCTAAACATCCAATAGATAATACAAGAAGCCTCTGGGAAACTCTATGGAATGGCTGTTATTGGTTGTAGAAGTTTATCTGTCTGAAGTTATTTAGACACAATTCAACACAAAACTTTGGCTTTTCAAAACTTATTCACAGGACTTAGAGTTGCCTCTGTATTTAGACTACTTTCTTGTTAAAGTTCGATATTCATTAGGAAATAAAATACATAATGGTTATAGCTAACAGTAAAATATTATAATTAGGGTTTCTTTTGCTAAACAAGTAAGTCATAGCTACAGTTACGTTTGCGCCAGTAACTAAAATGATTGACATGTCCATTTGTTCCATCCCCACCTTACTATATGTACATCTTGTAAATATAAAATAAATGTTGTCACTATGATCTTCAAAATAAAAGTTGAACTCTCTTGGATCTGTAAGTTAATTTAAAACTAATTGGTATTCAGTACAAATGCTTTTTATTTTACAGTAGTTAAACATGCCCAGAAATCTCAGTGCTGTAGAATGTTTACAACTGTTCATAAATCCACTTGGATAAAAAAATACCGTTTTTTCTTTCAAGCTGTAATGTACAAGTGGAAGGTTCCAAACCAAGAAAATTTTATTCAGGGGCCTTCTCCACTCTGAGCATTTGCCTTCTGAGAAGACACACTTGTGGGCTTCTGGTGGTGGCTGGGGACAGGCTTTTCCTCCCTGTGCCATGTCAGATGGGCACCGTACAGTTGATGCATATATTTACAAAGAAGGTACATAAACACATGTGCCACAGGGAGGCCTTGTGCAGACAGAAGAAATCAAATAGTGTGGAGGAGGAAGAGAGTCATTGTACAAGTGTTGATGAGATTAAATGGTGAAGAATCAAAGAACACTTAGTAAGGGAACCTACACAGAGCTCCCAAATCTAAATCTGGTCTCTTCTTGGGAAAAGGGGTCCTGACTGGGTGACTTCCTGTACCAACACCAGGAGACTGTATCCACACATTTTTCTTTAAGTTTTATGAAAGTATACAATCTGAAATGGAAACTTTGTCTGTAGAGCATTTTTTGACTGTTGATTGATGTGGATGGTGCCACCTCTGGGAAGTTATAAGAAAGATGACCTTCTAACAAGGGTTCTTCTGTGCGCTCTGCTTCAGCTCCTACCACCAGGCTCCTGAAGATGGAGCAGTTTGGCTTGGAGTATAGTCCCCTACAACAGGAGGACACAGTTCAGCTCCAAATACCTATAGCAAATCTTTGTAGCATATCTCACTTTGGGTCTTGCATTCTTGGTTTCCAGAGAATATATCATAACCTCACCAGTTTGTACTACATCTGAGAGGGCAGGTCCATAATTCTACATGGCATTTGTCCATGTCAACCCTTAAACACTTAATATGGTGCCTTGAATGTAGAGTGTGCATAATAAAAACTTAAGGTGGTGTAAGACCTCTCATGTGAACTATGCCGACTATAAGTAGACAAATAGATTTGGTTTGGGGTCAGTGATTGCATTGTTTTTCAGTCCTGGGGTTAAACCCAAGGCCTTGTACTTGCTGGTCAAGGACTCTGCCCCAGAGCTACAGCCTCTGCTCTTGTATTTATGAGCATTCAGACTAACCTGAATCTCATGTGCTTATCTTGCTTTTGCCTCCTGAATGCTGGGTTGTAGGTTGCACTCATGCATGTATACATACATAATACATACATAATACATACATACATACATACATACATACATACGTGGATACACACATACATAATACATACATACATACATAATACATACATACATACATACATACATACATACTAAGAAATGTGAAAAGTTTTAGCCAGGAGTTTTCACACACCAGCAGTAATTACAGGAGATATCAACTGTGTGGATCCTACTACATATTAGCATAAGTGAGCTCCACAGAGTCGGCTCTTCTACTGGTAAACGAAACCCCTGTAATAACGTGTGATACTTCCTGTGTCTGGCTCCTGTGCCCGAGCCACAGTAGCTTTAAACATCCTTTAATGACTGACTAATTTAATAATAAATTTTTTTGTGGACGGTCCTAATTACACTTACTTGGGCCATGGCAAAATGAGGCATGGATTGCTGAAGGAACATGCCTAAGGTCACACCAAATACTAGTAAGTAAACATCAAAACGAAGCCATGAACTTGAGTAATCCGGAACCCTGACTCCAAGCTCTGAGATCTGATCCCATTTCTATTGTGTAATTCAGTCCCATGTTGACACATAGTTAGTTATTATAAAGTAGTGTTCAAATGTTTTTTGATAAAAAACCAACTTCCAAGGAAGGCATTACATTGTTATAGATCACTTTTTAAAAAGAGAGTTTAATTTATCTTATTGATAGGTAAATTAAAGAGTTGAGGGTACAAAATGGATTTTTTTTAGTTTGAACTGAAAGACCAAATCTTTTGGGTTCAAACCCTGTCTTAATGAACATGACCTACGGTTGAACTCAAGTTAACTAACAAGCCAATACCAAGCACCAGTTTCCAGGTTGCCCCTCAACAAGATCTGTGTCTAGCAGCAGTTTCCAGGTTGCCCTAATAAGACCTGTGTCTAGCACCAGTTTCCAAGTTATTCCTCAACAAATCTGCACCTTCAGGATACAAGCCTGCCACGGATGCTTCACTTCCTAACAACAACCAATCAGGAGGAAAACAAAAGTTTAAACTTAAAAGTTTAGGGTTTGGCTCCCAGCAAGGGCCAATTATGTCGATAGCCATGATGGCCTCCTGGTCAGATGTGTACCAGGCTAGATACCCACTTCTTGCTTCTATAAATGCTTACCTGAAACTGGGATCTCACCCCCCCCTTCTCCTGTGTCAGAGACAGTGGAATGGCTTAAGCTCCAGCTTGAATAAAGAGATTCTAATTTGATTGCATCAGAATCGGCTCCTTGGTGGGCTTTTGGGGATTCACGAACGTTTCCTGGCTCAACAGAACTATCTGGCTAGCGGTTGGTCCACAGTGATCCTTTCCAAATGTCATAGTCAAAGTGTGACTACACAGGCAGGGTCTATAAAAAAACTCAGTTTTGTCTCCTGGCCAGTTTGTTAATATATAAACTCAACTCTGGAATGTAATTATAAACTCATACATTGTTACAGGGGTGACTGATTCACTGGAGTATTTTAATGTTAAGAAAACAGATCAATACTAAAAGAAATGGACAAGCAGAAAGCTGCCATCTTTTCAGATCACCACAGGTGGATCTCCGGAGGTGCTGATCCACCTCCACCTGGGGAAATCTGAATAAAAGGCAGTATAGAATTAAGAAAGCCAATAAGTGGATAATATTTCTTTGTTATTTTGCATGAATCCTGTCTTGGTTAGCATATCTGTCCAAATTCTAACCAGAGGGGGTAGGGTATGTTATTGAGAAGTCCCAGATTATTTGAGCTGAAACCAACTTTCTGATGTTCTCATATTCTGATATCTCTTCTCATCCCTTCCCTTCCCCATGTAAGGCTTTATCCAGAAAGGTCTCATTTGTCACAGCAGCAAACACTGTAACATGGACCCCTCCGTCTCATTTTAGAGAAGAGCTCTTTTGATGTGCAGCCTCCTGCTGGGCTCAGCATAGCCCTGCCCTCTGGTGACAGCCTCTTGGCAAGTGAGGAGGAAGCAGGGATGGAGGGAAAGACAAGCACAGGTGAATCAAGCAGGAACAGGTGCCTCCCGGGACTATTTACAAACAAAATCTATTTAACCTTCTTCTTAGGATAATTCATTATATTTTGTTTAAACTCAAAACACACAAAAGTAGATAGTTATTTTCAAAGATAATAAACCCTTCCGAGAGTCAAGATTAATATAATACAATAAAATGACCTACAGGTGTGAAGCCCAGGTGGTATTTTGTAAGTAAAATAGATACTACTCCATAGCTACCTTTCCATATCTGGCGTCTACATCCCTGGATTCCAACAATCACAGGTTGAAAATATTTAAAAGAAAAGTCCGTCTATGTTGAAACTGCACAGTGTTGTTTCCCTGTCATCATGAACCAAACAATTTATAGATTATAGACTTGGTTTACATAGTATTCACATGGCTTCAGGCAGGATAAACAATGCTGAGTTGGTTACGGAAGCATGAGCATGTTGGCATATGCAAGTACTCTACCACCTTGTGTAAAGGACTTGAGCATTTGTGGTTAGTATATCCACAAGGGGGCCTGGAGCCCATCTGACTAATAAAAGCCAGAAGAATTGGCTGTTTTGTGGTCTTGTAAGGTAAGCTATTAAAAAAAAATATCATCATCATCATCACCATCACCATCACCATCACCATCACCATCACCATCACCATCACCATCATCATCATCATCATATGTATGGGTATATTGCCTACATGTATGGCTACATAGTTAACTACATATGTACCTGGTGCCTGTAGGGTGGGCCAGAAGAGAGTGTTGAATCCCCTGGAACTGGTTGTGAGCCACCATGTGGGTGCTGGGAAGTGCACTCAGGTCCTCTAAAAGAGCAGTCAGTGCTCTTAACCACAGAGCAATCTCTCCAGTATTGCAAGCTGAGTGTTTACAAAACCAGTAAGGACATCCAGGAACCTTAGAACTGTGAGCTTTGGACTGGCATCAAAGCCCAGGATGTCCTCTGCTTGCTTATTGATATTTCTATCCTTGATATTACTTGAGTAACATTTGTTTGTTTGTTTGTTTGTTTGTTTTCTTGTTGAATGGGGGATGACTGACTTTTCCTTTTTTGGGTGGTTGAGGCAATACTGAAAGAGATGTGTACATAACATGTGCCCTCAAGTAGACTCTTGCTAAATGTCAGCTTTCCAGAGTGAGATGGAAACTGCACATGGGTTTGGTGCATCTTTATTATTATTATTATTATTATTATTATTATTATTATTATTATTATTATTATTTTAATTGTTAGTGTTTGATGCAAACAGAAGCAAAAATCATGTGTCTAAGTAAAACAGGGTAGGCTAAATTGTACTCATCTTATTTCTGGTAATGAAGAAGAGAAGCTAACACAAAATTAATTACTCCTTGTCAGCAATACAGTAAGGAGGACAGAGCTGGACACCCACCGAGTCACTATCATGGGATGGCAGGGGTTTGAGCAGAGTAGGTGTCATGTGTCACACTGTCTCTGTCATTCTGTCAGTCATTGGTGGCCGGGGCCATATGAGGCCCAGAATAATGCACAGCTGCTCAGCTCAACGACCAAACCGCAGAACATGGCAAGAGTTCATGTTGGCCCGGGCTTGAAAACTTCAGTGTAACCTTTTCCTTCAATAATAGTGAAAGGGCTTAACTTCTTCAATTTATACGTTTAGATTTTGTGTTCAATTTTTAAAATGTTATATCACCATGTGTTTTTTTTTTTCTCTTCAAAATTGTGTTATTGGGCGACTGTAAATGTTTGTCTGGTGATGAGCATGTCCGTCTATTTGTGAAGCCTCAAGCCTCTCCAAGCCAGAGACAGTATGTTAAGTGCCATAGCACTTAACTCTATGCAGCTGCCAAACCGCTGGGCTGGTGATCAAGCTGAGGTGACAGGCATGGACTTTGTCAGAAAGCATCTCTGGAAATTTGGTAAAATAAAATAAAATAAAATAAAATAAAAAATAAACCATAAAAACACCCAACTGAATTAGTTAACAGCCTAAAAGCATTTGATCATAATTTCTCTTGGATGTGGCTTCTTGTTGGTAAAATATAGAAAAAAAATCACATGTATCATCTTAGAGCACATGGAAAGTACATTCTCATGAAATGTACATGATTATATAGTTAAATATTTATGGGAACTTTTCATTTTTTTTTTTTTTTTGCCATTCAGCCTGCTTTCAAAATATTCAAATATATTTGGCTTTTGTAACTTTGTTAATTAAACCTAAAACAGATGGAATTATAGAAATCTCAGGGTTTAAAATATCATCTTAATTGGTTTACAATCTATGTGACACGGAGTGCCACTCATAGTGTATAAAACAGATACTTTGGCTCCAAAGATGTGGCATGCCAATTAATTTTTCTTCTACTCTTTCAATTAAATTTTGCTACCTTCATTATTATGTCCTCTGTCCTTTAGCTGGCTCCAAGAGTGTGATCCGCCTTAGCTGTGAGATGAGACGAAGCTTTGTAGCCAGAGATCACATGGGAAAGCTTCTTTCTGAAGGAAGTTTGGGAGAATGCAAAGAATTCGCCATTCTAAGGAGAACAAAGGGTGTGAGAACAGCATCGAAGCAGCAGGTGACATCACCTTGACCTGGTCTGAGGCTAGCCCTTCTGACAGCTGTTGTCTAACACAGGCAGACAATCCTAGTCCTCTGCTTTTCTAAAATAGTATTGATTTCACATGCTCTTCTCAAGACCCCACTAAGAGCATTTTATCTGTATCAGGCCTGGTGCTTGGTTGCATCTGAACTGGCCTTGTAGTGATGACTGTATATTGGTCTGGGGAGGTTTGAACAGGGTGATTCAAGTGTGTCTAGGAGCCTTAAGATGAAGCATTTGATCAAAATCTCCCAGCCTTCTATCGATTATGATTATGAGGCCCACAGTGAAGGCCTCCATTAAGTAAACCTGCTTTCCCCAGCAAAGAGATGGTCATTAAAAAATATCACCCTGCAATTTTTTTTTCTAACAAAATTAAACCCTACTGTTTCTTTCAAATATCTCAATTTGCCATTTAGATGTGATTTTAAACCCACCATTTCCCCCTTGTTGCCATGGTAACAGGTTTGGGCCCTCATGGGTGACAGAAAACTACCAGAGTACCAGTTCTTGTTTGAACACACATGTTCACTGGGTTTCCGCCTTGGGGCGGGAGGAGCGGGGAGGCTGGAATCTCCATGCTCCCACAGCAAGGTAGATCCCCGCATCAAATAGCACTCAGGGCTGGGAAATCGCCCACAGCAGGGACAGATTACCTCTTACAGTCACTACAGAGAACATTCACATTCGAGCTTTAATGATCCCAGATAGAGCCCTTCTCCTCCCCACCAATGTGACATTTTGCAGACGTTTTATATATCAAGGAAATATTTAATTGAAACGTGTTTCTGAGAATGCCTACCGAGCTGGCTCTAGGCATCTTCCGACATGGCAGGGGTCAATTAAAAGAACCAATCGAGTATTTTTTGAAAACTTTAAAATATTTTTATAAAAGAAGGCGGGGGGCGGGGGAGAAGGAAGTGGACAAAAGTAAGGCGGAATAGCACGGAGCATGACTAATGGCGCTCGCATGTTAAAATCATGGGGAAAATGTCCTTGGAAGACAAATGAATTTTCAGCAGAATAATTAACTTAATTAACAAATTTGCATGCATATTCATCAGGCTATTGAAGTCTTTCCAGCCCAGCTTGATGAGCGTTGGTGTAATAATTGTCTCATTTACATTCTGCAGTCTACTACAATTTAGGGCATGCAAAAAAGCCGACCTCTTCCCTTTGACTTTCTTTAGGACCCACTTAGTCGTAGAATCTTAGCCTTTGCCCACTCAGGAGCCTTCAGCTCAGCCTTTGGAGAGAACCCCCAGAGATTTCATCATGGCTTCCCATCCCCCACCCTCCCTGCATCTCTCCTTTCTTTTCATTTTTTCCCCCTTTTGGTCCAGGTTCTTTTTTTTTTTTTTTTTTTTTTTTTTTTGCCTCTGCTTGCTCTCCTGGGTAAATCTTGGCACTAGTTCTGACTTCAAATCTCTTGGGTCGCCAGACTGCATCATGTAAAAATTGCCATTTCCCTCTATCTCTGCAGGGCAATCTTTAAAGGCAGCAAGGTGTGACGGCCCAGACTGGCAGCTTGGCACGACGGAGCCCATGGATACCAGCACACGGGAATCTGGACTGTTCTCTCTTTCTCTCTCTCTCTCTCTCTGACAGCAGTGAGCAATGGGAACAAAAGGAATGGAGGGGGAAAAGCGCAAATGTATTTTTACATATTGTAGGCATATGGCCACAAGACCAGCAGAAATATATTTAATTACCAATTGCACGCATTAAGGAGAAAACCATTGGGGAGGGGGGTAGAGACTGTTAGCACACCAATATTATTCCCCTTTAACTTTTCACCTCAGTCTTTTCCTTTCTTCTAGTAATTGAGGATAAAGAGAATGTGGATTAGAATTACAAAGGATTATCTGCTGGAATCCCGTCCAAGGTAATGGAGGCTTTGGCCTGACTTCTTCAACAGTGGTAACATTGTCTAAGGAAATGTAATAGACTTCTTTTTACTAATTTTACTCATGAAATAATTTTATGGTGGTATTTGGGAGGCAAAGGAACCAAATTGGAAATCGACCATTTACATGATCTTGCTGTGTGTTAAAACTCTATTTCTGACGTGACTGCCACACTAGTTTAGGCCTTGACAATGAACAAATAATATTTTGAATTTTACATTCTTCTCCTTTGTCATTGAAATCTAACAGTTGACCTCTGTTATTGTCCCACACTGTGCTGGCCAATGGAGGTCCAGAGATAAATCAGAGAGTCCCTGCACTGAACGAGTCCATGTTTTCTGATCCAAACACGTATGCATGTGTAGAATTATAACCGTGTACTATTAAATTATTAAGTATTCTGAAATTATAAGTAATTAAAGCCAGAATTATAACCCATATAATACAGTTCGTGAGATACGGTGATGCTGTGGTCCAGAGGTTCAGAAATGTGAGGACCAGTCACACCCAACGTATAGGGAACATAGATGCAAAGGGAGAATTGGGAGAAAAATGCCAGGGTAAGAGGGAGCTCACTGAATGTTTTGCAGAGCAGAGGACTTCAGGTAGCCCACTTCCTAGGGTGCAGATGAGGAACAGATGTCAAATGCAGTGGGAGACCACACTGCTCTTGGGAACAGGGAGACCCTTGTGCTTTTGGGAACAGGGAGGGGCAGAAAGAAGCTGTTACATTCAAGAAAGCAGATCCTAAGAGTTTTTTTTCCTCCAGGTAGCCCTTTTGGTTGCTTTTGGTTGGGGTCTCTAGCCCCCCTGCTTTGTGCTGCTCTTGCCTTTGTTGAGGGCAGAGCTGATGGGATTATATCCAGCTGACCTTCCTTGGATCCTGTCTCTGGGCCTGTATGAGGTCAGAAGCATGTGACACATGCTTAACTTTATGCAACAACTGTAGTCCTGAAAAGTTGCTTTTTTTGTTGTTGTTGCTTGTTTTGTTTTGTTTTTTGGTAAACTCATTATTTTTGGTAAATCGACCTATATAATAAAAGCACTAGGAGGGCTGACTATTTAAAGGAACCCTGTTGAGAGTTTTTTCATAATGTAAAAACCATTCCTTAATTAATCTTCCCACCCCACCATTCATGCCAGCTCTACCTGTGCCTGCCTTTTAAGAGGCATATGACAATATAGTATCAAATGTGTGGGACTGTAAGTCAGGATTCAGACCTAGTATGTGGCATTTCAGGTGCTACTGATCGGGGGATGTACATGACTCTTTGGTCACTTCCGTCTTCTACTGAAGGATTATCAGATTGTCCTAGAGGTCTGAGCAGGAACTATGGTTCTATGGTTCACTGTTTGTCTTGTCTTTTTTAGATATTTAGTTTTCCATTCAGAAATAGGATTGCTATACAAAACAAATAAATGCATCTCTCCAAGTTTCTGGCACAACAGATATTACTAAGGGTTACTTTGCCCCTGTTTAATTCACCTCTTAAAGACCTCTTGTGAAAAAGAAGTTCAGAGTGGTAGCAACAATATCATCAGCTGGTCTTAGTAGAAGGAAACATGTTGGCCAGGATCCCTCTCCTGTTCCCATGTTTCCTCAGAAGAAGATGCAACAATACCCATCTTTTAGTGTCTTCCTTATCTTGAGCCATGAAGAACTGACTTACTAGTGAGTTTGTAGACTTGGCCATTGGGGGAAGGTCTGTACATTCCAATATGATAGCATTGGGCCACCTGCTTGCAAGCTTCCTGCAGATTAAACTCTGGTAGCTGGCTTGACTCTCCTCTTTGCTGTCTGATCCCGTCTTCATGGCTCTGTGGTAGGTTTTCGTCTAAGGAACGATATGGGGAATACGTCCCACAGTACCTATCTAATACTGTTTCATCCTTCTTAGTCCAGTTGTAGAACTGTGTCTGAGCCAGCTTACTGGAACTTCCTACTTCTTCAGCTACCTATGTCTGAGGAGGGAAAGCTTGGAGAGTTTACTGAACCCTCAAAGAACTGTACTAATCAAGTGAATCTGATGCTCTGAATTTGACATAGTCTGTCTCCCAAAGGTTCAGGTGCTGGAAATACCCTCAGTGAGGAGGCTCTGAAATGGCACAGGCAGCCTTTACAAAGTGGAACCTCCCAGAGGGCGATTAGACCCCTGAGGGTGCTGCCTTCAGGAAGAATTAATACTGTCTTACTTTTGTGAGGGTAGCATGTTATATAAAAACAAGACTGGTCCCTTCTCTCTGTCTTTTCCTGTCTTCTTGTGTTATCTCTTCTGCTCATGGCTGCTTCTCTTGCTTGCCCTCTATGTTTTAATGCAGTTGTGAGGGAGGAGAGTCTGGACAAATTGGTCCCCTTACTTTTGGACTTTTAACACACTCCCAATTAAGAATATTTTCTTTATGAAGAATCCAGCTTCAGGTATTATAATACAAAGTGAAATAATACTTCTGGTTGCCTGTACATTGGAAGCTGGCGTTGTAACTATGTTTAGGGTGAGAGCCATGTTCTCTGTGGATCACAGCCTCCTAATGGTGCTGGAGAGTGAGACCCTTGCAGGAGAGGGACAGCATCCCTATCACTGAGGTGGAATGAAGGACCAATGAGATGGCCATAGATTAGCGTTTTGTCAACTTGATAGAAGCTAGAGTAACTTGGGAAGAAGGAACCTCAGCTGAGAAGACTCCTCAGATATGTTGGACTGTGGGCATATCTGTTGAAGCATTTTCTTGATTAATGACTGATATGTGGTACCACCCCAGACAGGTCCTGGGTTGTATAAGAAAAGCAAGCTGGGCAAGCCACAGAAAGCAAGGCAGGATGTGGTGTTCCTCCATGGCCTCTAGTTCAATTTTTGCAATTAGTTCCTGCCGCGACTTCTTTTCATGATGGACTATATTCTATTTAATGAAATAATCCTTTCCTCTCCAGGTTGATTTTCATCAGTGCTCTTTCGAACCAACAGAAAAAGAACTAGATCAGATCTAGTGAAGATGTTGGGGAACAAGAGACAGTGGAGAGACAGCAGCCAAGGACATGGCTCCTTGACTAGGAAGAGAAATCCCAAGGATAAGAGTGGAAAAACAGATCCCAACATACTAATGTCCAGGGTCTTGTTTTCCCAGTCTGGTAGACACTACCTGCCAGGTATACCCTTTGATTGGCATTTCTAAGAATTGTGTGACCAGGTCTTTCTTCCTCTCTTCCTGATTTCTAAGGGGAATATTGGAAGTGCAGACACAGAGGGCCTTAAAGGCCTGGGGCTGAGATATTTCTGATCATGAGATGAAGCATTTCATTAGGGTACTTTTGTTCTATTTGGGGGCTTGGTCTTAGAAAGGTCAAGATGAAAGATAAAGGTCAATGTTATTGTATAATGGATGCCATTTCTTTCTGAGTCAGTTGTCAGAGAGCTCAAGTTTGCTTGAACCATTGAAATGGTCATGGGTTAAGAGACTGCTGAAATTACCTACCTGTTTAATGTACTTCTGAAAAATCGATCAGAAGAGTTCCAGAGTCCTGCATGGTCACTCATTCATTCACTTACTTTGGGATTTCTCAAAGACTTGCTCAATGCCAGGTACTGTCCCAGTTATTGGAGAGACAATGGCAAATGAAACAGAGCACTAGTTCTTGCCTTCAATGGCTTGAGGTCTGGTGAGAGGGAGGAGCAACCTAGTAAGTAAGGGACAACCACCTCTGGCAAGGTCTAAGCAATATAGGTCATGGCGAGCAGTGGCAGTTGACTCAGTCTAGATGGACACAGGACATTTTGGAGAAAATGGTCTCTAACCAATGTTAGATCGTGTAGTTGTCTACTTACATATACATAAGGAAAAGGTTGTGGATTATTTGGTCCTCTGCTTGTACTTTTAGGGCTGGGATTGAGTGATGAAAAAAGTCCCTGCTCACAGTCCACATTAAAATGATTCTAGCACATCAATGTAAAATTTTATGGATTTTACCATCATGATGATGTGTGATGGATGAATTCTGGGTTAATCAACTTACATGATTCTTTATGGTTTACAAAATGTTTTCACACATCATTACAACCCACGTCTCCGTGTGGCAGCATCGAGATGTTTCAGGTATAATTCAACATTCAGATTCGAAGGGATGCTTCTGGTACCGGGTGCTGACAGACCATGGAAGTATTGTTTGTGCTTACATTTTTCCATTAGAGATGCCATGCTTGAGAGCCTGTTTCAGAAATTAGCAAGAAAGTCGGCTAGCAAATGTCACTAGAGACCTTAACATACCTCCATGTGCTTAAGGGTTGAACACTGCACTTAGTGATACTTGTTTTAATGAACATGATAATTTTCTTCACATCCCATGAATCACTGCAAGACTTTTGGCAAAATGTGAGATCCTCGTGTGTGGCGCAGCTAAGAAAACGTTAATGGGTGTTGAGTGACAACCCGTTTGTCCCTCTCTCAAGACTCGTGGTCACTTAAGCTCTCTGGCCTTCTTGCCTCCTTCCTCAGTATGCCTGCTGTGCACAATGGATACAGATTCAGTTTCTTTTTATAGAAAATTACCCCTCATGTAATTGATGGAACTTGATTATCTGGTGATTCAGAGTGCTCTTAAACTGTATCCCCACCCCCTCCTCTGATTCAAGAATGTTTAATGTGGAGTCTTCAAGAAGGGACAGGTACATACATCCATAAACACAGGTGGGCAACATGTAAAAAGTGATTCTACATCCAGTATTATCCAGAAGTTTCTTGGTTTTCATTTTGAAAGCCTCCAGTTCTAGGAGCCACCCTCCAATCTTCATACCCAGGCAAGGAGGACTAGGACTCATTAAGTAAATACAGAAACTTGTTTGTACAATCAAACCTCAACAGTGAAAAGCACTGTTACCAAGGAAAACACAACAGAGTAGTAAGAATTAGTGTCCTCATTTGGAGCTTCCCGGAAGCCAGCCTTCACTGTGGAATTCTAGAGCAAATGAATTATGGGAATTGACCCCAGAAAGCAGTAGCAAGAAGGAGGACGAGACAGGAAAACAAGTTGCCATTGTGGGTATCTGGGCCAGGAAACTGGAACGAGTTGCCTGCTGCATGTGCCTCCTGACATGTCTTCATTGGTAAGCACCAGCTGTGGTGGGCTGGCATTAATTTGATTGGTTGAGCCTAGGAATGGAATTGACCTCAGCTGTCAGGGAAAGCTTCCAACAGAAAGATGCAGGGAATGTAGACAGACATACTGCCTTTGTGGACTGACGTGGTACCAGCAAAGTGATGTTAGGAAGCACTGACAGCCCTGCTACAGCTGTCCCTTCACCTGTTGCTGTGTAGACCAGCCAACCCTCCCTTTGCTGATCAGCTAACCAACCCTCTACCATGTAGAATGGTGAGGACCAGGCTATTTGAGGTCTGAAAAGTAGGACAGGGTGATACTTTAGGATCATTAGCTATACATGAATACATACATGATTCCCTCTCCATCCATGCCTGGAATTTGATTAGCTTAGTCTCATAAAGGTCATGTGCATGTAGTCACAGGTGTACACTGTGCATGCCTGATGACCTTTCACTGTTTCACTGTTGGGATCTACTTCCTCTGAGTCTTACAATGCATCTTTTTAATGGTTTCTTAAGTTCTATGGCATGATATTCTCATGTGCAGAGTGCATTGCAGTGTTAACTCTGCAGTCAGGCATCCAGAGCAGCTATCTGGGTTAGTGCCCAGGCCATGCCCTACCATCTAACCTGATCATGGATTTCCCAGATGACCTTTAAACGCCTCTGCCAAATGGAAGTGCTTGAGTCTTTTTGCAGGAGGAAGGCTCAATCATAATCCCAGTGTTCAAGTAGCTTAACAGAGGTAGTGGGTGAGATAAATCCATAGCAATCAGAGCTTGGTGGCCAGGAGCAGAGGTGAGATAGTGAAATGGCAGAGGGGGTGGGGCAGTTGTAGCTGTGGCTCCATTGTTGGGCCTTGAAGAATGATCAGGGTTTCCTTGCCAGAGATGAAAGGGGTTAAGGAGACTTCTTAAGTCTATCCACTGTCTTGATTTTAATGTGAGGCTATTGGGTTCATTGACTGGACTCTTCATTTCCTACACAAAGTCTCACAAGAAATCTTGCTGAGCAGAGGAATGTGGGTGTTGGTCTTCATCAGCTTGAGAGAGCTTTTTATATAGATGAAATCACCTTTTTTTCCTGGTAGATTAAATTATTTTAGCCCCACCAGTGGTTTTTGTTGTTGTTGTTGTTTCTGTTTGTTTCACTCAATTCTATCAGGCTCATCAACAGTGAGCTTTAAGGTATAAAGACCAATGAATTCTGTCTGTAATCTTGATGTCCAATCTGGGGTGCACGGAAAGTATAATAGTGTAGCTATGAGATCAGTAAGACACTGTCTCAATGCTGGATCTGCCAGTCAGTGGACACATGCTCCTGGGCAAGTCACTTCCTCTTTGTGATGCTAAGGTGGGTTATTTTTAGTTCATCAATAATAGTTTTATTATTGTTTTCATAAAAATAATGTATATGAAAAATTTTCTTTGCCCATCCCTGAACTCAAGTATGTTGTATGAACGATGAAATGACATTATAAAGAAATACACTCCAATGATATAAAAGAACACGAAAGGATAAGAAACCAACACGTGGTAAAGTGAGAGGAGCAAGTGAAGTGAGACTCTGACAATAAAGAGGAGGGGGCACAGCAGTCATACCCCAGAACCAAACACATGTCATGAAGTGAGAAGTCCGTTTAATTTCTCTGGCTTAATTGTAATCTGCATTATTATGTGTTTCCTGTTGTAAGACACAGAAGATGATAGTAGGCAGAAAAAGAGCCCCTGTATCCGATTTTCCCATTTCTTTCCCTCTGTTTCACTTTACTGACTGATTGATTGATTGATTGATTGTGTCTGTGTGAGCATGTGTGTGAGCATGCATGCACATATCCTGAGCCTACCTGACAGTTAGTGGACAATTTGCAGGAGTTTGTTCTCTCCTTCCAACATGGAGGTTCCAAGTATTGCACTCAAGTGCCTTTACCTACTGAGCCATTTCACTGGCCTCTTTGTTCTTACATTGACTGTAAATCAAGCCTGGAATGTAGGCTCGTGCTGAGAGTTCTTGAAGGTTTTGTTGTAGAGAGTTCAGAGACATAGATTTCTCAATAAAATAAAGACAGGCATCAGTCTGGCATAAAGGAGCTACAGGGCTTATAGTCTCTCTCTATTTCTTAATAGAGCTGCCTTGCTTTTCCTTGGACTGCATCTGCTTCCTGTGTCTTTTCCTTATGGTATAAGCGGGATGGCATTTCTAACGGACTCCTCTCATTATGCCTCTGCCAAGCTTTAAACAATTCCTACAACCTTCATGTCAACTCTTTATTTCTTAATTGTGTTTTGCACTTCATTTTTCTCATTCTCCTTTGCCTGAAATGGGCAGCTATATTGGTAGCCAGATTGCCAAAATATCATCACCTTTGGGAGTCAGATCACATAGCATCACTTCTCCAAAGCCATCCTTGGCAGCTCTCTCTTCCCATGTCTGAACTCACTTTCTCTTCTCCAGTTCCCTTATCCAGTATTCTTTTATTATTTCCTATACACTTGTGCACCAGGAATGCCACCGGAGAACATTTATTAAGCTCTGTGTGAGCAGAGCCCTACAACAAAAACAATTTGCAATCGTCATTCTATAGACTAAGGTAAGAAATAAGATAGGAATGCATCTGTTTTCAAGATTATTTGCATTATTTTGTAAAAATTTAAGCCAATGTATGAGATACAAAGTAAAAACAAAATGGAAGTGAAAAATATATTTTATAAATAATGTTAACTCTTGGAAATACAAGAAAATTTCCTATACAAACCTGTTAAATTAACAAAAAATATAACTCTAAAAATGTATGTTGCAAATGATTACAAATCATGTGTAAACATTAGAAGAACTACTTGGAAAACGTGATAAAGATTGGGTAAACAACTTAGGAAAAAGCTACATAAAAACATGTATGAATTAAATCAAAATTATAAAATCAGCCTAGAGAAGACCCATAAACAATACACCATGCTTCTGAATGACATCAGCAGTAGGCTGGACCTACCTAGTGACTAAATGCCATAATAATACCATGAAACTTAATTATGAACTTGTCAAAGTATTTTTGGAGTTCACTGGCAGATAAAGTAGCAAAGAAAAAGTAAAAAATGGAGAGCAATTAGAGGAAGCCAGCAGTTGAGTTTTTAAAATGTATTGAAGTTGTAATTCTTAAAATCATATTATATGGTCAGCCCTCAGTAGCCAGGGACACCACACCCACAGAATTAAACAAATGTGGTTCAAAACCTTCTGAAAAATCTGCATCTGTTCTGAAACACAAGACTACTTTCACAGTTTGACAGTTATTATAAATTATCTAGAGGTGTTTCAAAGAATCCAACAGAGTGGAGTCAGATCACATGTAATTGGTGGAGTATTTTCACGTGTATATCACAGGTCTGAGCATCTACAGGGGTCCTGGAACCAGTCCCTGCACATAGCATATGCACGAACAGTCTACTAGATACCCGAAGGCACCCAACTATCAGAAGTGTTACTTCCTAAAACGAGTGTAAAACAAAAGTACACTTACACAGAAATACAAGAATGGATGAAGCTGTGGAAATTGCAAAAAAAAAAAAAAAAAAAAAAAAAAAAATTAAGCTTTACAATTTGCTCTTCATGTTCACGCTTGTACAGTTTCCAGATTAATAAGTTAAACATAAAAGCAGTAAAACATGGAACTAAGAGAAAATGTACTTTGATTTGAAAACATTTTAAAAACGTAAATTTTTTATTAATTCTCTAAGAATTCCATACATTGTTAGAGTTTTATTCTGTTTTTATTTTGAATTTTATACACTGGATTCCCAGCCCCATTCATCATTCCATCTCCACCCAATTTTATGTCCTGTTTTTTTTTTTTTTTTTTTTTTTTTGTTATTTTTAACCCACCCAGTCCAATTAGTACTAAATATATACTCTTGGGTGTGGCTATCCAGTGAAGTATGTTCCGACTAGAAGGGGCCATATGCATAAAAAAAATCTCCCTCTCTTAGCAGGTATAAAGATATAGGATGTTGTCAATATAGGGGTTGGAGGGTGAGGTGAGTGGATAATGACTTTGCTTGGAATGATCCATGTCTCATGAAAAGACAGTGCTTAAGCACAGAGTACAGATGTCTTATCAATGTAATTTAAAAAATTTTTATTACTAATAAAAGGCAAATCTAAGTGACTTTATCGCATTTCACTTTTATATGACATACACTTAAAAAGAAAAGTTTGATGACGGCCTATGGAGATTTTATGTAATACAAGGAAACTCTGATCTGTGTAATTGTTCATGAAAGCAATGGGGTAATCAGGAATTAGAAGGAGTACCATTGTTTAAATATAATCGTTCTATACTTATGAATGCATAATTAAAATGTCATTAGAAATGTTAATGAAATTATGTAAAATTATTTATTTTTAATTTCAAAATTTTGGGTCTAATACATGTTTTCCACAATGGGGACAAACTAGGAGTTATTATGGTACATCCAATTAATGTAATGTTAAGACTGATGAAATACTGTAAAAAAAAAAAAAAACCAAAAACCACGTAATGAGTTGAAAGAACATTTGTGCATAGAAAATGTTCCAAAAGAATATACTAATGTTAACTATGGGTTCAGATCTCTGGAGATAGGATCATGGATGCTTAAAAATAACTTCTCTTCTGATGTTTGTGCATGATACTTAATAAAATTATATATAATATAGATTAAAGACTGATTGTCAAATATGAAAATGATAGAAAAGTATAAAAGGCAATAAATTGTTTGGCTTTCTGGTCTTGTTTTTATTAAGGTTTTATTGGCTTGTATTCTTTTAGATACACATCGCCTTCCTTCTCAGCTCTTTTATTCCTTCCTGGACTTTCCTCGGGTTCTTACTCATCTTCCTCTGCCTTGCTTCTGATGTGCAGGAGTCACAGGGCACTCACATGTTTTACACACTGTCAGATTGCAGCCAACAGAGGCATTTGAAATGCCAGCCTTGCTCCTCATTCTCTGCAGCTTAGGAGAATCTTTCTACGTACTTTCTACGTTGTTTCTTGAATTTTCTTTTCTGTGAATTTGTTTTACATGGCTCTTGTCCATTATTTGTTGTATGCCTCTATCTATCTATCTATCTATCTATCTATCTATCTTCTATCTATCTTCATTATTATCATCTATCATTCATGTATGTATGTATGTATGTATGTATGTATGTATGTAGTTTGTCCATTATCATGATAGAATATCTGAGATCATGAACTTAAAAAGGGAAACTGTTTTGGTTAAGATCTCAGAGGTTTTGATCCCTGGTCCCATGGAATGTGGGTCTGTGCCTGTGATAGCACAGTAGATCACAATGGACATGTCAGGCAAAGAAGGTCAGTTCCTGTTGTATTTGTGAAGCAAAGAGAGAAAAAGGAATTCTTTGTAAGTTCTTCCAATGGCATGACTTCTGTTCTTTAGGCTCAAACTGCCGAAGGCACTATAGCCTGATGGCAAAGCCTCTAACTCATGAACTTCAGAGGCTTTCTGGCCTAGACTTTGGCACTCTCCCACTTGTCCATCTGTCCATCCATCTTGCTAATTTGGAAGTATCCTTTTCAGTGCTATTAAACACCATTTTTCAGATCATCCCCTTCCTGTACTTTCTACAATGACTGTAGAGCAAAGTAAGCTTTGGCCTGTCATTTGTCTTTACTTGTCTACCACGATCATCACTTTGCATTTCAGTCCAATCTCTGAGTTTCTGTATCCCTTATTTTCCTCTTTCCTTTCTCACGTCTTTGACTTTTTCTACTGAATCTCTCTGTCTACGACAACACAAACTAATTAAATTAATTTTTTTTTTTACTCTTTAAGCAAAGATTTTTACAAGTTTTTTTCTGTTATTCTTTTCCTCCCTGGTTTTCAGAAAGTTCCTTTTTCTATAATTCTTTTCCTTTTGGGGTTGCTCCGTTCTCAGATAGAAGCAGGTGGGAGGATGCTTAGCCCCTCTGCTCTGACCATTGGCATAGTGGCTGAGTCTCTTGGCTGGAGACACAGATGGCGGGTAGGTTGGTGAGCCCAGCAACTCACACATTTCCTGTCTACTTCTGCTCTCTCAGACAGAAATGGGATCCACTCCTACGTCCACTGCCGGCTTGCTAGCATATGAAACAGATGGACTGCATGGAAAACTCTAGCCCTGGTTTTTACTGATTCTATTTCTGTCTTCTCCCTGGCCCATAGTGCTTTATTTATGGAGACTACTATGCTGGTAGCCTACAGCCCAAGTCTTGCCCAGGTGTTTTCTGAAGAGTCGCCCTCTCTGTAGATAGGAATGGGGATCTGTGAGATGAGAAATCACCATCTGGATGTCTTAAAAAAATATGTTTTCAGTGAATGACAAGTGCTGGCTTTATGGCCAATGGTATCCATGTGCTCCTCAATGGAGTATCATGTGGTGGAGAAGATACAGAAGTTCTTCTGTCATCTTGGTGGACAGTTTAGAGTTTTCTTTCTTCTTTGGCAACAATGCGCAAGGGGTCCGTCCTCTTGTTGTAGGAGGCCTCATGTCAAAAAGGTCAGGTTCTTCCTCTTTGTCACTATACTTTTTGTTCTAGTTTTCATAGGTGTTAATGGCGTTTATTTCTATACATCTTGAGCATGGTTTGACTGTATCACTGGGGAAGCTACCGCTGACAGCTGCTCCCTAGTTTAAGAGGTCTTATTTCATTCCTTATCTTGAAGTATTAATGATCTCTATGCAGGAAATTTTTAAAGGGATGTTGGTCAACTAGGCCAGGGCACTCAGCAAGGGGACATCTTGGGGCCATTCTAAATATTTAAGCAAGCAACTTTTCATGAATAAGATGCTTTTCCTAAGAGACTTTAGCATGTATTGTTGTTGTTGTTATTATTATTTTAAGCCAGAGTCTCTATCTCAATCGAATCTCAGGAGCACTCCCCCTACTAACCCTCCCTGGCAGATCAAGTCTCATCAACAGCATCCTCTCCCACAGAGGCCAGACAGGACAGCCCAGCTAGGAGAAAGGGATCCTAAGGCAGACAACAGAGTCCGAGTCAGAAATAGCCCCTGCTCCAATTGTTGGGGGATCCATATAAAGACCAAGCTGCATATCTGCTACATATGTGTAGGGGCCCTAGGTCCAGCGCATGCATGCTCTTTGGTTGGAGGTTCAGTCTCTGTGAGCCCCCACGGGCCCTGGTTAGTTAGCTTTGTGGATCTTGTGGTGTTCTTGACCCCTCCAGTTCTTTCAATCCTTCCCCTGACTTTTCCATAAGACTCCATGAGGTCTACCTAATGTTTGGCTGTGGGTCTCTGCATCTGTTTCTGTCAGCTGCTGAGTGAAGCCTCTCAGGTGACAGACAGTTGTGCTAGGTTCCTGTCTGCAAGTATAGCAGAATATCACTGATTGTGTTAGGGGTTGGCACTTTCCCACGGGGTGAGAAATTGAGCAGAGGTTTGACTATTTTTCGATTAGTCTATCATCTTTATTACTTTACATTTCACTCCAATCTCTGAGTTTTATATTCCTTATTTTCATCTTTCTTTCCTCATGTCTTTTTCTTTCTCTACTGAATCATTCTTGGTCTATGGCAATGCAAACTAATTAAATTATTTTGTCTCAAATTGAGCCATCATTGGTTGGCCATTTCCTCAATCTCTGCTCCATCAGTATCCCTGCAAATGCTCTAGGCAGGACAAACCTTCTTTCTAAGGGTATTCTGGTGTCCAACTTCCTCCAGTGGAAGTTCACACAAGGTAGTTTTCCTTTATACAAACAATAAACAGGCTGAGAAAGAAATCAGGGAAGCAACACCCTTCACAATATCCACAAATAATAAAATATCATGGTATTACACCTCTGAAGTATAACTTTAACCAAGCAATAGAAAAATTTGCACGACAAGAACTTCAAGTGTCTAAAGAAAGAAACTGAAGAAGATATCAGAAGATGGAAAGATCTCTCATGCGCATGAATCAGTAGGATTAATATAGTAAAAATGGCCATCTTACCAAAAGCAATCTACAGATTCGATGCAATTCCCTTCAAAATTCCAACACAATTCTTTACAGACTTTGAAAGAGCAATTCTCAACTTTGTATGGAAAAAAAAAACCAGGAGGATGAATATAATCCTGTACAATAAAAGAACTTCTGGAGGTGTCACAATCTCTGATTTTAAGCTGTACTACAGAGTATAGTAATAAAACCTACATGGTATTGGCATAAAAATAGACAGATTGATCAATGGATACAATCGAAGACTCAGAAATGAACCCACATACCTATGGACACTTGATTTTTGACAAATAAACTAAAATCATACAATGAAAAAAGGAAACCATCTTCAACAAATGGTGCTGGTCTAACTGATATTTTCATGTAGAGGAATGCAAATAGACATTTATCACCCTACATACAATTCAAGTCCAAGTAGATAAAAGACCTCAATATAAAACTGGCTACACTAAATATAATAGAAGAGAAATCAGGGAATAGCCTTGGATGTATTGGTACAGGAAACACCTTCCTGAACAAAACACCAACAGCTCAGGCATTAAGATAAAAAATTAAATTTTTTTAAAATTTTTAATTTTTTTAAATTTTAATTTTAAATTAAATAAATGGGACCTCATGAAACTGAAAACCTTTTGTAAGGCAAAGGACATTGTCAATAGGACAAAATGTCAGTCTGCAGAATGGGAAAAGTTCCTCACCATCCCTATAGCTGACAGAGGGCTAATATCCAAAATATATAATAAACGCAAGAAATTAAATACCAACAATCTAATTGACCCAGTTAAAAATGGGGCACAGAGCTCAACAGAGAATTCTCAACAGAGTAATATTGAACAATGGAGAAGCACTTAAGGAAATGCTCAGTGTTCTTAGTCATCATGAAAATACAAATCAAAATGACTCTGAGATTCCATCTTATACCCATCAGAATGGCTAAGATCAAATCTCGAGAGACATCACATGCTGACCAGGATGTAGAGCAAGGGGAACATTTCTCCATTGCTAGTGAGAGTGCAAACTTGTACAACCACTTTGGAAACAAATTTGGTATTTTCTCAGAAAATTTGGAATAGTTTTACCTCAAGACCCAGCTATACCACTCCTGGACATATACCCAAAAGATATTCCACCATACCATATGGACACTTGCTCAGTTATGTTCATATCAGCTTTATCTGTAATAGCCAGAAGCTGGAAACAACCAAGATGTCCCTCAACTGAAGAATGGATAAAGAAAATGTGGTTCATTTACACAATGGTACACTACTCTGCCATTAAAACAAGAACATCATGAATTTCCCAGACAAATGTATAGAACTAGCAAACATCATTCTGAGTGAAGTAACCCAGACACAAAAGGACATGCATGGCATGTACTTGCTTATAAGTAGCTGTTAGGCACAAAATATATAAAAGATAACCAAGCTATAAATCAACAGACCCAAGGAAGCCAAATAATGAGAGCCCAAGGGAAGATACTTAAATCTCATCTCACTTAGAAAGGGAAATAAAATAGACATTGGAAGTGGATATATATAGAGAATATATATATGGTGGGGGAAAGGGTGGGGAGGAAAATGGAGGTAAGGATCAGGTATGAATAGGGGTGGGCATGAGAGGGCTGGAGAGAGAAGGAATTGGTGGGAGAGGGTGCACCTTTGGATAAACCAAAGACCTGAGCTGGAGGAGGCTTCTAGGAGGATATGGTGGTGATCCTCCCCTTTTCTTTTAAGTTTGAACTTTCAAAAAAATAATGTATGTTTCTGAATTCTTCTTAACTATCTGTAGATAAAAGTATAAAAATGAATAAAATATCCTGGAGGAAATGTTTGAGTCTGTAGTAAGAGTCAACAGCAAAGATGATACAAATGAAAAACCTAACACTGAGTGAGTGTTCGGTTCCATTCACTGCATGGGTATGTTTGGTGTTGTCATTGCTGCAAGTACATATACTTTTGTACCATTTAAATAGGTAAAAATGAAAGGTGACAATAGCCTTTGCTCCAGTATAAGGTCTAGAACAGCTATATGTAATACTGCCATGGAAAATTGAGCAGGCTCACCTGAGTTTGAATTTCAGAGAGAGAGAGATCATAAATGTATTGTCTGGTATGATTGTGTTCTAGTTTTCAGGGCTTGTAGGAGGTATCTAAACACTTAAAGCTAAAATAGAGAAAGGGCTGAGGAGGCCAGGTGGAGACATTCATTGGATTTAGTGTCACTGCCACTGGGAAGAGGAGAATCAATGTCTTTGCAGCAGAACATCCCGAGATGAGCCTCAAGACTCCTCACTTGTAGTCCAAGAAGCAGGAGGTGGCATGTTATGTTCCTGGATCATTGCAATTGGATAGAACTATGTGCCTAGCAACAGACCAAGGAGATGAGGCAGCTCTTAGAGCTGTGCCTGCAAGACAGCTAGGATGGGGACCATTATTTCCTTTGGATCAGACATGTTTTCATGGGAGGCACTGAGCTTCCAGATGCTTTGCAAAATAATTCCACTGATGCGTACTTTCTTCAATAGATGATATCAGCTAAAAAGAGACCTCCCCAGTTATCGATGGGGAAGGTTGCTCCAGGTGACACTTGGTAAAGGGGGGAAGAGTATAGAAGGTAGGCTAGGAGGAATTTCTGTGAGAATTGGCCGGGTGGGCTAGAGAAAAGCCCAGAGAATGATCAGGGAGCCCCCATACAGATCCCTCACTCCCTTAGGTGGGTCTTTATTCCTCCTCATATAGTGAGTGGATGCTATGTAGATAATCTTGTACTGTCCACTCTTCAGACACTTTTCTGTTATGGGGGTGTGTGTCAAGGGATCACAAGACACAAACACTTGTTCTTTAAGAGCATCTCACCAGAATCCATCACAGATGGTGTGCCAAGCTTGGTGAGCACAAAATCGATTCTATGCTCTACTTTTAGGCAGAATCAGAAGTCTGGGAGTGGCAGTGTACCAGTATTAACTAGAGAGCTCAGTGTTGATTGGACAGCCCCAGACTCAAAGAGAAAAGGATGTATTACCTTATGGAGTATGTCAAATGGGCTTGTGCCCAGTTCATTTTAAACCTTAAGGAATAAATTCATACATAGTATGATGAGATAATCATTTGGAACATATGCCATGCCTTTTCAATTGGCCAGAAAATAGTACAGCAATAGTACTAGTGAAAGTTCCCAGATGCAACTGTCATATAGTATAGAATGTATTTGTTATTGTTCTTATTGAAACAACCAAGCACCTGACCCAAAGCAACTTCAGGGAGGGAGGGTTTATTTTGGCTCATGGTTCAGTGGAATGCAGTCTATCTTAGCACAGAAAGCATGAAGCCAGGGGGTAGCTTGGTCTCTACTCCTGGTCAGGAAGCAGACAAAGATGAATGCAGTGCTTGGCTGGATTTTTTCTTGTTCCTCGTTTCTTCTTCATTTGACAATCAAAGTAGCATTTTTTTTGTTTGTTTTCTGCAGAAAAACATTATTGTCAGTCCTTTTCTCTTTCACTCTCCACCTCTATGGATCACAGCTATGGAAGTATTAAGACAAGGAAAGAGACTAAAACTCTGAGTGTGGTGGTTCATGCCCGAATGCCAACACTAGTGAGGAGAAGGCAGAATGGGGAAAGAAGAGGAGGAGGTGATGGAAGGAGGGAGAGGAGGAAGGAGGAAATGGAAGAGGGAAGAGGAGCTACGGGAGGGAGGGAGAGAAGAAGGGAGGGAGGACTTCAGGTCCTTGAGCTGCTTGGGCTGTGGGGTTTGGTAGTAGTGGTGATTGTGGTGGTGATAGAGATGTTAGAGGTGTTGGAGAAGGTGGAGATGTTGGTGGTGATGGAGGTGGTGATGGTGGAGGTGGAGGTGTGGATGGTGGAGGTGGTGGTGGTGGTGGTGTGGGTGGTAGAGATGGAGGTGGTGGGGATGATTGATTATCTTACTTATTTACATCTCAAATGTTGCTCCCTTCCTGGTCCCCCCTCCCAGAGTTCTTCATTCCTTTCCCTTCACATCTGAGAGGGTGCTTCTCCACAACCCCTGGCATTTCCATTCCCTGGGGCATCAAGTCTCTGTAGGATTAGGTGCATCTTCTCTCACTGAGGCCAGACAAGGTAGCCCTCTGCTATATATATGTCGGAGGCCTCAGACCAGTCTGGGTATGCTCTTTGGTTGGAGGAAAGGCTTTAAGATTCATTGAGTTATATACATGCACAAAGACAGATGGTTAAGCCTGCAGGTCTTCTTCATGTAGATCTCTATAGGGGAAAGGTATAGGCAATTTGTCACAAGAGTAGTAAATGACTATCAAGGAACAAAAAAAGAGCAAGCCCAAGAGACCAGAAATAACTTCAAAGCTTCTGAGTGGTAGTAGACTCACATTGTCTTCCTCTTGACATGACTTTAGAATTTCTTGGGAAAAGGCCTTCCAATGTGACTGAAAGCAATTGTGTCCCTTGGAGGCTGAGGTAGCCTCCAAGTAAATGAAGGAACTTAAGAGAGTCTTCCTTGTACTTCAGAGGAGCAAAAATAGCTCAGACAAGAAGGCAGGAGGATGGCAAAGGGGCCTTAATTTTGAGAATTCTCTAGCTTGGCTTGTCAAAGTTCCACCTTTTGGAGGTACTGTTTTCTAGACCCTACAATAATTGTTGTAGGTGACTAGGGTGTCAGTGTTTTCTAGAACTCTCTGGTCCTCTCAGCAGTCATTGCTAGAATACTGGGAAAATGAATGGTTATCATAGGGTCACAGTGAAATATGAGAACTTAATACAGTCCTGTAATGATTGCCATATCCCTGGGCAATTCCTAGAGACTCTTTGGGTGTCAGGACAAACTGAGTCTACCACCTGGAGCCTGTCCTAAATTCGGAGGCAGAACAGGCCTTCCTTGTGACATCTCATTGGATATCTCCTGCTGGTGCATCTTGGTTCTTTACTCTGTCCTCTCAACTCACTGCTGTGGTGATATTTGGCTAAAAAGAAAGCTTACTATGTTAATTTTCTCATAACCCAGCAAGCTGCTAGCTTTCTGGCCTCCCATTCTTGAACTTAGTCTTAACATTGTCTAATACTACTTGTGAAACCTAAATGGATGTGAGAACTACCTTCCACTCCTGGGATCAACTTGCTGGCAAATTCTGTGTGGTTTGCATATTGGAATACATTTCACCATATATTGTATTTTAAATTGCTTTTAAAAACTCACACAGGAAAAACAATTTGGTTATTTCAGTATGGAATTTACTGAAGAATTATTGACAGTAATTGTATATCTATTAAATGTATGCAAGGAGATGTTGAAACACAAAGCACATGATGAAATAACCAGACAAATGAATTTAACTGGTCAGTCACATTACACAATTACTTTGTAGTGTCTGAGTGTGTGTGCATGTGTGTGAACAGTTAGACTCTATCTGGCCATTGTGTGTGGGCACATTGTTATTGACCATGGTCATCATGGTTGGTGTGTGTGTGTGTGTGTGTGTGTGTGTGTGTAAGTAGAACAGTTAGACTCTATCTGGTCAGTTTTGTGTGTGGGTACATTGTTATTGACCATGGTCATCATGGTTGATGTGTGTGTGTGTGTGTGTGTGTGTGTGTGTGTGTGTGTGTGTAACAATTAGAATATATCTGGCCAGTTTTGTGTGGGGGCACATTGTTATTGACCATGGTCATTATGTTGCCCAGGATTATTTGGAATGTTTCTTCTTATAGCTGAAAGCTTGGATTCTTGGGCCAACACCTCTCCATTTCCCACAGTTCTCCATTTCTGTCAACACTCAGTTACTCTTTCTTCTCATATGTCTGAGACTTGTTTTTTCTGGGCATGAGTTATTTCACTTTACAAGCCCTCTGGGTTCATCAAAACTGCTGCATGTGACAGGATTTCTTTCTTGTTTAAGGCTGAATAATGCTTAACTGCATATAAAGATTCTATATCTTTATCTGTTCATCCACTGATGACCACTTTGGTTGATTCTATAACAGGTTTTGTTAGTAATGTTGTAACAAACATACAAATATTTCTTTGTGATAATAATTCATTTCCTTTGACTATGCATCCCAAAATTGGGTTGCTAGATCATATGGTAGTTCTATCTTTAATTTTTGAAGAACCTCATACTATTTTCCATAATGGATGTACTAATTTAAATCTCATCAACAATGTGAGAAGAAAATCTGAGATGTCCTAAATTTAGGGATAGCCCATAGAAAGAAAGAAAAGTTTACACTAACTCAAAGCTTCAAGTTCCACCAACATTGTTCAGGAGTCATCTCTCTCTCTCTCTCTCTCTCTCTCTCTCTCTCTCTCTCTCTCTCTCTCGTCTCTCAGTGTGTGTATGTGGGTTTGTGTGTCTCAGTCTCTTTTTTCTCTGCCTCCTCTGTACCTTGTGTGTGCATGTGTGTGTGTGTGTGTGTGTGTGTGTGTGTGTGTGTGAGAGAGAGAGAGAGAGAGAGAGAGAGAGAGAGAGAGAGAGAGAGAGAGAGAGATTACAAATGTGAGCCACTGCTGGCTTTTTACCTGGGTGTTGGGTATCAAATGAAGGTTTTCACAACTTCACCTGAACCATCTCTTAGCTCCTTGAGCAGATTTCATAAGCAGATTTCATTTAGTGGCTAAACAAAGTTTTAAAGAATACAACAAAGGACAAATACTTCTGGTAGAAGACCATCATTCCAAATGACAGCTCATGAGTTCCTGTGTAACACACCTACTTTATAGCTGTTAACTTTTAAGTACACATTGTTGACTGTCACACTTCAACAACGTTCTGATGGCTTCCCAAAACTACTTCAAAACCACAACCCAGATGTTTCCTCATCTGACCATCTCAATCTAAGTTTAGTTGTACAAAAGAGTTTAGATATATCCAAAACTAGGCCACAAGCAACATGTTACTGGATCCTTTTCTAAAATAAGAAAATTATTTCCATTAAATAAGGAGAGAAAACATGGAGAGACCAAGTCCAAATGGCTATCAATGCATATTGTTTGGCAGTAGGAGCAACATTTTCCAGTTAAGTTACAAAGTGAGCAGATGAAAACCTTTGTACAAGAAATTCAGCCTATACGTTGGTGTCTTCCTGTTGCTCTTCTCACAGCTTGACAGGCACTGTCAGAGTCTGCTTTCCTGGCCATTTCAGCAGCTTCTTCATCTACTCAGTTCTTTCCAAGCTCTGACATCACAAAGCAAAGCTCTGCTGCACCCACTCAGCCACTTCTGTCCTTCCTGACTGCATGGAACGTGTCCCTTCCACTGTCGGTGACTTCTAGCATTCTTGATGTCTTTGTCAAAAATCCAGAGAAGTCATTTGTGCAGTTACATCAGCATGAACTTTGGCAATCATGTCCTTCAACTTGGCTTTTGTGGAATTCTGCCTGGGAGACCCCAGTACAGTACCTGATTTCTTTCTTGTCACAACTTAATCACTATCCTTGCCAAATAGCAAAAAGGCTCCTTTGAGTTCTGCAGTTTGCTCTTCTGTATGGTCAACCATACTATCAGGGCTCCTGGTTTCCCAAGCAGATCTACATACCATAGGCTTGCTTGATTCCTCAGGCCTTGGCTCCATACTTCCCAGAAACATTACCCTGGGGAGCAATCTTTGGACTTTTGGGAGACATTAGTCTACATTACACTTCCTTAGAATAAAATTCTCTTGGATCCTGGATTCAACTGCTAACTTATACTAGATTTTGGATAGTATATTTGTGGGACATACTGGGGTACATTTTTTTTCTCTCTTGTAATCAATTGCTAAGGATGTTATGGTGGTCTTATACCATAGCTAATGAAATGTGATCTTATTGCTGTGTTTCTAAAATTGTGTATAATACACTGACATTTTTTTCTTAAGTATTTGATAGAGATTTACCGAGACTTCTTTGTCAATCTGGATACCTTTTTTTAATAAGAAAGTTATTTGTCATATATTCGTATGTATGACACACACATACATACACACACATATAATTTTCTATTTCTTCTTGTGTCAGTTTTAGTAAATTTTGTTTTATGAAAACATTTCTAGCAGGTTTTCATTTCATTGACATCTTCAAATCTGCTGGCAATTCAATTGCTCATAATACCCTCTAATTCTATAATCAGCTAATTATGTTCATAATATCTTCTGTATTAAAGCCCACCTGATCTATAATGGCAGTTTTTTCTTTATTTCTAGGTATGGTTATTTTTACCTATTCATTGCCTCTCTTTTCTGTGATGAGGAGAGTCTGTGTGAGGAGAGTCTGTAGGAACTTAACAATTTTATTAGATTTTACATTTTTTATTTTTCTTCTTGCTCCTCCTATTTTATTATTAGGCTGCTATTGCTGTTATTTCCTCTTGACCCTGTTATTCTAAATTTTATTGAGGTCATCAGTTGACTTATTTACTTTTAAGGATTTCTAAAAATTTTTCAAAATGTACATCTAAGGCACTGAACTTTTGTAATTCTGATTGTAGTTGTATTCTCCAAGATTTGATATATTTCATTTTCATCCCAGTCTCAAATCCTTTTAAGTTTCTATTGTGATTTCTTCTTTGACTTGGTGTTAAAATACTTTGTAATATGGCATGTTCTTCCTTACCTTGTTTGGGTCTCTAGCCCTGAGCACTGCTTAACATGCTGTCAGTTCAGCCATGCCAGAATTATGATGCTTAGTCAGTATTTCATACTGTGTCATTTTTCATCTTTATACCTTTAAATATTCTATCCATCTACATTTTCAGTGTGTTTCTCTTAAGCAACACATAGTCAGGTTTTATCTTTATTATTTAACACCAAAACTTGTTTTAATTATTTTTGATTATCTAAACATGTAATTATTAATACTAACAATGTAAAACTTTCAAATAATCCTTCTTCTCTGTATTTTGTTCCTTGATTTTAAAGTGATTGTTAATTTTCTTTTTTATTTTCCATTAGCTTGTTTGTGTGCTCATGTTTGGTAATTTCCCTATAGATAGATGGCCATACATTATCAGTATTTGTTAATAATGAGTGAATACTTATCATTCTAAGACAAAATAGGAACTTCAAAGGACATAGACCTAACCTTTTCTCTAGTCCATGCCTTTCTGATATCGTTGTCCCATATTACAAATTCTTGCAGTGTTGTGTAGTGTCTTGACTTAGCTGCAGCATCCACATTAATGCCATTGTTCTTTGTCTCCCTGCATTTTCCCCTGACTGGCATTATATTCTCTTTAGTTAATGAAGTTTTATTACTATTTACTTTATCTTGAAATTATGGGGACAATCTCTTCTGGAAGTTTGGAAGTTTTTGATTCTATTTATTTGGACTCAATTAAAAATATTTTTCTATTCTAGTTGGGCAGTTATCTTTATTAAATATTGTATTCTATCACTCATGTTTCTTTTCAAAAGTCACCTATCAATCTTTAAATTTTTTTCCTTTTGCAGGTGCTATGTTCATTTTCAAAGCTTGTTTTAATGATTTTTAATTTGTGTTGATATTAATTGTATCATTGCCATTGTGGTTTTACTTAGAGTGACTTCTATTTGTCCTGGCTGGAATTTATAATGATTTAACACATTTGTAAATCTTGGAAAATGTTCAACCATAATCATTTTTTTTGAACATTGAATATTTTGTCTTCTTTTGTATGATTCTAATTATACATGTGTGTATATGTGCTTGTGTGTGTATACATATGTGCATGTAAGATGGTTTTGTTTTTAATATGTTCCATAACTAAGTACTCTACATAGCTTAGTACCTTCAAATAATGAAACACAACATAAATGAAAACAAGAGATTCACATTTGGATTCCTTGTTCTCCTTGCCACCTTTTGAGCTTGCTGGAGATACTCCTGCTCCCGAGTCTCAGCCCTCACTACTTCTTTCTTCTGTTTCTTTCTTTCCCTTACCGCTTGCAAAATTGCAACTGACTAGACTCACCTGTTCTTCCCCTCCTTTTACATCAGTCTTCATTGGTACCTCCTGTTGTCTTTAACTACTTTTTTCTAAATCCACTTATTTTAGTTCTTAATAGCACATAAGGTCTCACAGAAACCGAACCCAGTTGCCAACAATGGATAGCATTTTTCTATGTGGCATAATGTATCATTGTATAAATATTCTAAAATTTATGCATACTTAGGTTGTTTTCATTATTTTTTATTGTAAAACAAAGAACAGAGAGTAACTTTATATGTATATTATTTCCCCCATCTGCAAATATTTAAAATCTTGAAATTCCTAGGGTCATATTGATCGATCATATAGGATGTATGGAGCTGAAGATATGGCCCAGCTGATCAAGTGCCTAGCATTCAGGGAGCCCTGAGTCGAGGCCCCAGAACTACATAAACAGGATGCAGCTACTTATGCGGCTACTTATACTGAAATCACAACACTCTGGAGGTAGACGCCTGACAATCAAAAGTTAAGGTCATCTCCGTACACGGCAAATCTGAGGCCAGCCTTTTATAAAGGAGACTCTAAAAAAAAGCAGCAATTAAAAAACCGAAGAGAATATGCACTTGCATTTGGATGCATATTGCCATATTGTCTTCCTTGAAATGTTTACCAGTTTACGTTCCAAATATTGCACATGAACATGCCTATGCCCACAGCCTGACAACACAGTGTATTCTTTTACTTTTGGTATTTGTCAATTTGGTTGTTAAAGTTTGCCTCTTATTATAGTTTCAATTAGTGTTACTGTTTTTGTGTGAGAGATTGAACACCTTTCTCATGATCCAAGTTCCAACTTAGCACACTGCTCTAGGGATTTGTCATAGACAATCAACATTTCCCAGGGCATGCTGCAGTGAATCCACTTGAAATTTTCTGCAAAAGGAGAACTGTATCTCAAATTTTCATCCTTTCAATGTTTCTGTAAAAGCCTGTACAAAGAGGAACACATTTTGAAGGGTTTACTGTGGTTAAGAATTATAACTGTACATAGCATAGTATTTATCATGTTAGCCAGTCATTAGAGTGTGGTTCCTAATCCTTGGTGCTCTCACAATGTTGTATAGTCGTTATTCAGGTTCTTGTCATCCTCTGACACTGTGCCTACCAACCCTCTGCTTTCTTTGTCCTCTCCACACTTGGTATCTTATGCTCTCCTGGTCGCTATGTCGTCTTCTGTTCTAGAGTCTCATCAGTGGAATTTTATCTGTCCTTCTTTGAATGGATTATGTCAGTAAGCATGTTTGCACTGGGCATCCTTATTATAGGCATATATTAAAGACCCAGGCATCTTCATGGACTAGTAGAATTCTCAGATATATTTACATTTTTTTGACTTCCAACTTGTGTGTCAGATCTGGGAAGTTGTTACTAATGTTTTCTTTTTAGTACTCCACAGTTTCAGCCTTTATATGTTTTAAAAGAATTTCTAAATTCTCAAAGTATTGTGAACAGGTATATATCATGATGCCTACCAAAGACCAAGGTCTCCTCTGTGGAAGTGATTCTTTCCTTCCAACCTTATGTGAGTTCTGGGGGTTCAAACTTGGGTTGCTAGACTTGGGCAGAGACATTTTATGAGCCCCAAGGTAATCTTCAGGTGTCATGCATGTACATGCAGTTCTACATTTTGCATGTGGATATTCAGATTTTCTAGTCTTATATGGTGGTAAAAGGGCCTTTTAAGTACTAATTATCTTGGTACTTCTGTGGGAAATTAATTGACATGTATGAGAGTTCACTTTTGGCTTCTGTATTCTATCAGGCTGGTACACATGTGTCAATCACTATAGCTTTGTAGTAAGTTTAGAAGTCAAGACATGCTTCTCCTCCAACTTTATTATTCTCTTTTCTGCTTGTGTTCAATACTCATGAGTCTTCCCAATTCCACATGAATATGAGGATAAGATTTTTGACTTTTGGGAAGAAATTGTTGTTCTGATAGGGATTTGGGGTAATCACCAAATCATAGGATGCTTCAAGTGTTACTGGCATCCTGCCACTGTTAAATCTCTTATTGATGGCACAAGCTGTTACACTTATTCAGATATTTAAATTCTTTCCACAGCATGAAGTTTCTTTTAGGGACAGGATATTCACTTCCTATTTCTGTTTCTTCCTAAGTGTTTCACTGCTCTAGTGACTTAATACAAATGAAATTGCTGTCTTAATTTCTTATACAGATTGTTTGTTGCTATTGTATGAAAACACAACTGTCTTGTGTATTGATCTTGTGCTCCGGAACTTTGCGGAATTTGTTTGCTCTAGTAATTGTCTTCTAGATTTTGTGAATTTTTGTACACAGAATCATGTGGGCATTGAATAGCCACAGAATTACCTCTCCTTTTCCTCACTGGCTCCCTTTATTTCCTTTTCTTCTCCTGCAGGTCTTGCTGGAACTTCTGGTGTAGCATTGAAGAGCAAAGCTGAATCGGCATCCCTTTCTGAGTCCTCTGGGGTGTGTGCTTGGGGCTGGGTACGACTTCAGTCTTTAGCTACTGAGCATGGGTCATTTAACTTTGTGTAACTCAGCATCTTCCAAATGCATTTGTTTATGGCTAAGCAACTCCTCACATTGGGGAAACACAATTCTAGGTAATAATTCTAGTACCTAGAATTAGTCTAAGATATCTGACCATTAGATCAAACTTTCTGGTATTCAGAGTGATATACTCAACTTTTGACACTTATGTGGTGACTTCACTTTTTAAGATATCTTAATTTTACTTGACACATAGCAGCTGTACATATGTGAGGGTGCATTCTGTTCCCTCAGTACATGTATACAAAGTCCATCATGCTAATTGGTAGACAGTCTTTACCTCAGTCTTTACATCTCTGTGCTGGTTGTATTCAAAATCCAGCCTACTAGTTGCTTTGAAATACACACCTAATGCCGTTGGCCATACTTATTCCATATGCAATAGAATGTTAGAAGCTACTTCTCTTACCCCACTGTACCCCTGTACCTCATAACTGTCTTTTTTTCCAGGATCTCTCTAGCATCCTCTCATGCTTTGGTAACCAGTATGGCCCTCTCCACCTCTGTTATCGCCTTCTTAGCTTTCACATAGAAGTGAGAACTTGTCTCTCTGTGTCTGGCTTGTTTCATTTAACTCAATGTCCTTTAGGTTTGTCTATGGTCCTGCAAACATCAGATTTAATTTATGTTCATAAATAAATTATATTCCATTGTGTATATACACCACATTTTTAATGGATGCCTAATTTGGTTCCACTATTTTTTTATTGGATATTTTATTTATTTACATATCAGATGTTATTCCCTTTCCCCATTTCCCCTCCCTAGAAAGCTTTATCCCACCCCATCCTCCTTTTTGCTTTTATACCATTTGAATTACATGCAAGTCAGTTCTAGGTTGAGGGACTAGCAATACAATAGCTGCAAATAGTCAAACAACAAGCCTGACAATAAACACAAATAGTCAAAGAACAAGCAAGGCAATAAAGGTCTGGTTGGTTGATATTGTTGTTCTTCCTGTGGGGTTGCAAACCACTTCAGCTCCTTCAGTCCTTTCTCTAATTCCTCTATTGGGGTCCCAGTGCTCAGTCCAATGGTTGGCTGTGAGCATCCACCTCTGTATTTGTCAGGCTCTGGCAGAGCCTCTCAGGAGACAGCTATAACAGGCTCCTGTCAGCAAGAACTTCTTGGCATCAGCAATAGTGTCTGGTTTGGTGTCTGTATATGAGATGGAGTCCCAGGTGGGGCAGTCTCTGATGGCCTTTCCTTCAGTCTCTGCTCCACACTTTGTCTCCGTATTTCCTTTAGACAGGAGCAATTCTGGGTTAAAAATTTGGAGATAAGTGGGTGGCCCCATTCCCCAACTGGGTGGAGGGGGTTGCCTAACCTCTGGCTATGATCTCTACAGGTTCTTCCCCCCACCCCTTTGTTGGACACTTCAGCTAATCTCATCCCTGTGTTGGGTCCTGGAAGTCTCTTGCTTTCCTGACATCTGGAACTTGGTGGAGGCTACCCCCAGTTCCACACCCCCCATTGCTACACACTTCTGTTCAAATTACTGACCCTTTGTATATCATAAGAGTGGGGTGAAGTGATTCTTCACAAATCATCAGAGTGTAGGTACTAGAATGAATGAAAGGATGGCAGGAAGGCAAAGCCACAGTTTCAGGAAACTGATAAAAGAAAGGTTTAATTCAAGCCTGAGTTAGGAGCATTGTGCCTGTGCTTTGTTGGCATCCAGTGATGCTCACTGAGCCCAGCATAGTAAACCTATTTGGGGCATGGGTGTTGACACAGGAACCATGACCCTTCATGGCCACAAATGTAGGACTAACCTTCTCTATGCCACAGGCAGTGGTGAGGCTGAGGACAAATTAAATCCCTCTCTAGCCACCTCTGCTTCTATCTACCCTTCCCTGACAGAACTTATCTCCTTCCAATACATTCTAGGACTTCATGATTGTTCCTCTCCCAACCTCTCAGAATGTAAATGAATTCATATTTCTAGATCCTAGAACTCTGTCTGGCAGAGAATAGCACCAGGATATATTTGTTAGATAAAGAAATGTCCAAGAGTTGAACACAGATGTTTTGGTTCATTTTCTGTGTATTCTCTTGATGATTGTTACTCTATCTGATATTTTCCTCATTCCTTTGCAATATTTTAGTGGGGTTTTCTTTTATTTCTTTCTTTTTTTAAATCTTCTCACACTAGAGGTTGAACCCAGAATGTCACATCTACTAAGCAAAAACTCAATTGATGAGCTATAAACCTAATCCTATTTTTCCCTTCTATACTAATTTTTATGATGTTCAAATTAAACACCCTTAAACTATCTTCTGACAGTATTTGCAGTGAGTTGGCTTCATTAAAACACCATATAGCATGAATGCGCATAGCACCAACACACACAGGGCATGCACGGTAGCTTTATAGCAATTTTAACTATATAGATTTTTGCAGACACATAGTGATCCTCTGTAATCAGAGTTCCATTTATTCTTTTTTTTTTTAATCTTTGGCTGTCATTAATGCAAAGATTTCCTAATTTGCTGCTTCAGTTTTTGTACTATAAAAAGCACAAAGAAAGATGGGAGCCCAATTTTGTTTTCCCTATAAATTAGACTGGGCTGTGGCTTTTTGTAGGGACTCAACCACATTAGTAACCCAGAAGAATCTTCCCATTCTAATTATTTTCCATTCCATAGATAAGCAATCCAAGCTGGGGCTTCCTCTCCTCTCAGCTCTATTCTGTCTCCGGTATATGGAGTGTTGCTCTATTTTCCTTACAAAAGCTTGGCAAGCTGCCAATCTTTCCATAAGAAAAACATATTATAATCTTGCCCTGTTTTTCTATTTTGTTCCAAGTATATTAGAATTAACTGAGTTTAAGTGAGTAACTTTACATACATCATGCAAGAACCAATTCAGCTGAAGTCTTGCTTACTTCATAATCCCAATTTTACACTTCTGTTTTATTTACTCATTGTGCCAGTAATTTAGTTGTAAGTTTAAAGTTGTTATAGAAATAAAACGTTATGAGCCAACTAAATTTTAGTTTGTGATGTTTAATTTAATGTGATGGTCACTGTGATATTCACTTGGGTTGTAATGGTGATCCAAGCCAAGGGGACCTTCTACATCCTTGAGTTTATAGTGATGTTTGTGGAATGGTTTTAGTGTGGAATGAAGGATCCCGGCTCAGTACCTCTCACAGTATTCCACAGATAATGATGGATGCAGGCTACTCAGGATGATCTCAACCTTTCAAAGTGAAGAAGCTCCTTTTTGGCTCAGAAGATGTTGTACCCATCAGGGCAGACTCTGCCATGCATCAGTAACAAGCAACTTGTTAATTATGGTCACTCACAACTGGATCAGGTTGGGACAACCATCTTGAACTATGGGACTAGATGTTATAGTCACTGGCAGCTAGGCTAATTGTGGTGGTTTGAATAAGAATGGCCCCTATAGGTTCATGTAGTTGAGTACTTACTTACCAGAGCATAGCATTACTTGAGAAGGTTTAGGAGGTATGGCCTTACTTGAGTCGATGTGGCTATACTGGAGGAAGTGTGCTCCTGGGAGTGGGCTTTTACGTTTTAAATGTCCATCCTCGACCCATTCTATTTCTTTTTGCCTACAGATCAGTTTGCAGAAACCTTAGCTACTTCTTGAGCACCATGTCTGTGTGTATGCTGCTATGATCACAATGGACTAACCTCTGAAACTGTGAGCAGGCCCCAATTCAATGCTTTCTTTTATAGGAGTTGCCTTTGTTGTGGTGTCTCTTTACAGCAATGGAACAGTGACTAAATAGAAGCTGGGGTATTGCTTTTGTAGGCCTTGTTGCTTGTTGGAAGAATATGGGCAGTTTTGAACTAGAAAAGTGATTGAACACTTTAAGAGGGGATATTTAGTCCATATTAGTAAGAACTTACTAATGTCCAGCTTAAGAGGTTTTAGAGTGAAAGAATATTAGTAAGTGGCCTTGAGATTTTTTTTTTTTTAATTTGGGCAAAGAATCTGCTGCTTTTTGGCCTTGTTCTAAAAATCTACTTGAGGCTAAATTGAAGAGTTTGAGATGAATGGCCTTGGCAGAGGAGATTTAAAGATAGTCTATTCTTGATTCTGTCATGTGGTTATCAGTGATCATTCTCATGCAAATTTATAATGAAAAGGAGCAAGCTGGACAAGCTGGACAAAGAGAAATAAAAAATATATGGCTTGAGGAGAAACAGAGCACCAGGAAGTGTAATGGAGTAAAGACCTGTGCTCAAGAAGATTAAAAAAAAAAAAGGTTAAAGAAAACAACAACATCAACAACAACAACACCTGATACCAAATAGAATAAAGGGAGTGGTGACCTCAGACCCCATCCAGCTAAGTTCCCAATTTGTGAAAAGGAATTAAAGAAAAGAAAGCTTAATCAGTGGAGGAAACAATTACCATCAGGAAGCTGGTGCAAATGTAACTTAACAGGGTGGCCAATCCAGTCCCACCAAGCAGCAGAGCTTGGCAGCTTTGGCCACATAGTTATGGCTTTAGAGTCAACGATACAAAAATATGGGTTGTGGAATCTTCCTCTGAGGCTAAAGAAAGACACATGACTGAGGTCAGGCATATGACAGGCATGGAAGCCCAGGGAAGCCATTATGTGAAACCCTGAAAGTAAAGCCTGGATTGCTTTGCCTGATGTTGCAAATGCCAGAGCCGTGGGATACCTGCTGAGCAAAGCTTCAGTCAGATCAGTGTGGAATCAATCCAAGGGAGAGAAGTGTGTTTAAGTCAACAAAGCTTGAGAAAATAGTTCCTTCCCTACATCTTTCCAATTATCTAAATCACAATCAGCTAAAAGCAGGATAAAACAGACATTTGCAAACATATAGAAGCCAGGAGCAGATACTCCCCTCAAGACCTTAGACAAATTCTACCAGTGGAGTTCTGGGAAGGCATTCAGTGCAATAATCAGGGCTCAGTAAAAAAGACTTTTCAAAACAAAACAAAACAAAACAAAACAAAACAGAATAACAACACTCAAAGAAAGAACTTAATGAATGCATTAAAGTTAATAAAAGCTAACTGGAATGAGGTAGAAAACAAAGATTGGTGGAAAAGATGAAACAAACCCCTTTAGAAGTTGAGAACAATAGCAAAACCAGTGTATGGCAGAGTTTAAGTTTGAGAACGAGGAGGGGAAGCAATGACAGCAAGAGTAGAGCTGAACACAGTGGTAAGAGGCACTGGTGGGTGGTAAGGTGAGCACAGGATGCTGAGAATCTCACAGCACAGAGATATGTACAGCCCTTGAAGAATGCTCTTCCTAAGTTCTTCATCTCATCCTGGGCACATGGAAGGTTGCAAAACTCTACATTGTTTTCAGAAAGACGTGTAACACAATGTAAAACCTGACGGGCGACTGTTTAAAAACGAAAACTACAAAATGACTGTCCTTAAGAAAGAGCATCAATTTAAATGGTTGTCAGTGAAGTATTTCCAAACTGAATAGGACTGTCCATCAAAACCATCCTACAGCCACAGTTAGCCAGACTTCACTACAGAATCCACAGATGAATGTTAAGTATCTATTAACTCAATCAGCCAGTATTTAAGACAGGGACCAGCATGAGAGTGTCACACTGGAGGTGCCACGGAGGCAGAGGAAGATGCTTAGCATCTATCTCTGATTGAAATATTTCCCCACAAGTCTAGAAGAAATGGGAGATATTTTTGTTTTTCAACCTGAGGAGCAACACTGACTCTGAAGTGACAAGCATTTGCAGCCATTTTTATGGAAATAAAGATAAGACAAAATGTTTTGTTACTATTAGTGAGTACTTTCTTGAAATCTTGCTAGTGCAATGAATTTGAAATTGACATAAGTAAAATAATATCAAGAGCAAGTGATTTCTAAGTGACATAGCATTTTGTGGGGCACTAATAAGACCATCTTGAATGGATGTATTCATTTATTGTGTAACACATTGTGATGGTTTGAATAAGAATAAGCCCCATAGGCTCATATATTTGAATGGTTAGTTATTTGGGAAAGGCATTACTTGAGAAGGGTTAGGAGGTGTGGCCTTGTTGGAGTAGGTATGGCCTTATTAGAGGAAGTGTGTGACTGGGTGTGGGCTTTAGGGTTTTCAGAAGCTCAAGACAGGCCCACTGCTCTTTGTCACCCTGCTGGCTGCAGATCCAGATGTAGAATTCTTAGCTGCTTCTCCCAAATCATGCCCTCCTTTATGACACCATGCTCCAAGCTATGGTAACAATAGACTAAACCTCTGAAACTGTTAGTAAACCCCAATTAAATGCTTCCTTTTATAAGTTGCAGTGGAATGGTATCTCTTCACAGTAATAGAACACTAACCAAAACTCACATCATGCTTAATCTTATTTGAAAATTTAGTAAATATATATATATATACCCATGTAATTTTTGATACATATATACTGAAAAAATATTTAAATTAGGATAAATATATTTATCTCTTTATGCAAGGTTAAGCATATTTATCTCTTTAGATTTTAAAAATGTATGATAATGAACTGATATGTTAAATAACATAACAAGTTAGTAAAAAATATATTAACTTTTATACTATCAGTGTTCAGTAAAACATTCATTGGAAAATATTCATGCTGAAAGAATGGGGACAATTGTCCATGGACAGTGCTACTGGAGCCATCTACTACTTACACTGGGGTGAGCGGGAAACCTCTGAGTTTACCTATCCAATGACTTTAAAGGACGTCTCAGAGTTATAAGAATGATACTTGAAAATGGACTCTCCCCCTCAAAATACAATAAAAACGATTCCAAATGAAAATCTCCTTCCTTCCTTCCTTCCTTCCTTTCTTTCTTTCTTTCTTTCTTTCTTTCTTTCTTTCTTTCTTTCTTTCTTTCCTTCCTTCCTTCCTTCCTTCCTTCCTTCCTTCCTTCCTTCTTTCTTTCTTTCTTTCTTTCTTTCTTTCTTTCTTTCTTTCTTTCTTTCCTTCTTTCTTTCTTTCTTTCTTGAGAGAGGTGGGAATGATAAAATGTTTCCAAACAATGAAAGGGAACAAATTGGCTCTCATGGTCAGTCACATTTTTGAGGTGTGGTAGACATCTAACTCAATCTTTACAAAGTTTTAAATCTCAGTTTAGCCTCAGAAAGTGTGCTGCATAGTTTTATGTCAATGCGACCCAAGCTGACGTCATTAGAGATGAGGAAACCTCGATTGAGAAAATGCCACCCTAAGATTGGGCTGTAGTCAAGCCTATGGAACATTTTCTTAATCAGTGGTTAAACAGGAAGGCCCATCCCATTGTGGGTGGTATCATCCCTGGGTGGTGGTCCTGGGTTCTATAAGCAAGCCACAGGAAGCAAGCCAATAGTAAGCAGCACTCCTCTATGGCTTCTGCACCAGCTCCTGCTTCCAGGTTCCCACCCTGTTTTGAATTCCTGTCCCAACTCAACTTCTTTCAGTGATGAACTACAGTGTGGAAATAAAAGCCAAATAAACCCTTTCTTCCCCAACCTGCTTTTTGTTCATGGTGTTTCATCACAGCAATAGAAACCCTAGCTAAGAGAGAGAGGGATACTTCACCACGGTCACCCAGTGGGTGCCTCTGGAGCTTTAATGCAGGCTTAAAAGGGCCTAGCATAGAGCTGTTTTAACTGCTGTGCACTACATGATCAATTGTATTTGGATTTCCTACATCAACAGTCATGCCTGGAGAGATGGCACAACAGTTAATGCTGTGTGTTGTGTTAACTGCTTGCAGAAGACCCAAGTTTGGTTCTCATCACCCATGTCTGGTGGGTTACAAACCACCTGTAAGTCCAGCCTTAGAGGAATCAGCACCCTCGGCTGGCCTCCCCTGGTACCTGCACTCTCACATACAATTAAAAACAAACAATAAGCATGATGTCTGGAGCCCAGAGAAAGAAACTGCACAAAGTAGTGTTATATTTCACTTCAGGTTTATGCAAACAGGGATTCTCGGGATTTATGCTTGTTGCTGTTATTCTTTAGTTTATATTTAAAATATTTCTTTTGTCTTCCTGTGTATGCATGTTTTGTCTGCATGCATATTTTGTGCCTCACATGCCTGCCTGGTGACCATGGAGGTCAGAGGGACATTGTATTCCCTGGAGTTAGAGTCACAGATGGATTTGAGTCACTGTGTGGTTGCGTGGAATCAAATCCAGGGCATCTGCAAGAGCAACAAGTGTTCTTAATCACTGAGCCATCTCTCTATGCCCTGTATCCATTGTTTAGAGACAGGGTCTCACACAGACCCTCCTGGGTTCCAGTTAGCTATGAAGCTATGGATGGACTTGAATTCCATTTTCTTTTGCCTGCCCTTCTTGAGAGATGGTATTACTGGTGTCCCCTGATGTGTGCTATTTCTTTGACTACTTTGAAATAGCAGACCCCTGGAAAGCTATACATGTCATACACAGCCCACATGTTACATCTGTAACAATACAGCCTTTTCATAGAAAGCAGAAAAGACCTAATAAATTTCATGTCAATATTTATATCTTAAACATTACATATAAAAGATGGGATGTTAATATTCTAGAATGCTAGATGTGGCCAATGTAGAATTATGTTCTCATTGTTCATATTTCTATAGTCAATTCTCTTCAAAGCAGAAACATTTAAAAAAGACCGGCTCCTTTTAAGTAGAAGAATATAGTAAGTTTAATTTGTTTCCCTAGTTTGCGTTTATAATGAAAATTGGGCCAATATATTTTTTCTGCTTTAAAAGAAGTGGCAGTAGTAATACAGTTATTTGGGTGATTTTATTTGTGAAAACTGCTAAATCTAATTACCTTGCTTTTTAGCCATTTTGTGATTGGAAGGTGAAAACAAGCATTTTCATATGGGAACCAAGGGAAATTCTACCCTGCGTTTGTTTTCGAAATGGGTCTTGTCACCTTGTGAGGGTGTTTTAAGGAACCATGGTTTTCCCCGGGAAAGAAAAAAAAAACCTGATATGCTTCTTGGCCAGGATTCCAGGGATCGGCAGGGCAGCCCGGCTCTGGGGAACTGTGTTCCACTAGGCAG